>NC_051440.1:10773852-10903108 GCF_001649575.2 Kryptolebias marmoratus | reverse complement strand
GTATACTATCCGCAGCTTTAACCTGCGTTTTGTGGATAAGGACGGAAACCGGTTGTCTACGCAAAAGTAATTTCCTTTTACCGGATGGTGTTGGTTTCGACCCACTCTGGACATTTTAGTTGGCTGGAGCATACTGTCATAACTCAGGGGATTCTGTCCAGAGAGCGAAACCAAGACCAAACACGGAGGCGGATGTAAAGGTAAGTGAATTTATTTACAGGGTGAAAACTACATACAGTGGGCGGTATCCGAAGAGTCTGCAAGAGAAGGAGAGCTAGGTGAGTCTCGGGTATGAGTCTAAATCCAGACGGTAGCAAGAAGGTGGTAATAATGTCTCTTTGTTTGCTTACAGATCCAGGAGGTAAATACAGCGCCGAGGAGAGGAGGAGCAGTTCCAGGAGTTCGAGAAGTTCCAGAAGTGACGAGCCAGTTCCAGTGAGGTAAGTAGCAGAATGGTGTCAGGTAAGTAGTCCTTAGTTTCCGTAGTCATGGCGTGGCAAAAACCTAGGACGTAGGTAAAAACAGAGAACGTAGTTAACACTAGGAGCAAGAGTTCAGGTTAGATGCTGAGGCGGAGAATCTAACCCAGTAGGTTTGATGCTCCAACGAAGGTGTGATCACAGCCTGCTGCTTAAATCCTGTAAGGTCTCGTCAGTGGTATGAGGAACACCTGTGGACAATGATTAGTGGTGCCACCCAGAAGGTGGAGCCAAAACCCAGATCCTCACAGTCGTTCAATTTCCTCCCAAAATGATTCTCCTTCTGTCGACCCTCATCCCCACAGCTTTTAGTCGTTGTTTCTTTTCAAAAGAAGAAGAACATCAGCTTTTCTTTTTCAACCTGGCGACTCTGATTCCATCGTTCGCTCTCTGACTCTGTTTACATCCAGGGATAGTTGTACCAGCTCAATATCCATTGTGCTCCAAGACTGTCTAAAGTGTACTCGTCAAAGTTCAAATGTAAACAAACAACTCATAATTGTTGGCAACAAAACATGACTCTGCTGATTTTGTTTTACTATTACAAATCGTGTTGCAGACTTTCATGTGTATTTAGTGGTTATTTTTATTCCAGATGATAAACGTACAAACAAATTTCAAATTAAAATAAAATTATTTAAAAAGTTGCGGAATTTGACACTTATTATGGCTTTTATAAAAAGTCAATCAGACTTTTGTAGCTGAGTGAACTGTGTCTCACTAAAGTTGTGCTGACCAATTTAACTGGGTTGTTGGTTTCAATACAACTTTCAGTGCTGATCCTAAAAATAAAAGTTTAAAAGTCCTGCTGAGTTCACACATTACACAAGTTATCCCTAGCAAAGTTTAACGATCTAGAACAAACAGTTCTATAGGAGGCTTTTTAAGAGATAATGCTAACCAAGATCTGTCACTTAAAGTATTAGCCTTTTGCATACACTGTCAAACTGTCTAATACTACTAAGTCTCTCACATATACTACTTGAGTCCCTCACATTTACTATCAAAGTCTCTTACAAATATTACTATAGTCTCTCACACATACTATTAAAGTCTCTCACATGGGGTCTTCATGATGCCAGCACATACTTAGTGCTGAAAATAATCCGAAACACCACTTTGGGCATTGACATGTGGCGTGGTTGAAGGCTCGCGTCCCCATAGCTTCCCTCTAGAGGCAACATTCAGCTCCTCTGTGATTCTTGTCCTTTCAGCTGTTTTGTTGTTCAGCTGTCAGGGCAAAGAGCAAATTCTATCAGCAGGAGTAAATTCAGACCTTTTCCCCAGCCTGAAACCCGTGAGCCAGAATAATGGAATGATTTTCCCCAATTTTGCTGTGTTCACACGCCAACCAATTAGAGGTAACACACAGGAGAGAGCAGAGAGGTGGACATTATGAGGGACAAAAGAATAATGGCGGTATGTCAAGTTCTCGCGTGTCGAGAAGAAAGGAAAATAAAAGCACAGCAGAGTAAGATGTATGTGAAACCCATTATGTTTGCCTGCCTGTAGATGGTTTCAGTTTTTGGTGTGAATTAAAATTTTTTAATCAGTGCTCTTTTCATTTTCTATTGATGCTGAGCTCTTTTTCAGAGCTGCATGAAAAAGAA
This sequence comes from Kryptolebias marmoratus, assembly GCF_001649575.2. Lineage (NCBI taxonomy): Eukaryota > Metazoa > Chordata > Actinopteri > Cyprinodontiformes > Rivulidae > Kryptolebias > Kryptolebias marmoratus. Next base: position 10,901,019 of record NC_051440.1, on the reverse strand, counting down.
TACAAATGAGATGTCATCTCAGGTTTTGGAGCTATGACTCAGTGAAACGCTAAGATTAGCTCATGGCAGATATATTATTATATGTGTGCTCTACACGTATTGATAAATAAGAAAGTTAACGAAGGAAGTGCTAAAGATCTCTTTGAATCATGCAAGTAATGATTCTTTTACATGTTTTATTCATCAGTGTGCATCTTCAAATGTCTATACATGAATGAAAACAGATTTTTTTTTAGGTTAGAAAAAAAATGATGCATTTAGGTTCAATCAGTGTTGGAAAAATCCCAGCTGTAATGCAACGAACAGGTGATTGTTTTGGTTATTTTCTTCACGTTGCTTCAGCCTCATCTTTGTGACCAGCACCTTGCCACCGGGCAGATGTCCATCAGCATCCTGTCACAGGTTGTTTTTTTTCTTTTTCCTGAAGGAAAGCAGATTTTTTTCATGATATTTGTAAGTTCTTTCTATGATACAGTTACAAAAAAATTTTTAAAAAATGTAAGGACTGCATCCAGTTTGAAGTCACTAAGAATTCGAAAGTGACAGGATAACGGGATGTTTTTTGTTTATTTTTTTTTTTTGCTGATCTCTCGAATGTGGAACTAAAGTCACAGGTACTTTTAGGGTTAAATCCTGAGTTGTCCATCAGTTTTCCTTACCAGCGCTGTCATAAATGTCTCACTGAGCAGCAAGCTTTTAGATGAGGCCATAACAGCGGCATCACTTTTCAATTTCTGTCCCTTAATCCTCCGTGGACTTTTAAAAGGACAGTGCATCAAAATCACTTTCACATCAGTTATACTAGATGACAATAACAAAAACCACAAATGTGTCTTTGTTGTTGTTCTTGTTCTTTTAATATCTTTCTGTGAAATGCAATATTTCAAATCTTGAGCTTTAGTTGTTCTCCAGCTTTGTGAGTGTTTCTGACACGCTTGTGTTTTCAAACCTGCCTTCCAATTGACACACAAACGTCTGTTTTCACAGACTGAAAGGGCTGATTATGTGGATTCTTAGAACATATATGCGACGCAGAAATCTCTTTGAGAAATCTTGTCACTCTCTCCTTTGTTTCATACATTTTTTTTTTCTGTCACCACTGACAACACAGTGAGCCATCAGAAATCTTAGGCTCTCATGGAGAGAAAGAAAAAAAAAAAAAAAAGAGCTGCTCTGATGGCTGAAAAGAAGTCCACTTGTCTTCTTCACCTGTACTCTTATTGCGATCAGCTCCTGTTTTTTCTAAATGTCTGTATCTGGCGCTGTGATTTAAGACATGTGACAAATGAGTAGAATACGTCTGAAGTGATTTATACCGCACAGACTTTAAAATGAAGGCAGGAGCTGCGTCTCAGGCACTCAACTTATTTTTCGTGCTTTGACAGATGACACGTTTCTGCAACCAATTATAGTAACCAGTATAAGGGGGGAGGAAAAAAAACAGGGTCATGTGTTCATACCAAAATGGCTTTTAGACATTACTTCCAGACAAAAACACTTTGCTCTTGCAAAGACACAGAGTCCCTGCTATCTCTCAGCAAATTACTAATTGCCTCTAATGAGACAGTCTTGATTAAGGTGCAGCTTCTGATTTACGAGGAAGCCGACAGTGATGATGACTGTCGTTCAGATTGTTCTTTTTAGTATTCATGTCTTCTTCGGGCGTGCTGTCACAGGACGTCAGCTGTTTGTCTGCTCGCCTCTCTTTGACGAACTGATGCGTGGAGTCGTTTGCTGCTAGGTGACCCCAAAGAATTCAATGACTTAATTTGTCTATTTTTGCCACTTCTTAAATCTTTAACTTTAATTTAGCCTGAATCCTGATGGCTGAGGTGGAAAAGGGGTTTCACACTTTTGAACTTTCGGTTTGGCCAGTGGTTTACTGAGCCTCAGGTTCTGACCCACAAAACACCGACAGCAGAGACTCTGAGGCCCCAACACCTTCTGGGTAAAGGGTGCAAACATTGCTGATTAAAGGCCAAGCATTTCCTGGTGGAATGCATATCACCCCACCCTCCTTTCATGACAGAGTTTGAAACTAAGATCGTCTTCTGATGAGAAGAGGATGGAATTGTAGCCGATTTGGTCACACTTTTCAAATGACTCGCGCTGGCGTGATTTCATGTGATCTGTAAGTGCTTAAACTATGTGTTGGAAATGACTTTCAGCAACTACCACATCTAAATTTATATTAATGTTTGTAAAAGCGTCTGAGTTAAGGCCAGTTGTGTGTTTGCTAATGTCGACGAGTGATAATAAGCCAAAAAAAAAGGATGCATTAACATCAAAAACAGCCCAAATAACTATTAAACTAGTTTTTTCCCCCTCCCATTTACAACTGCTGTTTTTTTTTATATATTTTATAACAGTCATGGCAAAAAAAGTGCTGTTAGCAATCACATTTTCATTTTATTTGATTCCTGGAAATCACATCATTACCACACCTTTGGGAAACACCATGTTAATCAACAACAAATGAGAGAAGACCCAAGCAGGAGCGTTCATCCGCAAGACAAGTTTGCTTCCAGTTTGTGTCAATGTGCTGCTCACGACGTGACACATTGTTTTCATTTACAGAATTGTGACAAGATTTGAAAAATGCTTTTAATTTTCAGCCACTCCTTCTGTACTTAAGTCTTCGTTTAAAATTTGCCGTGTTGTTCTGCACAGAAGCCTGAGAGAAAGGTGCAGCTTCTCATGTCTCCATCAACAGGAAAAGTATGAAACTTCTAGTATTTTGGAGCAGCCTGGTGTGGATGTGCATAAATTAGATTCCTGTGCTTGAAAGGATTTCTGGTTGTTGATCGGTGTTATTTCATGATGCGAGCAAAGCTGGGATTTCTTATGTTTATACTGACCACTTTCTATTTACGCATGAGCTAGACTCTCAGGATTTCATAGCAATTTTCTCTGCCCCGTACATCATTCGAGGGATGGTTTTATTGTCGTTTCATTGACGTGAAAGGCCAAATTGTTTTTCTGCTATTCTGAAACATGTAGCTTTCCTAACATAAATCCACCGTTTTATGACTTTTCTCTTTTTGTTGACTTTAAAATCATATTATCTTTTTAGAACAGGAAACTGAGAAGCGTGACATTTAAGTTTTAGGAAAAAAAAAATGTGACAATGGCGCCCTCTGGTGCCAACAATCGGCCCTGTTCCAAAACTATTATTCAGTGGAGGCAACACTTAGCAACAATTTATCTAAATTTATCACAATTTTCTACATCAGTAATGTTTTGTTTTAGTTTTTTTATTATTATTGTTGTTGTTATTGTTTAAATGAATAAACAAAAGTCTGGCTTTATTGCACTGTCTCTGATAAAAACATCTTTTTCATTCCCTTTAATTTGAGACTTTTTTTGAGATTCCAGCAAATATAAATTTAGACATTGTCCTCATTCAGCTCTTAAGCACCATTTGTGCACGACAGTTTTGATATTGCAGAAAAGCAGAGATAAAGAAGTCTAAAACATCTTCCGTTGGTTGTAAAACATCAGCTGGACTTAAAACAAAACCCCACATCAGTCTCGTATTACAACAGCACGCTGGTGAACAAAGAAGATTGTTTTCTAAATCCAATAACAGCACCGGAGAGAAACGTGTCGGAACACAAAGCCAAAGTACCTTCATAATGACAACTTGCAGCTGAAAAAAAAAAAAAAAAAAATCGCCATACACATGGGTGAGATGTTTAAAAAATTATTTATAATATAATACAAGGATATTTTGTGCAAGACGCTGTTGGTGCATTGAAACCTGTACATTATGAACAAAGTACTTAAAATTCAAAAGCAACCTGAAAGCGGAGCATGACTGCTTGGCCATGATCGTGTCAAATGGGTAACTATGAAAATACTAGATGTAATATACAAACTGTTTCACCAGTATACAATGGCTGTATAGAACCAGATTACATTATTTATATAAAGTGCAGAAAAAAAATAACCACTTACAGTAAAGGCCTGACGTGCTTGTGGCTGACCACCGCCACGTAAAGACATCGGTGGTTGGGTGGGTTTGCTTATTAACTCTTAGCCGTAGTTCGGTGGTAGGATACAAACTGTATGGATTACCATTCTGTGCAATATACTAAATCTTACAAATATCAATATGAATAATAGTAAAAATGTTATCTGAAACTGCCTGTTTACTATTACAAATAGATCTTTCTGTCATAAAGCACAGCCCTTCTCTTTGTTTTTCTACCACTGAAGTTTTTAAAAAATGACCTGAAATGCATGAGAGGTTTTCACACTTTGTTTTTTTTTTTTCTCTCTCAAGGAAATAAGACATCTTTGACATTAAAGATATAAGAAAATATATGCACTGTTAGTGACTAGATTACATGTTTTGTATACGTTTTATAATTCTGTTTCGTCACTATAATGTGTAAAAGTTACAAAATCGAGTGAATTCAGCATCACAGTTGGATCTCAAGAATACAGGAGAGCAAAGAGGCATCAAGCGGTCCGTCAGATTCAGCACCTCTCCATGCTTAAAAAACACCAGCTGTTGTGGGTTCTGGTGGGGGGTTTTTAAGTCTGCTGGGAACCCTATGGACAAAAAACAGCAGATGTAGGTTAAACCCAGTCAGTACGAAAAGCTTCTAGATTAAAATGTTTATTAACTGCGGTGCTTACTGAGTTGGTTCGTTTACGTTTCCAGCAGTCAGGATTGAGTCTTTTCTGCTCCTCAGCCAAAGCCTTGGCCTCCATGGTGTACATCCTCCTCTCTTCATTCTTCATCTTCTTCCACTTGTCACCCAGGATGACACTAATGGCTCTGGAGTGAGGGGATGGAAACACAAGAACTTTCACTTCCTATGACCACGTGTCTTTGTTTTTTAACATCATGTTCCTTTTATTTTTTTACAGAGTTTTTGAAGACAGCTTTTATGATGCCAGCGTAAAAGCGCTTTTTTTTTTTGCAAATCCTCCTCTAATCTGAGTCATCAACATTCATTTTGTGGAACAATACTTTCTACCGTTTGCTTCGTCTTCTTCTGCGATGACTTGATGTTACCAGCTGTGTAACTCGAAGGGATTTAACTTGTATTATTTGGCCAAATGAATTTCAGGAAGCATCCAATGATATAAAGCCAATGTCAATCATATTTTTACAGCACCAAAGTGCTTTACAGTCAAACCTGGCAACAATCTAACAAAATAAAACATAAAAACAAATAAAAACGAGACAAAATCTAGAAAAGAACATGTAGATTAGGTTAGAGAAAAGACATTTCCTGTAAAAATGCAGTGTGAATGATTTTGCTAAAATTTGCTGAAGAAACTAAAAATGAGTTGCTACGAGTTAAAAAAAATGAAGAGCAGTCGATAAAATTTTCTGAACAGATGCTAAAATTTGTTTGGCTGCAGGTTCACCTCCTGACCCTGAATGGAAAAGGCAGGTAAAAGAAAAAGGATTGATGGATGCCAAAGCTAGCAAAACCATAGCTAATACTGAAGCTGAAATTAGTAGAGGTGTGGCTAAAATGAGCAAAACATGGGGTTCAAGCAGCAAACTAAATATTTAAGCTAAATTCAGCTAAACTGATGCTAAAAACAGTGAAGCAGATGCTAAAGCTAACTTCAGCAAAGCATAGTTAAAATTAGCAAAACTGTGGCTGAAAGCTAGGAGCCGAATGGTAGCTAAAATAGGCAAAACAGCAGGTAAAAGCCAAAAGATGAGGACAAAAATAGAACAAGAATGCTGAAGCAGCTTTCATAAAACACGCTTTAAAGTAACTAAAGAGTTCTCAATTTATTTCTATAGAGAATTTTATTTTACAAAGATATATATATATATATATATATATATATATATATATGATGGTGATGGTACTGAGTAAATGCACCGCATGTCCCCGCTCACCTGTTGTCCTTTCCAGGATACATCTGCGTGTACTCCACTCTGTACTTCTTGGCGAAGAGCATGAAGGCATTCATTGGCCGCTTGCATTTTGTAGGCGTGGCACCACTGGCAGTCCCTGAGTTGTGGCTCCTGTTGGATCTGACACCGGAGGATTGCGGGGAGCTGGAGCGCTCCAGCTTGTCACAGTCTGGACTGACAGCGCCCCCGCTGGACAGGGAGGCCCTGCGCTGACGGGCCATGCTGCTGAGTACGTACACGGCTGAGGAATCGAGCGGGGTGAAGTCGTAGCTGCAGAAAAAAAAGGGTAACCAAGAAAAAAAAAAAAGACATGCTAGCATTATGTGCATTTATTCTACCAGAGTCACTACATAGAATGCAGTGTGAATACATTTTCATTTAAATTTTTTCATATGTTTCTGTGTACAATCACCTGCAAGACCAATGCTACATCTAAATATAAATTTTGCAGTCCCTGAAGGAATGCGTATGGCCCGCTGCCTTGCAAGCCAAAGTTTTAAACAAAGCTCATCTGTTAGTGGTCTGGAGTATGTCTTGGGGATGATTCTCAGCTACCACCACACCAAATTGTAGCTCAACATTTAGTTATATAGCACCTTTGTGTTTGCTAAAGTCAATTAGGTGTGGAGGTCATCCTGAATCAGGCTGACTCCAAAGGTCAATCAGATGTGCACGTACGTCCAGTGAATATTGTTTGAGAGTTTAACTAAAATCTGTCCAGTGGCTCATGGCATATTCTGCTAACAGAAAAAAACAAAAACAATTGTTCGCCTTTCATGGCGGTAGGTGATAAAGATGTTATTCTTATGTAAAAGTGCCACATACTGCAATTTACTGCATTTAGTTGGTTAAAAACTAAATGAAACACATCCCACACTTCCACTGTGTGGGATGACTGGATACAATTTAAAGAAGATCTCAGAAAATAACCACTTCAGCTGAATAACCTTTGGTATCAACTCAATTTAAAATGGCCGCCACAGATATTGAGCACTTGCAACGTGGCATGGATTCCTTCAGGAACGCTGGTTTTGTTTTTACAAAAACACACGATTGCATTTTTTTGATGAGGAAAAATTTGGAAATTGTTTCTTAATTATTCTTTTTGGAGAAAGAAAAAAATAATAGCTTGACATTTACACAAAACTCCATATATATTTTTAAATCTAGGAAGAGTTGTATCAAACAGGGAAAAATGCGAACAAAAGCTATGCTCAGATTTATTTGTAGAGAGAGAAATATCTGCTTCAGCTTGAATTTTTTAATCAAATCATCACCGAGAAACTGGACTACACAGTCAGTAACCAGTAGTTTAGCACTATACACTCTCTATATTTATGTCCTGATTGTGTCATGGCTTTTATTTTTTTCATTTTTTACTGATATGCCGTTATCCACAAAAGCAAAACAAGCTCTCTTACAAGTGGACACCTTCTGCTGTCGCTCCTCTGATTGATGCCTCACACACGTTAATACAAGCGAGACAAGAATTCAATGTGTGTACCTTCTGAAGGTGTCAAAGACAACTGAGTCATCACAGTTAATAGCATCTGGGTGGTTCGGTGGCAGGCACACATCTCCCAGCTGCATCTCATAGCAGGGAATCCCATGGTGCACCACGGTGAGGCTCGGGTAAAAGGAAGCCCACCCTGACAAAGACAGATGGCGCGTTACACATTAGCTGGAATTTAAAGCTGCTTGTCTGAGCAGAAAGCTGAAGGGACTGCATTCAGCAAACAGCATTTGGTCAGTGGAAGCTTTTATTGGCACAGACCTCTACATAAAATCTGGCTTTGATCTCTTAATAAAGGATAATAAATTATCACTAAATTCAATGCATGCAAATTGAGCTTTATCATCTGCTGCTGCAAAAAAAGAATAAAGAAAAAAAAACTACTGCTTAACAGAAATAAGCAGGTTCAATAGTACCTTTGTTTTTGACAAAAAACGGATGATCCAATCGGCATTCGGCTGTTAGAAGACCTTTATCTGGTGAGCCTGGGTCAAAGGTCAGTTTAAGAATTGCCTGGCCAAAAGAAACTGATTCTTCGTGGTTCAGAAGTTTAAGTCCGTCTGAACCATATCTCTGTAAATGAAACAAAACTTTTAGAAAAGGAGTCTGGATTTAGGAGCAAAATGAGCAAGCTGATGTCTCGACTAGTGTGCTGTTTGTTTCAAAACAGACGCCTAATTTCCTGAAACGTTTGTTTCAGTTGTATGCCATGGGACCATCGATGCAAATCGCTGAGAGGAAGCATTCAAGGCTCATTTGTGGGATCTGGGTACTTTGATTGTCAGTTTGTCTGCCATCTTGTGGCCAGTCCAAGAGAAGTTAGAATAATTATTTGACACGCTGTAGTCACTGGTTCTCTCACCTGGTTAGAAAATGAGGATTGTATCATGGTTTCATCATCCGAGTCATCATCCGAATCCCCCAGTTCATCAGCTTCCTGCCATTCCACATTAGGACCTCGATGGAAGCGCAGGCGAGTTCCTGAAAATCAACACAACAAAGCAGCTCGATGAGTGAGCTGCTGTGTGAAACACCGCCAAGGGAATGAAGGGAAAACTCGATGCAAGACTGCTGTTTTAACACCAGAGGTGAGAACAGTTTTATGAATGTCTGTTCGCCTCCTGCTTCCCCCCATAAATGGTCCTGATGTCGGGTTGTTGTTAGAACTTTTCAGGAACCCATTGGTGCCGTTTTGGCTGACCCAAAAAAATAAAAATTAAAAAATAAACTAAGAAGTTGTCTTTCAAATCAGGACAAAATTGTGTTTCTTAAAAAAAAGAAATCAGATCTGAAAAGAATATATTTTGTAGTCACACCTTAAAATCTGTGAGATTTGGAAAAACTATATTTTAATGAATGACATCACTGTTTTTAACTGAGGAGTACAAGTCTGTGTCATAACTTTAAAACAATTTTTTTGAAGTTATTTTAAAAAAAAATCCTCCAGTTCACATTAAAACATTTCAGTTAAGTCTAAGAGTATGCCCTGATGGATATGAATGTAAACAGCAAGAACCTTTGAGGAAGCAGTGCCAGGCTGTGGAGGGCCAGGAATGAGACCACGCCATGTCCTCATCATCAGAAAACGACGAGGACATTGAGAAAACACCAGACTCTGACTCACTGCTGGCCTGTGGTGGATAATGAGTTAAAAATAAAATTGAAAATCAGCCTGAGAATGAACAGTACATGGTGTCTAGGAGGAAATAATCACTAAGCCTATGGGAATGGATGATTCTTAGGTTTCGGCGGTGGTGGTGGTGGAGAGTGAGAAGTTACCCGGACACGCCTGCGCTCCCTGAGGTGGCCTCTGGAAGGATTGGGTGCACTGCTGGCTAACGGGGGCCGGGCATAGGAATGTAAACTGTTACTGCTGCCAAAGATGTGAACTGGAGATGATCTGAAATTAACAATGTGATAAATATCATTTTACAGCATGTGGTTGCAGTAGGAATACACTTGCCAAATAAGGACAGAATCGCTTTTGTGCATGCACATATTGGTTATATTGTTTATTTTAAAAGAGACGGACTGACCTTTACGCAACTTCAAGCAACATCACAGACAGAATTTTTTTTTTTTTTATCGATTGGGGAAATTATATTTTTGTTCGTGTCTCTGTGTACATATTAGTCTGTACCATTAGCAAAATATTTCATGAACCACAGGACATATTTTAATGAAACTCTCATAAAAGTAATCACCGGATGTACATCTACAACTGATTACCTTTCGGAGTCAACCCAATTCAAGATGTCTGCCACAGCTAAAGAACCTTAGGCAACACAAAAATGGGTATACCTCAGCTAATTTTATAAATATTGAGCTCAAATTTGGTGTGGCAGTAGCTGAGCGTCAGCCCCAATACATAATCAGAGCGATGCACGATGTGTAATATATTGGCTTAAAACTTTGGCATCAGCCCTGTCTGTCTGTTAACAAAATATCTCATGAATCCCTGGGCAGACTTTAATAAAACCTACTGAATATACATTTACAACTGTTTACTTTCAGGAGTTACCCCAATTCAAGATGGTTGCCACAGCTAATCGACCTCAGCCAACACTTAAATGGTTATAACTTAATAAAATTTACAGTTTTTGACCAAATTTTGCTGTGGTAGTAGCAGATAGTCGTTCCGAACACACATTCTTAGTGCTAACACGTGTCGCAAGATCTGACAATACCATGAGATCATGTATAGTGTTATTTACAATATTCGGCCTAAATGGCTATAACTCCGGCCTCTTTATAAGATGTTTAGTGTTTAAAACTGGGGCATGAAAGGCAGCAGGCGTTATGCATTCCTTCAATAAATGCACAATGCTAGGCCTCTAATTTATATCTAATTCTAGCTGATATTGATCTAAGTGGTAGCTAAAAATACAATTACAGGGTGCAATGTATTTCACAATACATATTCTAAGATACGTTGTTAACTTGCCAGTCCTGCTTTAAGAATCCCCCTCAGGTGTAATGGTGAGTCCTCGTGTTTTTTCATTTGTCAGTCTATTCAACGGTGTATGTCACAAACACAAATTTTGCTAGGCTTAGTTGATTTTTCTAGTCGGTGCATATTTGTGCCAACCTCTTGTGTGGAGCATCCTTCAGCAGAGGGCTCTGAGGACTGGTGGCGATTTTGGCTAACTCAGCGAGCCAGTTGGTGTTAGGCGAGCGGCTGAGCTCCTGGTGAGACACAGCTCCCACCTGAAACAACCCCTGAGACCTCTGGTCCTCCTCCACCTCCTGCAGCTCAGGCATGTCATCTGAGAAGAGATTGTGGTATTATTCACACTAAATTTACAGAGGAAATTAATTTTTTTGTTGTTGTTGGTAGTTTGACATCTTACCATATTCCATGTGGCACCCTGGTGAGGAAGGCAAGTCCTCGTTACACTTGAGAGGATCAAATGACTCGTCCATTCTCACAATGTTCTTGCGTTTCCTCTTCTTTTTGTAAAGACTCCTCAATGTGCAGCTTACTTTGCTTTCATCATCAAACTTGGACTCATCCGCTGCATTCAGAAACACACAAAAAAAAGAGAGAAATCATAACTTTCACACAGTGAAATTCCTGCTGAGCTTTATTTACAAAACCAATTATAATGTCTAACAATAAAAATTTAAATCTAATGTGTATGCTGTCAAAATGGTGTGCGGATTTCTGGGTTTTATTGTAAAACATTAACACAAGACAGATTAGTTTTTAAAGACTATTTATTTATTTATTTTACCATACATGATGCCGACATTGCCGATCATCTGTGGCATCAACATTATAGGAAATACAAGCAATCTTTAGGGAATCCTTTGTCTCTGAATCGACACGGTAAACCACTGTCTTGTCATGTGACCCGCTGCGTGGAGGCCGTGTTTATAAACTTAGACTTTGACGCATGCGCACCAGTGCTCATTCATTCATAACTGCGCAGCTAAAGCGATAAATAGGGGGAAAAAATAGGTCCTCATAAGAGTCATACAGAAACTTTAACCCACAAAAAAAAGAAACTACAAGAACACGTATTATTTCCAAAGACAAACTAGAGCATTTTCTATTTAAAATAAATGCAGAGTTTTCTTCTTCTTTTTTTTACGAGGCACCATTTTAAAGAAAGCCGTTAACGCGAAATGAATCAGCTTACAAAAAGAAGCAAAACGACGGTTGTTTCAGCTACAGTTTCGCATTCATAACCGTGACTTCATTGTGAGCGTGCTGGTAGTAAAATGTTTTTGTTTTTTTAAATGTGAACGCGTCCGAAGGGACGAGCTGAAAGCCACGGCCTACTTTGTCACTTCTTACAAGCAGCAGCTAAGCTTTCTGCTCGAACCCACAGCCTGTAGGGTCCAACACTGTAAACAAAAGAATGTCAACAAGTTGGGGCATGACGCAACCCCTCTGCTCCGTTCAAAATGAATGACACGAACACCTCCGAAAGCCTTTAAACCCCATTTTCGCGTCAAGCACGGCCAATTTCGCCAATTCGCCAATTGTTTTATCACACAAAAGTGCCCTCTGGTGGGTTTCTTATCATCAAAACAACGAGCGTCACAGCGAAAAAAAAAATAACCCCACTGTCGATCTCGACCTATCTGGTGTTAAATAAAACCATGACAACCTCACTAAAACATCAGAATGGAAGTGCAAAGACGCGGATGGCACGAAGATCGCGACAAAAATGAGTTTGAACCATTTATTTCTTCGAAAATAGGTACTCAACTTCCCACTTACCACAGAATCGCCATCAACAAACTCTGAGAGATTCACTCGAGGGGTGGGACTGAATGCTTCCAGAGAACGCCTCCTATTGGTTCTCAAGAACGTCGGTCACAAAAATATGGACATTCCATTGGCTAATGTATTTAGGCAACTTAAAGAAGGTGGGGCATGGTTTGTTGTTCTTGTTGTGATTGGCTGAAAGTGTGTGCCTGTCACTAGCCAGTAACAGCTGATTGGCAATAACGTGAACAATACATGGTTATTTTTTCTCTGCAATGTTGCAAGTACAGCAAGAAACAAGCTGCTATGTTACATTATTTTCTCCGTTGTACTGAAACCTTGCAATAGTTCTCTACTACATGATCTAGCAAACAAATGAATGACTGAATTGTGAATAACCTAATGCTAAACGAGCTACCACTGAGGGAAATCCTGCAAGGACATCAAGTACCTTGCCTTCAATGACGAATAATCATGCCACAAAGAATTATAAAATGTTCTTTATTGACATGAAAAGTGAAACCATTTTCTTCTAGACACTGTTGTGGTTTTGCCATCAAAACTCAAAATTGCTACCATAACATGATAGTGGGAAATCAGCATTTTTAAATGTAAGAAAACATTTGCAGACAGAATACAGACAACTTTCTGTTACATAAACAAAAGAAGAAGAAGAAGAAGATTTGTGTTAGATTCCGTTTCAGCAGAGATTTGTATGTTTTGGCAGAGGTAGACAGCAATAATGAATGTCTGAATAATGTTTATTTCACTTACACAAAAAGAGCTATTTTACAGTAAAACAGCAAAATCAATTCTCTCGAGACGTTGCCTATAATGACTGTGGCTTAGGAGGGAACTTTCTTTTTTTTAAAGTGGAACAGTAAATAGTTTTAAAATTTTACAGTAATGTGTTTTATAATCCTTAAAAAACTATCGGCTATCTCTCTGAAGTTTGCTTTGCGGTAAAAGCAAAAGGCAAAACGCCTCAAACACTGACCAACAATCAAGTTCTGTGTGTATGGTCACATGATGATAAACAGAGATGTATTTTTGTATAACTACATTCTGCTGTAATCACAATGCCAAAGATGTACTGGTACTGCGAGGATAGTTAATCTGTTTTTTTTTTGTTTGTTTTTTTTTTTTTTTGGGGGGGGGGGGGGTTGTCACGTCGGGGCTCATGTTCTGCTGCACCTCCTATTGTAACGAGAGAATGTGGCAAGTTTGCTCCCAATTATCCCAATCAGGAATTGCCTTTGGCACCTGGTTTGTAACGCGTAAGGTTTAGAAATTTACAAACAATGTTATACTGCTCGTGTCGCTGTCACGTTTTGAACAAAAGTGAAAGTTGAAAGTGTTCAGTTTTACGAACAAATAAAGCACTTGACACTGACGAGTAAAATGTGCACATTTTTCAGGTGAAAGTCAAGAGAAACGGACTTAAACAAGCTGTAAGCAGCTCAGATTTGGCTCACTGCGGATGTGACGGTCGGTTGCAAATTCTTCAGGCCTTGTATCACATTGTGTTACCTGACACTCAAATGTAGTGTGGTGGCTATTTACATTTATGTTGTCTTTTTTTTTTTCTTTTACAAAAGCTGTTTTAAGTAGTGATGTGGAAAACATCCACATAAGCATCTTTTCTTTCTTTCTTTTTTTTTTGTCTGTCAACTCCACTATAGTCCACTGCAGTCACCTCATGCACTTTGTTGCTCGATCTCTGGACTATTTCCAAACAAGGTCACCAGCTGCTCCTCATAGTTTGCGATGTTTCTCTTCATGATGTCCATGCACGGGCCGAGCAGTCTCTCAAAGGCTTTAACATCCATGACTGTCAAAGAAGAAAAAAGAGAAGCAGACAAGATGCCATCACAATCGGGTAAAGTAATGAATCTGGAAAAATGTTTATTCTGATTCGAGGTTAAAACAAACTACAAGCACTGAAATGGTTTAGCATTTACCAAAGATATGCATTCAATGATTATTTTCTGGGTGTTTTATTAAAATTCAGCTCATGGTTCATGGGCTATTTGGATCCAACTGAACATTAGCCCACACACAAAGGCAAAAACATCATCACCTTTTCACCTTTTGGCAGCGTGTGATAAGCAGCCTTTAAAAAGCCCAGAACTCGCTCTAACATTAGCATGAAAATCAGCTGTCAGTTGATCCACTGATTTACATGCTGGGATTTCTTTTAACAAGTTCAAAGCTGCTAAGTCTGAAAGTGATTACAGGACATTTTTTGCGATGGCTGCTCCCAGTGGTTAATGACCAGATGTCAAACATAGATTTGTGAAAACACGGAGGGAAAGTCAGACGTTTTGAAGCAAAGACAGATAATTGGAGACAATTAAAACAAAAATTGTGTTGATTATGGCACCATCGCACGTTTCACTATTTCACTACCTTATATTACAATTCCTGTCATTTCATCTCATTGTAATTTTCTTATTGGATGTTACTGTAAAGCACTTTTCTATAATTAAACTTCTATCACTTGCCTATTTTTACTTATTAGTGCAGTACCTCACACTTTGTGGACTGAGTACATTCAGGGCTTGAGACCTAAACTTTTATGTAACAGATTTTCAAAAGCCCTTTTAATAGAGAGGAGGGGGAGTAAACAGTATACGTAAAACAGTAATTAGGAGTAACTGCTTCCACACACTCCCACTCCCACTCCCACCCCCCACCCTCCAAACACAGAACTGTACAAAATGTACCCAAGCATTTGACACTCCCCACAGCATAGGCGGATGCAGCTCTGGGCTTGTTTGTGACAAGAGCCAACTCTCCAAAATACTGGCCCCTTGTGCACGTGGCGATATCCACCTCCTCTTCCTCCTGGTCTTTTTTTGTCTGGCATGAAAGAAATGAACACAATTAGACACTGAGCAGTAGAGTCTATACGCTGGGAACTCAATTTGAGTTGATATATCAAAGGATTGTCTCCTCTAAGACAAAAAAAAGAGCAAAAATACCCGGCTTCTCTTCATGGTGATTCTAACTTGGCCACTCTCAACGATGTAGAAGCAGTCTGCTAAATCACCCTGTTGGACAAAGTGATATGTGTAAAAGCAGAAGTCTTTACACAGGTTAAGAAGTCTTTATCAGTCCGGAGATTCTTTACCTGAGCTATAATCTGCTGTGAATCACCATACACCCTGGTGGTTAGCACGTCTACCACCTTCATTCTCTCTGACACCTGTGAACAAAACAAAATTTTGGTTGATGACAGTTTTATTCTAAATTCCTCATGCATTTTGTTATGACCTGGGAACAAAGTTCTTTTTTTTACCTCTAAGGATGTAAGCAGTGGCAGGGTTTCAATAAAGGCTTCGTACATCTTCCTCTTCTTGGCATTGTTCTTCACTATGATCCTCCTGAATGTCAGACGATCCTAAAATGCAGGTTTAGATGAAATAAAACAATGGGTTTTTAAGAGAAAGGGTTTTTACTGTCCGCACACCCATAGACCTCATGCTGAGAAAAGATTTTAATGAATTCAGGTGAAATGTCTTCTTCTTTTTGCTCCTATAAAATATTACATATTTCTAATGAATCATCTGAAAGCAGTAGTTCAGACCTTATGAAATGTGGCTCAGTGGAAAGGCTATGAACAATAAATATCTTACCTGCTGCAGATAGCTCTTTGAACGAAGTCAATTTAGAGAAATAGAGTTTAATTCTGAATGGACTGACAAACTATAAGCTAGTCCAAGCAGGGAAACAACCAAAGAGGATAAAACAACTTCAATCTGAAAAACTCAACAGCAATTTATATGAACACTTTTTTTTATAAACCATTAAATCACTGTCAAATTTGCATTACAGTTATTTATATAAAATTGTAGGGTTACATGCAAACACAAATAGCCACCACTATCAGCTAGCTGTAACACCTCCAGTACAGTCTGAGGCATTTCCAGCAGGAATATTATAATATTCAAGTTGGACTGATCAGCAGTGTAAAGGTTTAATATATATATTCACATGAATGGCTATGAATCTTTGGATATTGAAGTTGTTAAGATGGCAGAAATATACTTTGGTTTTGGCCCTGACTGGACTAGCCATTAGCTCATCAGTGTGGTCAGAAGTAAAGGTAATTTCTACAAACTGAAGTTGCTCAAAGATCTATCTATAACAGGTAAGATTTTTTTCCCCCATAGAACTCCACTTAAAAAGACCATCTATTTGAACTTGGAGGCACATAAACAATAGTGTAGACAAAACAATAATGGGAGGAAAGAAATTTCAGCATGAAAGTAAAGGTCAACATTTTTCCTGATTCTGCACTTTACCACAAATCCAGACTGCTCTGATGCCTATTAGCTAAATATCTGATGTCATATAAAACTGCAGTAAGTGTCACTGTCAGCTGAATTTCCAGTTAGCAAAAAGACTGACAAAACGACACCTTAGCCTTTGTCATATTGCTTTATTCCAGTGACAAAATGTAAATAACTTCAAATATTTAATCATGTTTGAAGTATGTTGTATATCACCCACAAAACGACAAGATGAAGAAGATTCAGCTGCAGAAACTATACTGTAGGACAAGAAAGTAGCTGCAGAGGGCGCCCTCTAGCAAGGAAAATCATTTCCCTTGAAGCGATCCAAACCAGTGTGCTTAGTCCTTCTGTATGACAGACCCTGGTCAAAGCTCCTCCGGAACCTTCTGTTGGCTCGGAGTCTCTTTGGCACATGGTCCGAGCCCTAATCTGATGCACGTTGAATGTGGACCCCTGCTTGTTCGCAGATTCCGCTGCAGACGTTGAGCAGTGGGAAAACAGCATCAGCGTGAGCAGCTTCTCACAGATGACATAACAGAGCTCTTACCCACTTTTTAAGGACATGAACTTCGAGGGGTCATGAATAATTAAACCGATTCGGCACGCACACTGTGGTTTCTTGATTATTGTTTCTTTTGTACGTTATTTTAGCATTTCAGGTATCAAAGCATTCAGCTTGTTCAGAAGCGTACAGCCAGGAGTTTTGGTTTCTATAACTTTTATACTTTTTGAAATATGAAACTTTTTTTACAATTTTTTTTTATTAAAAAGCACTGAGATTTCTTCAGGTGCTTCAAAATCTTTGTGCTCTTTACAATCTACTTCAGCATACTCTCAGACCTATGTCTCCGTGTGTCTCCTTTTTGTCATTTTGTCTCCTATGCATCCCAGTTGTCTTTTCATGTCTTCTTATTCATTCTTTCAGTGTCCTTATATGTCCTTTTTATTTTTCTATGCATTCCTTTCGTCTTTTTATGTCTCCTTACACACTTTTTTGTCTCCTTATGTTCTTTTTGTTTCCTTATTCATATTTCTAGTCTCCTTATGCATCCTTTTTGTCTTTTTATGTGTCCTTTTTGTTTCCTTATCTGTCCTTTTTGTCTTCCTATGTATCTTTTTTGTTATTTATTTTTTGTTCTTCTCTTGTCTTTTTATACATCCTTTTTTGTCCTTTCATTCCTCAGATGCAAATTTCAGCAAAGTGATTCATCAGTCACACTGCGTTTTCGCAGAAAATGCTATTTCTTTTCAAGTTCGCATTAAAACGCATGTGAAGACATTTTATGTTTTTGATTTTCTTGCACCCACTGGGTTTTATTTCTATTGCTGCCAAAACTGGACACTGAGCTTGCCTCTCTTGCAGCAGGTGGCATCGCAGCTCCAAAGAATCTGGGTGTTTATTTAAATTGTGCCGACTGACTGGATGCACGGTGTGTTATTCAACCTGAGCCGGGAGCCAGCTGTGCTCCCGCAGCAGTCTGCGCTGGTTTACTCACCAGGCACCAAAGGGCTCCAGGCGAGGTTGCAATTATCGTGGCTGCTCTCGGGGTGTTGTACATCAGAGCCAATTCTCCAAAGCTGCCTTTGTTGTCATAGCGGCCAACCATCCTCTCCAAACCCTCGATCTTCACGAAAATGTTGAATGTCCCACTAAAGAAGAATACAGTCGAAAGGATTAGTAGCCACATTTTTGCATTTATTAAAATATTTTTGTCTCCATTAAAACCCTGATGTGTATTGGTAATTTAACAAACACGCAGATTTAAAACATTCTGAATGAGCACCTTTGAATTACGTAAAAGTTATCCCCGTCATCATCCTGATCAATGATGTGCTCTCCTTCTGTGCAGAGCTTTTCAAACATGGCATCCAGAACCTGAGACATCTCTTCCTGAGAGGGAGAGAAACATAATTCCTTTCAATATCGAGGGTTTCAGCGAGTGTGCAGAATGAACGTGTGTTTCGTTTTTACTTTAAAAACATGACAATTTTCTCTGAATCGTGCTGTTGTCAGATCATCCTTTCTGCAGTTTGATGGATGGCCTTGTGCAAAATAATAAATCCACTCACTGGATCCAAGTTCTTGAACAGAATAATGTCCCTGCATGCTTCCTGTAGTCGCTGTCTCTGCTCATCTGTTTTGGGATGGGTGACCTGCGAGACAAGACACACGTCTGCAGATGAGCAAATTGTGGCGGGAAAAGAACATTGATCAGCAGTAAGTAAAATGTTTATGACTGCTTTATGGGATGTCTTACCCTTGGCTCTTTATCATCATCATCTTCATCAGGATTGAACGCCTCGGCACAAACTGCATTAGAAAGAGATCAACAAAGGACTGCATTTTTATTATGATTTTTTTTTTGTATTAATAATAACTGACAGCACTTTTACATTACCAGCCACAATCACTTGTATGTATAAAGCAGTTCCCAGTGTTTACAAGAGTCCCCCCCCTTTTACAAACCTAAAGTCAACACTTAAGGGAGTTACTCTCCTTCATAGCCTAAAAGAACTTGCTTGATATCCAGTCATTTTATGCATGACAGCATCCCCACAAAACACTCTGATAATACCTGTTTATTGGCTAGTTTTTCACAGAGCAGAGACCAAAAAAGTTGCTGCCCAAGAGTCTGCCGTTTTTAGCTGACATGACAAAGAAGATAAGAATTTTAAAAGGTCTTAAAGTGACACCTCAGATCTTTTGAAGTGGGGTTCTGTGGGAAGGTTGTAGATAGCTCTTTGAGCAACCTCAGTTTGGAAGAAAAAGAGTTTAACTCGGACCAAACTGACAAGCTAACGGCTAGTTCAAATGGCACCAAAGCCAAATCAGATTGCTGCCATCCTAAAACTGCAGTCTCAAAACTTTAATAGCACTTTATGCAAATCTTGTCTTATAGATTTTACACAACTGTTAATTTTGGATTCAACAGGATTTTCTTCAAGAAATATGATGTTATTCCTGCAAGATGTGTCCCAGACTGCTAGCTGCTGTTCCCGTTATGTGTGAAAAAAAAAGTGAAGGTTTATAAAACAGTGAAATGCCGTGAAATCTTTCATGTTGTTGTTTTAAGGTGGCCACTATCCACTTTTGTCTTGAACTAGTCGTTAGCCCTTCAATCAGGTCAGAACTAACCTCTGTTTTTCCAAACTGAGCCCGACTAAAGAGCTATCTACAACAGGTAAGATGTGAATTGTTGATATCTTTCCCGCAAAACCGTAATCCTAGCCCAATTCCAAAGGTCTGAACTATCATTTAAACAGGCAAAGGCTCAGACAAAAGATTTCACACAAAGGTTAAATAATAAAATTTGAGGAAAAACTTGAAAAACTTTATGTTTAATTAACATTAAAGGCCTGAATCCTTTCTAGACTGAAAAGAAAATTTCAAACATGTGAAGGAATCTTATTGAAGGTTTATTTTTTTGAGTACTTAAGATTGAGTGAGTGTCTTTCTTTACCCAGCAGTAATCTATCATCAAAACAAAATATAACAAATAACATAGTTTTTTATATACAGTTACACTTGGTTTTTATTTTATACAAAGCTAAATATAATGATAGTTTTACAGAATAATTAACATACATATCAGCAAAACTGCAGCCAGCAGTTCAAACCCAGAGATCCTATTTTACCGAAGCTACAACGTTACCTCTATTCTTAGCAAGAGATAATTATAAGTATCACTTCTTGTCCTGATTTCTCCACCCACGTCACTCACTGACATTATAAACTGAGTGCACGACAAAGTGGATTCATATGCTCTTATAAATCAATCCTATTATTACAAAAGGGGAGACATTAACGAAAAGCAGATGGAAAATTTCAGCACGCTGGTGCAGCCTCAGCGTTCACATGTCAGATCAGTTGTTAATGTTTCCAGCGGTGATTCTGTCCAGACGCTTTGGTTCATCAGGTTGTTATTAGCCAAGGTTAACTGGCAGCAGACTTGAACTCACCTGACGCTCTTCTGATAAATCTGTTTATCACCGGAGCTGCAAAACATAAAGGCTACATGTTAGGTTTTGTCACAAAGTCAACTGCTCAGACAGGTATTAACGCCCGCTGAGGACAGGTGAAGACAGATTATAATGTTTTTCAAGAAAGCAGTCGTTGGATGCACATCTGCAACTCACTGACTTTTGGAGGCAACCCAATTTAAGATGGCTGCCACAGCCAACAAACCCTAAACAACACAAACAAATGCTATAACTCAGTGGATTTTACAAAAGATGATTCAGGTTTTTGTGATTTTAAAGCAAATTGTTTTTATGTTACTCATTAAAAAGGTAGTCTGAATGACTTGAAGTGGAATTTTGTGGAAAAGTAATGAACTGTTATTACTTTACCTTCTATGGGTAGCTCTTTGAATGACCTCAGTTTGGAGAAAAATAGTTTAATTCTGACCGGACTGATAAACTAATAGCTAGTCTGAGCGAGGCCAAGACCAAAGTAAATGGCTGGTATTTTAATGCATCTGTAATCCATTCTTCCATAAACCTTTCTATTGCCATCCTTTTTGCATTTTGCATTTATTCAGGTAAAACCATAGAACATACCTACCTGCAGGTGCTACAGCTAGCTGCTTCTGCTACTATTTGGACTTGCAGACAAGCATAGATTTACATGTAACTAACTGTAATGCAAAATTGATGGTGATGTAAAAAGGTTTATAGAATAGTGCTCAAATGCCATTTTAATACATCCCTAATCTCAAACATTTTGAAGTTCATGCAAAAGTTACAGTGTAAATACTTCCATTGCTGTCAACCCATCCCTTCATTTTCTTCACCACCTTTTCTGGTGCTGGTGCCTATCTCCAGCTGTCATTATGTCAGAGGCGGGGTACACCCTGGACAGGTCCTAAATCCATCACAGATCACAGAGCTCACTGCTGTCTAATTTATATCATATGATTGTTTACACAGATTTCTGTGGTTAATTGCAAGAAGCAGCTATCTGAAGCACTTCCACTGCAGATGCTTTCTGCAGAAATATCTTGTCAACATTGATTCATCTTAGGAAATTTGAGTCATCCACTGAGGGAGGATACACTCTGCCATGAACAAAGAGGTTCAAGGAGGATTTTATTCCATCTGTCAGCCTTTGAAATGTTAGGTAAATGTGTTATGCATATATGTTGTTTATGTTTTTAATGTTTTGCTGGCAGCTCTGAATCAAAAGGCCCCTGGGGGAAAATGAAGTTACCTTGAACTTGAACTTATATTTCAGCAGGAGTAATTGTGTAATGTGAAAATGCACTATCAGTGCTTTAACTTGCATTATGTGGTCTTTCAGGCTGAAAGATTGTGATATTCCTGCCAAAAGTGGCCCAGGCTGCACTGAAAGTGCCACAGCTACCCGCTGCCGCCACTATTTGCTCTTGGAAATAACCTTAATCTTCAATGTAAAAAAAAAAAAAAGTGTAATGCAAGATTGAACACTGACATGTTTACAAACCACCATGAGTTTTTTGATTGTTTAAGGAAAGCAGCAATTCACTCTTGTCTTGGTCTTGGTCCTGCTCTGACTAGCTGTTAGCTCATCAATTCGATCAGAATTCAATTCTCTTTCTTCACAGAGCGATCTACAACAGGTAAGACATTAATTGCTCATAACCGTCACATCAAAAGATCTGGACTGTCGCTTTAAGAATCCATATTCATCAGAGGTAAAACCTGAATAAGGACAGCTGCTATGAAGTGGGTTTCAGGCCTCTGAATAATTTAAATGAGAACCAAAAATTCAAATGAGTTCCACAGGAAACAGGCGCCCGCACAATGAGCCGGAATGAAATATACATCAGCAGGACTCATTCATGGACATCCTGCAAAGCCAGTGTGGACCAGGGAAGCTCAATGAAAGTGTGGCCCTGACAGAAAAGGGACAATCCACCTGATAAATGTGGTGCACCTGCCCTTATGTAACCATTACAGCCAGTCCTACAGACTCACAGGGGTGCTGTGATGCAGCTGCTGCTCGCAATCCTGCACCGACCGTTGTGGGGAAACAGAAAGCACAAAACAAAACATACATGTAATATCGGTTCATGGCTCGCTTGGGTTGTATATCACCATATTTCACTATAAGCTAATGAGGGCAGATGGATAGCCAGGCCCGGTCGGGGGGCCTCCCTGCATCTGAAACAGAAAATAGTCAGTGCAGGGCTTTTATAAAGCAGAGAAAACACAGTGATTCTGCAGCTGTTGGACCATTTTTTCCTCATGAAGAGGGGAGCTGTCATTGTGACCCATCTTTCATCCTCCATGACCATATATGGTAAATGACAGGAGACGCGGATGCAAGGTGGAGTGTTTCTATCATCATCACGCGGCGATGCATGCTTCAAATAACATTAAGGTCACCCACATTCATGTACATTATGCTGCTCTCTCTCTCTCTCACACACACACACACACACACACAGAGAGAGAGAGATCATCAGCCCACCTGTGAATTCCTCGTCGTCGTCCTCCTCCTCCTCCCCGTTCTCCGAATCGATCTGCATGGCCTCGTCAATAAAATTGACCGCTTTCCCTGATCTCGGGGCCGAATTTTGCTCATTGCCAAAGGAGGCCTCTTTGGTCTCGCTGTCCTTCAGCTGGGTGAAGTACTGCAACGCGAACTCGAGCAAGTCCCTGGGCTGGTTCCTCAACACTTCCACGGTAAAGCTCTGCAACAGCTCCGTCAGTCCTTCAGGGATTTCTATACTCATTCCTGGTTTCAGTCTATGGATGTGGACCAAACCGGTTTGCTGCGAAATAAAGATTGAAAGAAAAAAAAAAGGGGGGGGGGGATGGTAAAAAAGATAAAACAGGATCGGGAATGAAACGGGTAGATGCTGGCCACCCGGTCAGTATTCCGCCTGCAGATGATCCTCGTTGTTGCCTAAATGAAAATGGCTCTGGGTTTCTGGTCCAAGCATCATCATCACCATCATCATCATCATCATCTTTTTTCTTCTTCTTCTTCTTCTTCTGCTGTTGCTGCTGCTGCTGCTGCTGCTGCTTCTGGCTATAGGAAACCCACGCATGTGACCCAGGAATCCATGGCAACCACCTATCCAGGGATTGCGTACATGAGCAGCAGCGGCGCACAAACTGCAGTCAGTCACAAAACACAAATGATGGGAAGGAGAGGGAGCGCGCGCGGCTTGATCCTTCACTCGCACGCGCAGTTTCTCAGAAAAAAGAAAAAAAAACAACCCCAGACGTGATCACAGAATCTGAGCTGTGCAGCGTGATGCTTTGGACCTGGTCGTCTGTATTTATCGTAATTGCGGTCATGGAAACGAGCGTCAAACCCAAGCTGCGCAACAAAAGGTGTTATTGCTCCTAAATACAGGGGAAATTAAAGGCCTAGCATTCCACGGGGGGGAGGGGGTGCATATCGCCCGCCGCCTTTCATACCAGCCTTTTAGACTGATGAGAAAGGAAGGAGCTATAGCCATTTCGGTTAAACCCTGAAAAAACACGCGATACTGCAATATCTCGCGTGATCTGCGAGCGCTTGCGTTCTGAATGACTGTCAGCTACTACCACACTAAGTCTGACCTCCATATTTGACTGAAGCCAAGCCATTTTTTTTTCTTCCTCCTGTTGGGTAAGGTTTATTAGCTGTGGCGGCCATCTCAACATGTACAGCCAGTGATTTTTGACTTTCTGAAGGCTTCACTCAAATCTTTTCGTGGTTCAAGAGTCATTTCGCTAAGAAACAGAGTCGACTGCAAAAGTTAGCAGCAACGTTTCTAACGCAGACACTCTCAGCTACTACCACAGCAAATATTAGCTTAGTATCTGTCGAACCGACTGGGTTACAGCCATTTTTGTGTTTTCAGAATCACTTTATTGCCATTGCCAGTAAACAAGTTAGCAGGCTAGGAAATTGTTTTGGTGTAATGATGCAAAACCAAACACAAATGAATAAGTAAACAATGAGACAAGAAAATAATTAAAGTGTACATGTGCATAATAGCATAATAATGTTTGCTAAGGTTGCCTAACTGTGGTGGCCATTTTAAACTGTATTGGCTCCAAAAGGTAATCAGTTATATATGATCATCTAATTACCATGTGAGAGTTTTGTTAAAATTTGTCCTTTGGTTTACAAGATATTTTGCTAACACAACAGACACATATACATGAACACACAGACACAGGCAAACACATTGTCACCCACCTTTGGCCTTTCTGCTGCAGGTGACCCTTTTTATCAAAGCTGAGGAGGGTTAGTACAGGTTCAGGTTTATTCACACAAACTTCAATCATAACTTCTTTAATGTTAAACACAATTACATGAT
The DNA here is from genome assembly GCF_001649575.2 of Kryptolebias marmoratus. NCBI lineage: Eukaryota > Metazoa > Chordata > Actinopteri > Cyprinodontiformes > Rivulidae > Kryptolebias > Kryptolebias marmoratus. Next base: position 10,876,298 of record NC_051440.1, on the reverse strand, counting down.
GAAGAAATTTCACTTGTGACATTAAAGAAGATTTTCTGAATGAAAACCTATAATGTGTGTGGATCTTTAGCATTATAGAAAAACTAGTAACATAAATTGACCTGAATGCCTTATTATCTTAAATAAAGATAACATTTTTCTTTAAAGCAGATTTTCAGATTCTTTACTGATGTGTGCAGATCTATGACATTAGAAACATTGGCCCCATCATAAATAGACCTAAATGATCTCTTTTTAAAAAATTTTAAATGACCTAATTTTTCAAGTGAAAAATGCATACTGAAATACATAGAGTTGACTAAAACAGGTTTATCAGTTATTGGACTGTATTTAAAACCAGAGCAGTCATGTTTTCAAATTGAAGAATTTCTACTTTTTCTTTGCTGACTACTGGACTTTAAATCTAAACTTTTACACATAACAAGAAGCACTCGGAGAGCGCAAACTACTGCCAAGACCCATTATTATTGTGACCTGATAACGAAACTGATGACACCATCATCATGTTAAGTCATCAGTGATGTCATCACAGTATGTTGAGGAACTCTTGAGAGCGCAAACCTCCACCTAGGCCACCAAAATTTAATCATTTCTTCTTTATGATAATCTTAAATTCCTGAAGTTTTCATTCGTTTTTGAGTAATATTGTGCACAGACAAACAAACAAACACTACCGAAAACATATAGGACCTTGGCTGAAGTTAATAAACAGGTCAACCCTGTTAACACAGAAGGCCCTTTCATTTGCTGATACTTGCTCATCAGACACACAGCAGTTTGTCTCAGTCATGTGAGCAACAGTGACACCTAGTGGACAGGCTTTTACAGTAAAACGTGTTCCTCTGATGGGTGATATCTGGAGTCAAATAATTTGTCAACAGTCTTTCCTATTCAGGAAGTTTAAGTTTGTTTAAAATATGCACACAAACCTTTGGATAGGCATAAAATATTTAAGTGGACCAAATTGTTTCTGTAGATCTTAGTGTGCTTTTTGTCAAAGATGTTTAATAAACTGCGATGTCCAGAGGTCTAACAGATTTTGACGTTTGTTCTTATTTGATTTTAGGAATCTCCCTCAAACTCCATCACAGCATTTCAAGAGATTATCTTTTTATTAAAAAAAATAAAAATGAAGTCCTGCACAGGTTCCTCAGGTAAAAATAAGGGGAAAAATAAAGTGAACCCACTTTCAATTCTTGGGTTTTACATATCAGGGAATGATAAAAAATGATCTGATCTTTTACCACATTCTGAAACTATTTAAATCCAACCTAAACTGTAGAACACCACATGAAAGACCATTGTAATATTAAACAAAAAATAAGTCAAAACGTAAAAAAAATATGTGGAAAAACAAAGTACACCTCATGTTTAAATTAATGAGAAATCATGTCCCACGCTTATTGACAATGTGGCTTTAGTTCAGCAGACATTTGTTTCCACAAGTATCTCCTAAAGGTCCCACCACAGCATTTCAAACAGATTGCAGTCTGAACTTTGACCAGATCACTGCAACACCTTGATTCTTTTTAAATTAATTTTAGACATTGTTGTATTTTTGCATCAGTTTCCTGTTCTATGACTCAATTTGCGCCATTTTAGCTGTCGGACAGCTGGCTTCATATTTGACTCTAAAACCCTTTGGTCTACAGAAGAGTAGGTTACTTTAGTGTCTGCAAGGTGCCCAGGTCCTCTGGCTGAAAAGAAACAGCCTAAACAATCTTCCCTCCACCACTGTACCTGATAGCTGGTAGGTGTTTATGTTACACGCTCGACAAGTTCTATAAGAGCTATATGCGTCTACATTGTTAAACAAGACAGAAAACATGTTTTTTGGTAACATTTATTTGATCAATAGACAGAATTGCATCTTTTCATAAACAGTTCAGTTAAATATTAACAAATTTACAGTCATGGGGAATGTAAAAAACAAAAAACACAAAACGTTTGCCTTAAGAAAAAAAACCAAAAGGAAAACCCAACCCCAGGACCCCACCCAGGATAACGTCCACCAGTGTCACTGGAACAAGACAAGTCCAAGCTCCTGCTCCGTTGTTACACGTTCTCCCACTCAGTGCTTCACAGTTCATCTTTTTCTGACTTTGTCTGCAGAACAAGCACCAGAAGAGTTAAAACCCCGCTGCATCCAGTGTGACTCGTTCAGAATATGACATCATGTAAAGAAGGTCTCACCGTTTCATCATCGTCTTCCTCAACAACTTCCCCTTTGTCTTCTGAGTCTTCCTCTGCCGCTTCCTCTGGCTCTTCTTCAGGTTCTTCTTCAACCTGCAACGGTAACATTTTTTTTATTATTAAAACAAAGACCTTCGCAGTAATTTCGAACCACTCTGACCCAAACTGCTGTGCAGTCTTTGAGCCCACCGGCATCAACTTGCCTGCTCGTCCAGGGGCACGTTCATGCTGAGCCGGAGCATTCGCTCTATTCTGTCTCCGTAAGCTTTCGTGTCAGCCAGCTGGTATCCTGAGCGCAGCGTGGCCGTCTCGAAGAGGACCACCGCGAGATCTGACGCAGTCTGGTCCTCGGCATCAGCCTGAGCATGTGAGAAAAATGTGTTCAAATCGCTCATTTTCCCTTAGGCCCCAGAACTGAGGTCTCGTTTTATAAGACAGGTCAAATAAACTCACGTTGACTCTGTTGAGCATCTGCTTGACCAGAGGGTGTTTGGGATTGATTTCCAGTGTTTTCTTCTGGCTGGCATAATAACTGAGGGAGAGAGGAAAATTGACATAAGCTTAAAGTAGCAATGGCAGGTAAACTGTACTGATGGTCACAGATTTATTACTCACTTTGTGGAAATGTCTTTGCCTGTCTGGTAAGCTTGTGCCTTCATGATCCTCTCCATGTTTCCTGACCAACCGTACTGACTGGCGACCAAAGCGCATGGAGAGTCTGTTAACCTCTGAGAGAGAACTGCCTTCTCAATCTGTTAAAGAAAAAAAAAGAAGATTAAGTACAATTCATCAGACATGATGGTAGCCAAATTTATAATCTCTTCAGACAGTGGTAATTTCCCCTGGCATGAATATCTCAACACATCCGTCTCCCTACCTTGTCCTTCAGAGCTTTGTCCTTCAGCCAAGTGGTAAGAGGCTCAAACTCCTTCTCCTGAGCTTCCCTCTTCTCCTTGGCCTTTTCGCTCTCGTCAAACTTGACACCCTCCTTAGCCACGTTCTGGAAGCGTTTGCCGTCGAACTCGGGCAGCGCCTGAATGCAGTACTCGTCCACAGGCTCCGTCAGGTAAATCACCTCGTAACCTTTCTTCAGCAGCCTCTCGACGAAAGGAGAAGACTCGGCCTGTAAACAAAAAAAAAAAAAAAACAAAACAAAAAAAAAAAAAAAGGTCAAGTCATCATATTTCAGCTCATATTACTATACTCCAATTACCACTTTAATTAAACACCACACTCACCTCCTTCTTGCTGGTGCCAGCCATGAAGTAAATCTTGTCCTGCTTCTCCTTCATGCGCTCCACATACTGCTCCAGGCTGGCCAGGGTGGTTTCGCTGTGGGAGGTCTGGAAGCGGAGCAGCTTGGCCAGGCGGGTCCTGTTGGAGTGGTCCTCAATGACACCGAGTTTAATGTTGGTTCCAAACTCCTTCCAGAACTTCTCATTGTACTGCTCCTCTGCAATCTTCTTGATCATATCCAAAGTTTTACGGACCAGCTTCTTGCGTATGACCTAAAAAACCCCAAGTCATAAGGAAAAAAAAAAAAAATTTTAAGTGCAGGTGTTAATATCTTAATTTCATAAGAAAATAAGACTTAATTTTATTTAAGAAATTTGGTCAAACTACAGTGGTTAAAATAATAAAAAAAAGTTTACCTTGAGCAGTTTGTGCTGCTGCAGAGTCTCTCTGGACACATTCAGAGGAAGGTCATCAGAGTCAACCTAGCAAAATAAAAATAAAAAATCCTTTTAATACTAACGTAGGAAACATCAAAACCAGACAAGCAGGAATACAGCATGGTAATCTTTCAACTAGCATTAATAACTCACCACTCCCTTGACAAAGTTAAGGTACTTGGGCATCATGTCATTGAAGTCGTCTGTGATGAAAACTCTTCTGACAAACAGCTGCAAAACAAAATTTTAAAATAAACACACATCTCAAGAGACACACAGTTCCTTCAAATTCCTCCCAAATACTGTTCGGGTGACAAACCTTGATGTAGTCGTTCTTTTTGGAGCCGTACTCGTCAAAGAGGCCACGGGGAGCAGAAGTGGGCACGAACAGGATGGACTTGAAGGTAACCTCACCCTCAGCGGTGAAGTGGATATGAGCTATAGGGTCGTCGTTGTCCTGTAAAAAACATTTTTTAAATTAATCAAATCTGATAAAACCACTTCAATGAGCTAAACAGCTGTTTGTCCAACTTGAACCGAGCCCGTTCATACCTTGGAGAAGGTCTTGTAGAAGGCTTTGTATTCGTCCTCCTCCACCTCCTTGGCTGGTCTCTGCCAGATGGGCTTGATGTCATTCATCAGCTCCCAGTCCCACACGGTCTTCTCAACCTACAAACAGAACCGATCATCGTTTTAAAATATAGCACAGGGTGGGTGCTCATTAGATTTTAGCTGACCTTTTTGTTGCCATATCTTGACTAAATTAACTTTCCAAAGTTTGAAAAGCTTTTAAGTCACTGCACATCTCAGTAACTCAAGAGTAGTTTGTAGCTTCTATTCATCATACTGTATGAAAATATGACACAGCTTATATGCATACAAAACTTATGTTTACCAGTTCTACATTTAAAAACACACTACCTTCTTGGTCTTTGGCTTATCTTTGTCCTCCTCCTCTTCTTCCTCTACTTCAGCCTCATCTTCAGGAGTCTTTTTCTCTGGTTCCTCTGCATCTTCCTCAATGGGCTCTTCAACCGTCTCAGTCTTGCATGTTAAGAAAAAGTATTACCGTTTGCTCACTTCCATACTTTATCTTATAACAAGGATCAAATCAAAGTCAAAGTGTGAAAGGAGGGAAAAGAAAAGTCAGAAGTAGTCACCTTGCTAGCCCAAACGTAGATGGGGAAGTTGATGAATTGTGAATATTTCCTGACCAGATTCTTGATGGTCTCCAGCTCCAGGAAGTCTGAAGCCTCCTCCTTAAGGACTAGTCTGTTAAGATGAGCAAATCAGTAATAAAAGATAACTACAATTTTCTAATGAAGAGTTAAAGTTATTTAACTGCCAACGGTCACATTCTGACAAATACAATGAAAACTCACGTAATGGTGGTTCCCCTGCCCAGCGTGTCCCCACGGGGGTCCTCGATGACCGAGAACTGGTTCGAGTCGGACTCCCAGATGTGCTGAGTGTCGTTATTGTGCTTCGACGTGACAATGACCTTGTCAGCAACGAGGAAGGCGGAGTAGAAACCCACACCGAACTGTCCGATCAGCTCGGATGTCGACTGGCCCTCAGACTGCATCTCTGTCATCTTGTTGAGGAACTCGCTGGTGCCAGACTTGGCGATGGTACCCAGGTTCTTCACCAGCTCCTCTTTGGTCATTCCAATACCGGTGTCAGTGATGTGGAGCATGTTCTTTTCCTTATCAGACTGGGGGGCAAAAAGGACAATTGAGTTACAAACAGGTGAGCGACTTTCACATTGCCTATAATCATTGTGACTCCCAGTTTTACGTGCATACTTTTATCTTGATGGTCAGTTCTTCATTGGTGGACAGCACTTCTTCATTGGTGAGAGACAACAATCGGATCTTATCCAGAGCATCAGAGGCGTTAGATATCAGCTCCCTGAGGTAAATCTGCAGACAGACAGGTTAGAGGTGAGCTTTTCTTAAAGAGAAGAGTACAACCATCTGCACAAACACATTTTAATTTTTTTTGTACCTCTTTGTTCTTGTAGAGAGAGTTGATGATGAGCTTCATCATACGATTGACTTCAGCCTGAAAGGCGTGTTTTTCAGACTTCTCCCGGAGTTCCTTGATCTGAGCTGCATTCAAACCATCCAGCTGGATAGCTTCCTCCTCTCTGAGCAAATACACAGGTGGGGGGGGGGGCAAAAGAATGCACAGATCAGTCAAACATCTGTACTGCTGACAGCTTTAGGGCATTAAAAATAAAGCCACTAGTTGACCCTTCAGAGGTCTGCCCCAGCTACAATGTCACAGTTGCCCTGGTTTTATCTGTGTACACAAGCCTAGTCATGACGACCTTGTGTTATCCAAACGCTGAGGCGATTGTTAGCTCTGTCACAATTACACTTTACAGATTAAAGAAATATATATATACTAACCTCTGAACCACTTCATCATCTGTTCTGGAGCCATCCCTGCTTTTCCCCAAATCATCATCTATTGTTCCATCGACATCAACTTCATCATCAGCTCTCACAGCAGCTACCAAAGACAAAAAAAAAATTATGTTAAAATTTGTTCATTTCAAGCCACGTTTAAAGTGTAAAACTTGCTTTAGTTGCAAAAATAGCACTGTTATGCTGCACTTTTTTTTGTTGGATTTGTAAAAGTGCATGTGGGCAGCAGCAACCATTTTGTAGGAGCTTAATATTAGCACAAGTAGTATTTCTGCAAGAAATCTTTACAAGAAGGGCTAATAGGGATAACGGAGAAGTTCTACAGACAATTACAAGCATGCTTGCTGCCATCTTCAGTTCTTGGGAACGTCAACCTGTTTTTTTTTTATTAGAAGCTTCTAGAAAGACAGCTTTAACCAATGATATAAAGCTGCTGTAAAAGATACAAAAGCCATGCTGATTATGACTAACAAACGGGACAAATGAACTTTGAAAAACGCTTATTTCTGAAGCACAAACGAAACGCACGTTAACGTTAGCTTGCATGCTAAAACGTCTAAAAGATTTTAAAAAGTGAGGCAAAGAGGACATATCTTCCTGCTACTCACCAAAGGCTAGAAGAGCGAAAAGAAGGCCTATACACCAGACTCGTTTCATTTTAAGACACAGCTTGTTTGACGCGGAGAGTCTTCAGCTTTTAAGACAAAAGCCGGGGAAGCGGTACAGACAGCACTGGCTCTACAACAGCGACTGTGCAGCAGCTACATCTCCACCAAACGAGCCCACTCTGTTAAACCCGTGGAGACCGACCAATGGCAGCGCACCACGCAAGACCGTCGACCAATCACCGCTGAGCCTTTGGCACACACCGTCCAATCAGATACTTCAACATATGTCGAAGCCCGAAAATCGTGGCCAGCCACCATTGGTCAGGACTAAGTAATGGGTACATCACTTCCTAAAATTCAGAATTTGTTTAAGGAAAAAAAAAATCTCAGTCAGCACGTTAGTTAAAGTTTGATTTTCCCATGCAATGTCACTGTAACACCATGAGATTTAAAAAAGATGTGACGGCCATTTTCGTGACGTGTCATTCCAATAATATAATATTTTGTTTAGCAACATGCGTCTCTTCTTTAACGTGGACTAACGCAGTTCTCTCAGCATATACAGATATTAATCCAGGAGGAATTATATACGGATAATAGAGGAAAAAACAGGATCCACGATAAATGAATAACTACAGATGGCTGCGTTTTAAGCTCTGACAGTCAAGCGACCTACACAGGATTTATCTTTATTTGGTTAAAAATTTGTTGTTAAGGTTGAATAAAAAGCACACATTACAGATCATTTTGTGAAAATAACAAAGAACTTGTGCTTTAAAAATGCTTTAATTACTCCAATTCATTATGTTTGAGTGCACATTAGTTTGTATCTATTAATCAAATCTCTAAAAAAAAAAACTCCATTCACCTATTATGTGGTAAAAACCAGAGATCTCTCCACCCAGTCTTTTTATTATTATACATCTATTAATCCTTTTAGTAGTATACACATATTCAGTACTGGAGAACCTGAAAGTCTGTTAATGTGATCAGTAGTTTGGAAATATCAAAATCATCCCATTTCATCAAAACTTAACATGACGAAATTTTCTCTCAAAAAAAAAGAATCAGATGAGAGATAAAACCAAACACTTTTACACTTCTTTATAAACGTTGACATTTGAAGGGTGCTGATTCAGCTGCTGCCCAAAACTCCAACGTCACCTTAGTAATAATTTAGATTTTTCCATTCCCACATTTTAATGGATGAACATAAATTGAACCAATATGAAAAGACTTGTTAAAGCTATTGCTTTAACAGTGGCTCATTATGGTTCACCACAAAATATAAGGAAAATGCTTTAATTTTTGCTTTGGCACCCTTAATAAGTGGATGAATGAATGAGGTTTGTTCTAAATGCACCTCTCCCTTTAGCCCACAGGATGGCAGTATTCAGCAAGTTATTTGACAAAATGACAAAAGTGTTATTTATTTATTTTCCTTCAGGAAGCAGCGCAATCAGGGGGGAAAGCAAGACTGATAAATAATGGATTGAACATGTAAACTGTCATAGAAATGTGCATCTCCCTGTGCCTTTGCCTTAACCTGACTCATGGGTGTGTGTCTGTTTTTATAGGCAAGGGATCAGGCTACATGTGTAAAATGTTTTTTATGGCTGGGCAGTCAAAGGTAACAAGCAACCTTTCAGAATGTACCACATCAAGATTGGCAAGGTTTGCACCATTATAAATCCAACACCCATAATGTTTTCCAAGTTCTGAGTATGTCCCACAAATTTAAGATGATGAAAAATACAGATGTAAACACAAGATTATAAATTTATCTGTTTTCTGTCTGTGTTGCACAAAAATACAGGTTGTTTAAGTGGGTAACCCATTCCAGAGTTAACAGATTAAAGCAGCTCTTTTTATGCCTTTGACAAATTTACAAACACTACATGTGTGACTCTGGACTGTGAGCTTAAACTTGGTAACCTACTGTTCTAAATTGAACATGATAGAGAAAATTATACATATAACTTAACATCAATGTTTGATTTTGACTATCACGTTACTCATGAAGCAATCAGTCAAACTCTTAAAGTTTTTCTTAAAAAACATTACTCATTATTTATCCCTTTTGATGTTCTACTTTTGACTTTTTATAATTTAAAATCACAAATTAGATATTCTGTCAAACTCTTAAATCCAATATTTTGAGATAATAACGTATAATAACTTGCTTTTGCTCTGTGTTCTGCTTACGAGAAAGTTCAGGGTTAATAGTAAGGATACAGATACAGTAGGAAGGCTGCTGGCTAAAATCTCAGTTTGGCCTTTTTCTTCAGAGAGGTTTGTTCCAGTTTTTCCTAACATTTTTTTGTTATCAGTGTGCATCCTATTTCTTGTTACTGTTTCAGAGAATAAAGCTATATTTTTGTCATTAAGGGTGCAGGGGGTTCTCCAAGGTACAGAGAAAAAGGCACAAAAATAATTGCAAAATGTTTTCAGTGTTTTTGAGTTACAATTAAAATAAAACAAAGGTTCATAGTAAATACCCAAAGTCTATTTCTGTACTCCACTAAGTATCTTTCTAAAAATTCTACCTTTGAGTACAGGATTGTGTCTCTGTGTGTATACTGATTATTTTAAAGAATACTTACATTTTGAAAAAGTACCATCATTATCAAATCAATTCTGCTATTACCTGGGAGTTCACCTGAACAGTAAACTGGACTGGACTCATAACACTGTTGCAACTTGCAGTAAAAGTCAGAGCAGATGCTACCTGCTGGGTGGTTTTGGAGTGAAAGGATTACTCCTGAAGACCTCTTTAGATTTTGTTGTGGCCATTATCTATGCTTTAACCTGCTGGATAAGCAGTTTGTCAGCAACTGTGAGGAAGAGGCTGAATAAACTGATCAGAAAGGCTGTCTCTGTCCTGGGATGCCTCACAGACCGAGTGCAGGGTCAAACTAAGATCTACAGAATACTGGACAATGTCTCCCGCCCCATGGACGACACTGTAATAACACAGTGACAGACTACTGCACCAAAAAAGCCACAAGGAACCTTATCGTTGGTTGTTTCCCCCTGCAGCCATCAGATTTTAGATAGACAGAAAATAAACAAAAATAGAAGCAATTGTGTAGTAGTAACATAGTAAAAACATTAGTAATACTATTAAAGTCCATGAAAAGGAAAAGTATGGTTTGATTGAAGGTCAATATAACTTAATGATACATTATATCTGTACATGATGAAATCAGTATATTGTGTGGTACCTGAAAATGTGCAAAATAAAATAAAAAAAATGTGCAAACACCATCTAGAATACGCAATTTATCAGGAATGTGCAAATGTTTGGTTAAGATAAAGTCGGATCAGTTTTAGCCTGTTGTTTCTCAGAGAGAAATCCGTTTCAGTGGTTTGATGTTTTTGGATAAAAGTTTATCCTATTCTTCTAGATAGATAGATTGTTTGTTTTTTATCTATCCATCTATCTATCTAACATGAAATGTCGTATTAAGGTGTTTAGGTCACCGTGTGCTGGTATAATAGTTGATGCACGTTGGCCCTTCTGGAACTTTGTTTGAAATTGTTCTTTCACTTCATTGTTCATCACAGACTTGGTGTTTTATTACATATTGAAGATCAAATCTTTCACAGATGGTCCACTGGGTAGAAAGGTCTCATCAAGCCGTTCATTGATCTCTGATTCCTCCTGAGGGTGGCATTATCATCCTGTAGGAAACCACCCAAACCAGAATAAAAAAATAAGAAAAACCTTAAAGGATAAAGGTGAACACAAGGAATTTGCAGAGACCTGGTGGCAGCAAAATATGTCCTTCAGAGTCTGTTTCTTTCAGCTGAAAAGCAGACGCACCGGCTTCTGATTGGCTGGTTGCCCGGGACCTTCCCAAACACGGAAGTGACGCAGGAGCAAGTCTGCACAGGAGGGACAATTTAGTGTGGAGCCCGTCCTGTCCCGCGTGCGGTCGTCAGGGGAGTCCGCCTTCGACCTCCACACGCCTCGTCCCGCTTAGAAACGGAGCAATGGCGACCTCCTCGCGACCTCTTTCGTCTCTCGTGAGACACTCGGGCTGTCTGCGGCGGGCGGCCGCTCTCTGGGACGCCGGCCGGGGTTTACCGAGGCGCACCTTCAGGTCCCGTGTGTGGAGGCGGAATTTCAGGGCAGCGTCCTGCCCCCCTGGAGCCGCCGGTCCGCTGCCGCCGAACCCGTCCGGAACCAAAAACTGCACAGCATCTGTGTGTAGCAGCTCCTCGGACGGCCAGGACGTCACACAGAGGCTGTGGTCTGTTTACAATGAGACCAAGAGGCAGACGAATGGTAGGCTGCTCTAATATTTACACACACACACACACACACACACAGACACCTATATGTTAAATACTAATGCTTATGACCCTGCTATAAGTAATGCTCAAATCAGGCAAGCTTAAATAAGACTGATAGTTACAATTAAGCTGTCAATATGTGCATAAAACATAAACATCTGTGAATACCTGGTTCATCTAATCTTATTGGCTTCTTTTTCTGACTCTGTTGATATTTTAGTGTTAATATTGGTGCTGTTGTGCTTTCTCTATGGACTTGAATCAAGGAAGCATTATTTTAAAGTCCCATCAAGTCAGATTCAGTGTAACAAAAGTGGAATTCAAAGGTATCACTGACTCTGTCCTCTTCTGGCTGCCTAAAAAGTGTCAGAGCTTAATTCCTAAATTTTTATGTGATCGATGCACAAGAGTGCCTCGTTTTGTGCTTAAATTTGTCCGTTTGTATTATAACCAGACTGATAAATTGACATTTAGGTTAGAAAAGGGTACCACATATCCTACTTGGCTTCCCTTTAGACGTTTCCTGTAGTGCTCCTTACCTTTAGCGATGTGTGACTAGAGGTCAGCTTGATAAGAGGCTTTTAATGACTGATGGTTTTATTTGTAATCAGAGCAGCTTTTGTCCAGTATGAAGACAGCTTCATCTGTGTGTTTTTTGTTTTTGGCCTGTAAGAAATTCAGTTCATACAAACGAGTTAAAATCTACTAACAGTTTAGAAATGTGGACCATTGTTTTCATTTGGCTGTCTGACAGTCAGATGTAATCACGCTCGTGATTTTGTCCCGAACCACTGTTTTCTTTTTGTTATTGTTGGTGATGAAACCAAACTAAAAGCTCCCCTATTTTGAGAGCCTTCTCTGTTGGCTAAAGGGCACAGACACAAGATTATGTCAGGTGTAACAAGACTGTTCTGTTCAAAAATGTAGCTACCTTTATAATTGACTTATTACGCACAGGTGTGGCTAACACTGAATTTTTAAAAAAATAGGCAAAATCAGCCTCAGTAATCGTCTGATCAATAGATCAGCTTCCATATGTACTTCAAGGCTTAAACATCGCCTGCTTTTTGGTGGTCGGCAAATAATTGTATGTATTAGCAAAACCAAACTGTATATTTCAGACTGGTTCAACTTGGGACCAGACCAAGAGAGGTTTAACCCTTTTTAAAACCACGGGGCTCACCGTTGACTCAGAAAGCTCCAGAAATGTAAAACTGTCTGAGTTGTTGTAAAATGGTTCGAATTAGGTTTTCGCAATCTCAGAAATGTTCGATCTGCAACTTTTCAAGAATTTATAAAAAGAAAGTTCAAGAAAATTCAACTCCTTTTTTGGCCTTTTTCTTCTTATAACATAGTTTTAGGCACTTAATTACACAAGAATGGTTAATACTTGACAGATTTTAAATGTTCTACCTGTACAGGAATAAGGGTGTAAATTATTTACACACAGGGCAATTTTTGGACACAATTATTGACAAAGATAGACAAGAAAGACCAGGTGTTTTAACAAATATATCCGTAATTATGGTGCTAAAGGGGTTAAGATGCTTTATTATCAAGGAAACATTCAATGAAAACTGCACTCTAACTTCATTTATTATTCCCTCTTCTCATGTTCTGATCCCAGTTATGTCCACCGGCTCCGTCGACCCCGACACCATTTTTGCCAACAACGAGATGAGCCTGCGAGACATAGAGATCTACGGCTTCGACTACGATTACACGCTGGCCTTTTATTCCAGCCACCTCCACACGCTCATCTTCAACATAGCCCGGGACATCCTCATCTCCAAGCACAGGGTGCGGGCGGTGTCTGGCTTCTCCCAATACATCAAATACTGTTGTGTTCTCCGTGAAAAACTTCAAACCAGCCACTGACTTTCTTTTTTTTTGTTAGTATCCAGAGGGTCTTCGGAAGTACGAGTATATTCCAGATTTTGCTGTAAGGGGACTTCACTATGACGTCCAAAAGGTGAGAACATTTTCTTGTTTTATTAAGATAACAAGCTAGCCTCAGTCCGGTTTTCGTCAAATGTTTTTTATGATTTGTTATAGGCGCTCCTGATGAAGATAGATGCTTTTCACTACATCCAGCTGGGAACTGTGTACAGGTGTTTAAATACTTTTTTACTTCTCATATCAGGGTAATGAAATGGTTAGCTTCACTCAGAGCTGTTACCTTTTTAACGTTACACCAACGCTTTTAATGTTCAAATGTGCAGCGCAGAGCCACAGGGCGGCATCTGCTGCAAACAAAACTCCTCAAGTGTTGCCATTAACTAACTGGAGTGTTTTTCGTCTGTGATGCAGAGGTCTTCATCCAGTTCCTGATGAGGAGGTAATCGCCATGTACGAAGGCAGCCATGTGCCTTTAGAGATAATGAGTGACTTCTATGGCAAGGTGATGATCCCGTTCACACGTGCTTGTGTTAAATTAGGCACCGAAGATCCAAAAACAATACATAAACGGCTGTCTCTGTCCTGCAGAGCATTCACGGCCACACAATGAAGCAGTTCATGGACATCTTCTCCCTCCCCGAGATGACCCTCCTCTCCTGTGTCAACGACTTCTTCATGAGGCACAACATCGACTATGAGCCCGTCCATCTCTACAAAGACGTAAAGGTTAGTGCTCTTTGTTGTCATTACAGCCCTCACCTTTTCCTTAATTGCATTTCCTAAGAGCCAGGGTATATGATTTAAAAAAAAAAGTCATGTGTTCATGGGTATTTTTGTATTTACTTGTTGCAGTATACAGTGAAACTCCAACCATTCAGTGCCATCCTAATTTTAGCACTGAAAAGCAGCATCCAATTTTAGTTGTGCATTCTCGCCCCCAGCCATGTGGCTCTGCTACTTCACAGGAAGTGGGGAGAAATCGACGCTGTGCTCTCCCCCTGAGGCCAGCTGTCACACTGTAACTGCCTGTGCCGCGTGGCGCTGCGGCGCTTTTGACAGATAGGTGTCATTAAAAGCCCTCACACGTGCTCTGTTTGAAGAATGCCTCTCATATCTTTCCAAGGACCCCGTCTTTAATCATTTTTTTTTGTCTCCCCAGCTTCATAATTCGGTATTGACCTTAGCATTTTCGAAACCCTTTGTTCCGTTTAAATTTTCATCGCGTCAGATGGCCTTTGTGAATGATGGTCTTAAGTCTGCCTGTATAATGTGCAGGTTTTAAACAAGGAGTCTTGATTCAAAGGTTCTCCCACTGTGACAACAAGGCATCTTACCTCCTGCTTCCTCCCCGTTTCATTTGTATTCAGAGAGGCACTTTCCTTGTGCTTCCAAGACAACTGTTTATGTACAGAGAAAAGTTGTTGTCAGAGCTGAATGCTAATAGTGTGTCACGATGTCATGACTTTTTAGCTGAAGGCTGTGTTGCCTCTCCTCCTCACAGGAAGCCATCAGAGATGTTCACGTCAAGGGCATCATGTATCGAGCGGTGGAGGCAGATATGGGTAACGGCCTTTTGAAATCCATCTCCTAATATGTACGATGGCATTTGAGTTATTGGCAAGGCGTAAAAACATGATATCGGCAAGATGGGGTTATGATATTCAAGTAAAAACTGACCAAAAACCTCTTCTGTCTTATTTAATTTTTTTTTTCAGAGAAGTACATTTGCTACGGTGAGCAAAGCCACGCTGTGCTGAAGAAGCTGTCAGCTCACGGGAAGAAGATGTTCCTCATCACCAACAGCCCCTTTGACTTTGTGTAAGTGAGCACAAACACGGGGTTTGTTGGGAAGAATATCTTTTTGTCATTTCAGCACGTTTGTGTGCTAATTTTAATTTAGTGCCACGGGATAATGTTCCAGTTTTTATTAATTGGCCAGCATGCATGGGAGAGCTTGCATTTGCAAATCTGTACGGTAAGTTATTGAGTCTGGAGTCCTTTTTGAAGTCACGGTTGCTTGCACAGATTGACCAGTCGGGAAATCGAACGTCAGAAGATTTCCTCGTACTTGAAATGGTGTTTGTGATAATGAGTCATTGCAGCAATAAGGCAGGGTTAGGCACAGGCTGAAACCAAGTTTTTTTTGTTTGTTTTTAATTATTAAAGTCCTTCAAACTGGTAGGTTGATCAGCATTTTAGTGGATGAATTTTAAAATGCATGCTGGAAACAGTGAAAGTTGGTCTGGTTGGAAGGGGCTCAGGAAGTACAGCAGGTTGTTCACTAATTGGATTTTTGGCAGTTTGATCCCGGTACTAAAACCCTAATTACCTCTGATGCATCATCAGTGCGTGAATTTTTGGAGAAGCGCTGTACGCGAGTAGCGAAGTGCTGTGACAGTGTGTAAATGCGACTGTAAAGGGCTCTGAGTAGATAACGAGGCCAGAAAAATGTTATATAAATGGAGACATTTTTTTATTTCGCTAGTTTGCCTCCAGCTTCATTTGGATTTTGAGTGCTTCACAAACTAAAATGAAGGAATGTGGCTGAAAGCCGTCACAAGGTTACTGAGACTTTTTGTAGTTGAATCAGCAGAGATGCTGGGTATTACTGGTAAAAACTAGTGTCTTTGTTCTCCTCAGGGACCATGGGATGAACTACATCGTAGGAAAAGACTGGAGGGATCTGTTTGACGTTGTTATTGTCCAAGCTGACAAACCCAGTTTCTTCAACGACAGGAGGAAGTAAGTATGCTTTAATATGAAACTCTAATATATTCTTGTTAAGTCTTTTGCCTTGCTGCACTGCCTGCAGCTACTTGTAGACTTGTGTAATAAGGCACATACCGGTAACTGTTTGTGTGTTTTAGAGCCGCTGGTTATTGCTCAGCACCATAGGCAAAGGTGGAGCAATAATATTTTTGTTTGTGTGTGTGTGTGTGTGTGTGTGTGTGTGCGCGTGCGGCTTAGTCTAAAACTCCGGTTTAAAATGCAGCAGGTGATGTGCATTCCTTTGGGGAGGATGGGAGTTTGATCCTCCAGTCTACATGTGTTTTGTGGATCTGGAGGAGGTTTACAACCGCGTTCCTCGAGGCAGCCTGTAGGGAGTGATGTAAGAGTATGGCGTGCCAGGATCGCTTTTAAGGGCTGCCCGGTTCCTGCATAAATAAAGTAAGAGCTGTGTCCGCATCCTCGGCACAAAGACAAGCTCGCTCTCTTTGTGGTTTGGACTGCACCAGGTCTGCCCCTCAGGTCTCTTCAGAAGGTCAAATCATGGCCTTCAGCGTGCACTGGGGCAGTCTGCAGCCAAATGTGTAGTGGCTGAGATGAGTCAGCTCCTCAAAGTCTGAGGCCATGATTCTCAACCAGAAAAAGGTGGAATGTCCCATCCAGGTAGCTGGTGGGTCTTTACCTTTAAACAGAGGAATTGAAGTATTTAGGAGTTTTGTTCACCAGCAATGGTATGGAGATGAATTGATGGATCAGGGGCTCATCCACAAGACTGAAGGTGTTGCTTTGGTTTGTTGTGGTGAAGAAGGAGTTAAGCCAAAGACAAAGCTCTCAATTTACAGGACCGTCTACATTTTAACCCTCACATATGGTCCTAAAGTAAGAATCATGACCAAAAAGAACAATATTCTGGATACAAGTGGCTGAAATGAGCTTCCTTTATAGGGTGGCAGGGCTCAGCCTTATAGAGGATGAGGAGATTCATCATCAAAGGGGAGCTCCACATAAAATGGAGTCAGCAGAGGTAGCTCAATCATCTGCTTAAGATGCCTCCTGGACGTCTCCCTCTGGAGGTATTCCACCTGGAGTGTTGCTGGGAAGAGAGAAGTCTAGGATTTCTCCCCGGACCTGTTGCCTCTGCAACCCGACCACGCATAAGCAGCAGAAAATGGCTAGATGGATGAATGATGATTATAAGCCGCTAACGTTAGCCGTCTGTGTATTTGTGACAGACCTTTCAGGCGAGTGACGGACAAAGGTGCTTTACTCTGGGACAGAATTCACCGGCTGGAAAAGGGACAGATCTACAAGCAGGTACCGGGTCAGAAAATGAATGCGTCTTATAAAATTTGTGTGGACGCATCTCCTGAAGCAACTTGCTGATTCATATTTTTGAATGTGTTTCTTTCATCTACAGGGAAACCTCTATGAGTTCCTCAGACTCACCGGCTGGAGGGGATCCAAAGTACTTTACTTTGGAGATCACATTTATAGCGACTTAGCAGTAAGCAACATCCACACATCGTCACAGCAATGGATTTATAATAACTACATAAATTACCGTTGCTTAGAATTTCTTGCTTTGACAAAACAAAACAAAGCAAGTTTCACTTAACGCAAAGAAATGATCCTGACTGGGTTTATCTTTTCAGCAGTCCAAGACCCTTATTTACTACCCAAAGAAATTTAGCATGCGTTTGCAATTCAGAAGCGGCACCTGTGGGACAGACCAGTTGTGCAGATGAGATTCCAAAAATATTCACTAATTTACTAATACAAGCACAACCAGCTCATTTTATTAATGACTGAAGCAGAGTCACAAACAAGCAATTTATCTGTTGATAATCAGGAATCAGTAATTTACCACCTACACCCACATACAGACTGTATAAACAGAAACCTGCTCACCTGTTCAGGTATTCGGTCCGTTCTTTGGCTCAGGTTGTGTGCCAAGTTGCGTAAGACCTTACTTCTTGGTTTCAATGTGTTCAAATATGTTGGTTTTGTTGCTCAGAATTACAACACAAGTGATGAAGACTCATTAAAAGCCATCTTGTAGCCCAGAAACGAAACTGAGGAAAACATATTGCAGTTACCTCACAGCCAAATATCACTGCAGTCTGCCCCTGGGACTTTTCTTCACAGCTTTTATTCCAGAAGGCATTTGAATAAAAAAGCTGCAATGCATCAGTGCGTCCTCACCGTTCAATAATGTTATATTTGCTCAGGGCTCTGTAACAATGTCTCTGAAAACGTCCAAGAAACAGATAGAAGTGTCTCTGTTAAAAACACAAATGACGAGTAAATACAAAAACATGAAGAAAACATGTAATATGCTGTGGTACAGCAGGGATTTCATAACTGTTATTAGTCTAAGATTTCAGGTCGTCTTAGATTTTATTTTGTCTGTAAATTAGGAAAAATAGGGCTTGGCAGTAACTCTGCTAACATTTCCTTTTTAGTATTCCAACACATTTACACAAATCAAGGATTTTTTTTCCCTTTTTTTCACACCTCTGCACAGCACCTCACAGCCAAGTCCCATTCAGAAAAAAGAAAACCTCCTCCTTTCCTCTTAAAGTAAATAATGGCAGAATTGGGAGTGAATTGTATTTCACAAATCTTAGCAAATAAGTCCACAATTTATTTAAAGACCTTCCTGCAGCACTTTAGTTCTTTGAAAGAAAAACAAAATACAGGCTTCTACAGAACCACGTGCAAAGATCACCCCGTGCACGGCTCTTTGGTGCAGATTTTGCTTGGATGGTTTTTAAATTCACGCCAAATTAACTTCATGACAGACACAAATCTTCCTGCGCTGTTAGAAGATTCAGGTGAGACACTGAGTGAGTGAAATATGCTTGAATGCTTTAAATATAATAAAATAGCTGATTTTCATACCTAATACATTAAAGCCCATTTACCACTAATGTTAAATACTAGGGTTCTTGTAAAGTACATCACACTTGCTGCACAACACCTTCAGTAATAAGTATCAAAGCAGATCATTTACATAATTTACCAGCAGCTTGTCCCTCATTTCTGCCAAACTATCTGTTTTATTTTTCTTTTTTTATCGCAGCGTTGTGGTGCTTCTGATGGATATGCATGATCAGCTGTAAAAAGCGATACTGTAAGATCAGATTTACATCTCTGGCATGATCCCTGGTCAGTGGCCTGCAGCCAGAAGTCAATTATGTTGTTTTGCTTGTTTAGAGAGATGGAAGTTGGCGTTTGTGGTTTCCGCCAACCACAGCACGCCGTCGGACTCTGTGGCTGTAGAATGAGATTACCGCTAGTGGAGTGGGCTCAGAGGAGAAGCATCTGTGAGTTAGTAAGGAGTTGATTCAATTTCAAAAAGTCCATAAATACATTCGCTAAACCCCCGGATGGGTTTCCAGATCAATTGTTTGGTCTTTTGTTGTGTGTTAGTCTGATTGAAGTGATTTAACTGGTGGAATCTGACATAAAAAATACAAATAAGAATCCAAAATGTGATATGTAAAATAAAATGGAGCAGAACAATATGATTACAGTTCTGAATACATATACTGTATTAACAAAACAAACAAAAAGCTGAACCAGTTAGATTGAACTTTTTTTTTTGTCCTGTTGTGTAGAATGAACTATTAAAAATGGTCAGGGCTGTGGTTCCCAGCCCTGGTCCTGAAGGAACACTATCCTGCATGTTTTCATTGTTTCCCTGTCCTTCAGCATGACTTCATGTCTGCAGAAGGCTGTTAATCACTCAGTCATTCATATCAGGTGGGTCAAAGCAGAGAAACAACTAAAACATGCTGGATAGTGGCCCCTCCAGGACCAGGGTTGGGAGTCACTAGGTTAGAAACAAAATCCAAACAAATAGCGTTTCACAATTCACGTTAACGATACAAATAACAGCATTTTGGTAAAAATAAAAATTTATTCAGACAAAAAATATATTTAAGAAAATGGCAACAAAATGAAATGGATAACAGAAAATTTCAAAAGCACATTGAAAGCAATAAAGCAACTAAAGCAAAAGCAGAAATGAGAAAACGGAGCCAAAGGGGTGACTGGGTGGAGGAGCTGTAGCCTCCTCACATTAGCATACGGCACATCATTGTTGAAGCGTGACAGGGTGAAGTCGTAAGTCCGATTTCCATGAAGTTACTCAGCATCAGGGTTTGCAGATGGGAAGGGGTGGGGAAGCATAACTGCCACTTTCTGCAAGTTCCAATAAAATTTGTCCAGTGGGTCATCAGATACTTTAGTAACAGACAGATGCTCTAACACACACACACACACAGTTGTCCATCTTCACCTTTGGCAGCGGGCAGTGAAACTCCAACCTTGCAGTTTCAGACTTGAGGTGTATTTACTCCCTTATTTACGCAGCTGTTCTGACTTTATATTAAACGTTAACAGAACACTGAGTGGACAGGTCTTCTCTGACAGAGCTGATGTCGAGCGTAACAAAATGACTGCATTGTGTTTTCACACGAAACCCACCCGATCACTCCAAATTTCTTCTTCCCATTTGTGCAGATCCTCGAAACAGACAAATAACCTTTGACAAGTCAGGCCGCACTAAGTGCTTTGATTCAACCGGGATCTGCTTTGTCCACCAGGATCTGACTCTGAAACATGGCTGGAGGACGGGCGCCATCATCCCCGAGCTGAGGAAGGAGATCAAGATCATGAACACGACGCAGTACGTGCACATGATGACCTGGTTACAAGCACTGACTGGACTCATCGAGCAGATGCAGGTCAGAAGGCGTCATCCAACATCTGGCTTAATCTTCTTACTTACATTTTCGTTCTTTTTATCCAGACATCTTTGTGCTTAACCTTAATGTGTTGCCTCTGAACAGGTGCACAGGGATGCTGCAACTCAAGCTGTCGTTGAGGAGTGGATCAGCGAAAGAGAATCCATGAAGTAATGATGATAACTCCTTAAGGCACTGAAAACAGCTTGGGGACGTTCTTTTTAGCTCGTGCAGAGTTGATATGAATATTTTTATGTGTTTTCGTGGCAGGCCGCAAGCAAAGGGCATCTTCAACCCTCAGTTCGGGAGCCTCTTCCGCACGTACCACAACCCCACCTACTTCTCCCGGCGACTCTCCCGCTTCGCCGACATCTACATGGCCTCCATCAGCTGCCTGCTCAACTACGACCTCCAGCACACCTTTTTCCCGCGCCTCACTCCTCTGCAGCACGAGGCCGGGGGTTTCTCTTCCAGCTCCACAAAACCATAAACCATAACAGAGCCCGATTTGAAGACCGGATGAGCTCAGGAAGTTTGGACGGAACAAACAGTAATGTTAAATATGTAACTCTATTTTGATTTAAATGTACTTTAAAGGAATCGGTTTATGTGTGTCCTTTCAAAGAATTAACTCTTAAGAAAGGACCACTAGTTGCAGTGCTTTTTAAGCCAAATGTGTGTGTGTGTGTGTGTGTGTGTGTGTGTCACAGAGAGCATGGGGTGGATTTATTTAAAAGACCATATGCATTTTACACAATCCAAACAGTAGGGGGCAGTCACACACAATTTTTACCATTTATTTATATTTGCCTTTTGCTCGTTTATTTCTGCTGGTGCAGAGGGAATTTTATATCAGCGCTACAAACTCCATTGCCTTAATCTGTTCACATCACTGCAGGGTATATATTTTTCTAATAGGCTGTTATGATTTGCATCCTAATTTTGCGCCTTACATTGACACACATTGCACAATGATCTCCGTATTTAATCGTTTTAACCATTTCCACGCCACTCAGCCTTTGTGTATTATTTTCGCGGTTGGAAACGTGTTGTATTTATTTGGAAAAATGGCGCCTCGTTGCTATATTTTGTGTGGATGCTGCTATTTGATCTGCAAAAGAAGCTTCTATTGACTAGTTTCGAAATAGAACAGGTGAAATTTTTCTTAAGCGTCCTGGAGTAAAGGCTTAAGAACTGACACTTTTTAAATAGGGGGATATTAAAAGGGAGGAACAGTGGCTGGAGGCAAGACGCAGTGGTTTCTTTCTGCTGTTTTAAATGTGTTGCTGAAATGAGTTTTGTTTCATTTTATTATTAAAATATCAATGGCCTGATCCTCCCCTGGTGCTGTTATTATTTAAAGGAGCTTTACTGTATGTGGCCTAACAGTTACTGTAAATAGACATAAGTATATTTTGATTATATGTATTTTTTTTTACTTTCTCATTAATCATGAGATAATTTTTGAATTTGACAAATAATTTTGAAGCCTAATTGTTGTTTAAGCTCAACTTTCCAATTACACTTACAGCCATGGGTTTATTGGGTTTAATCCCCACAAATCGTGTTATCAACCACTTTCCCTTATTGCTCTTGAGGCTTAAATATCAGACAGGTTCACAGTCTGAGATTCTGGACAAAAAAAGGAAATCCGTCAGGGATCAGAAATGATAAGGTTTCCTGCGCCGTCCGGGGACTCACACTTGTTTACGAGAAGCTGGAGCATCTGAGCACCGTGGCTAGCAGCAGCGTGCCGTGGAGCTCCGGTTCTTCCTCAGCATCCGCCCACATCGACATGATGGTCGCAGCTGGGCCCACCTTTTCCCCCCTCAGGTGGGCTGCAGCATCTTTTCCTTCCTCATGTTCATCAACACTGTTTTTGGTTTTCAACATCAGCTTCTTCCTTGTGCTGTTATAGAATCGGTCAGTCTTCCAGCCTTCGTGATTGCCCTTAGCGGCTCTTAGCGACTTCCAATAACTACCAGGGCTCCTATTTTGTCAGCCATGCAGTCTGTGTTTTTGACAATTTTTTTTTAAAAGACCATATTAAAAAAATTGTCAAATATGTAGATTTTTTTCCCCCTCTTGCTCAGGTCTGGTGTGTCTCTGCACCCTAACTCTTCTTGCCTACGAGCGGTCCAACACGGTGTGCAACCCAATATCTGTCTTCAGCTGAGCAAGAGGAGAAGCATGACAGGGATGCTCTTTGTCTGGGTCTTTTGTTTGTTTGGGGCTGTAACCTTATTATTTGTCTGGAGCTGCTGTGGGTCTGAAGGGGTTCAGATGTCCTGCTCTCTCTGTGTGGGAGGAGAGGTCGAGGAGCAGCTACAGCTACTTCTACACACGCCTCTGTTTCATCCTCCTAGTCGCAATCATCACTTAATGCAACGTCAAAGTGCTGAAAACCTCGAATGAGGTGGGTTTGTGGCATGACCAGCCCAATATATCTGGAGTAGGAGCAGGGCCTTCCTGATCACTGCCTTGCTCCACGTTGGTTATCTCTAGATCTGGATCATATTCTGTGTGGTCTTCAACCTCTGACACTTTCTCCTTTTGTAACATCTTTCATGTCACGTTCCCGTCCTCTCTCCTTGTTACCTGTGTTTCGATCCAAGATGTGATCTAGGCTTTCAGTAACAGTGTACCGTTTGGTCACTGTGCTGCCACAGAATGAGTTGTGAGCAAGTCCTCGAAAGACACAGCTGCAAGAAAAGCTCTATATACGGATTTGACAATTTTGCGATTGTTTGTGAGAATTTCAACAGGTGAAGGTCCCATGGGGAAAAGGTTCTGTTAGAGACAGATTAACAGGTTGTTGCCATGGAAACTGAAAAGGGAAGCGTAATGAGTGTGTGTGTTTGTGTCCACTCAAAAGCAAATGCATATTGTGGAAGTGGGAAAGAAATTATGTCCATCTGCTGAACAGGGGTTCCACCAAGGGAGGGACAAGGGGGGAAAAAATCCCCCACCTGGTCAGACAGTCATACATGTACAAGTAGTCTGTTAGCAAAATATCTAATGAACCACTGAATGGATCTTAAAGAAAGTCTCAGAAAGCAATCATTGAACATACAACTTGATTCAAAACTAACCGCAGCCGAATCCAAAATGGCTTTAATTCAGTCAGCTTTACAGATGGCAGATGAAATGCATCATTTCAAGAAATACTATTTTTAAACATTCATATTAATTTCAAAGAGGAGAGGACAACCTTCTATGAGTTGATTAGTGACAGGACTGTGCAGTTCTCAGTGAAATCATTTGTAAAGTAAAACAAAAAAATCCAGGCCTGTATCAGAAACCGATTCTCTAACTCCCATATTGCTATATTCTTTCAAATAGCCTTTATGAAATATGATTGAAAAAATTCTGTAATAGCTCTTAGTTTTTGTGTGCCACCCCAAGATTAACAGTTGCCTAAATTCAACGCCCCCCCCCCAACACACACACACACCTTCTCCTCCCTTAATACCTGAGCAAAGTCACAAAATCCCACATCAATTAGATCAAAGGAAACAGCTTTATCAAGAGAAATATTCTCAAACAATCAAAGGACCACAGTGTAATAGGAGGATTAACAGTTGTGACAATGTTTGGATTTCATTACTGTTTGCATCTCATTAGTAAAATAAAAGTTTGGGGGCCCAGATATGCTTTTCCCTCCGGTTGACCAGGAGCATTGAGCTGGAAGGTGGTTGTTTGAGGCAGAGTGGGAATGATCACGCCATCAGCATGGTCCTGGCACCGACAGTGGCGTTTTTTTTTTTGTTTGTTTGTTTGCTGGCTGCCCTACACGGCACTGTCAGAGGTGGTGGTGGAGGTGGATCCTAAGCTGCACATCCCTCCCCTGGTCGCAACTTTGCCCGTGTACTTTGCCAAGACCCGCCCCGTTTACTTTCTACTTTCTTTCCAATAAGCAGGTAAGCAGCTACAGCGTGCATCTGCTGAGGAGAGGACACACAACCAGGACAGGAGGGAAAGCATATTGTAATTGAATATATATTTCCTGACAGTATGCCTCTTTTTTTTTTTTTTGTTGCATCCACCAGTTCAGCAACTGCTCTCTGGAGGTGTTGTCATGCGGGCGATGCGTTCCCCACGGGCCCTGCAGCATCAGCATCCCTTTGTGCTGCTTGAACGGAGGGAGCTGTCTGTCTTCCAGAGGCAGGAGCGCCAGCGAGCACAGCAAGGTGTCGCCTCCGTGACTTCTGCCAGCCAAAACAAACAAGGTGTTTGTTGGTGCCTCATCAAGGACGCAGAGCTGAATGTCTGCAGGCTTTCACCGAGGTCCTCACTGTCTCGTGTTCGGAACAGACTCACCTTTGCAGCGTGCACTAATGCAATGCACTATAACTGGAAAATAAGTTCTTTTTGGCTCACCTTTCCTTTCGTTTTCCGTTTACGGCCCCATTAATAATGCTATATATTGCAGGGAGTTTTTATTGTCTTTCTCCATCCGTTTCATTCAGCAACTTTAGGAGTTTTCAGTGAGGCAGTTTCAATTCTGTGGTTTGATTTAGGTCAATTAACCGTAACCTTATTTTTTTTCATGCACTGATGTTTGGAAATGTGTTCAGATGTGAGAAACTAGCCAAAAAAGAGACACAATGTTGAAAGAACAAAAAGCAAAAAAAAAAAAAGTTGAATGAAAAGAATGTTTTATGAAAATTGTAGCTCCCGTTTATAATTTTTCATTTGTATGCATATTTAATAAGACCAGACAAAGCAATCACTGTCAGACCGCAGAGACAAACAGAGATGAAGTGAAGCTCTTTGTTCCTGAACACAATACAGGGAACCTGGTTTTATTTTCGTGTGGGAAGATATCTCATTTAAGAACGATATTTAACATTTTTCCCGCTGTCTGGTGTTGAATATCTGTCAACATGTAGAGCCGACAGTTTAAATATGTTTTCATTAGAAAGCCTGTTTCTGAGAACAACAGCTCCGTTTCAACAGATTACCAAAAAGACATCTCTTCCTATTTAATATTATTATTCCAAAAGAATAAAATAAAATGCATCAAAGTGGTTATCTATACTGACGGTAAGGCAGACATCTGCTGCACTAATGTTTCAGTTTATATGATTTCACTCACATATGGGTTTAAGACTGCAGCAGTACGCTTTGCTGGAACTACTTGGGTGCAGTGAAACAGCAAATGCAGCTTTATAAGCTCAAATCGGTTCCTCACGAGCAGCAATTTTAGAAGAACAATAAATTTGTTTAAAGAAAAAGTCTGCTGCACAGCTCATTTTGTGCTAATTTAACTCCTGAGAGTCAATCAAGCAGCAAAAGACTTTTCTGTCTTGATTAGTCTGCTCTGTACCCTGTTCATTTTGCAAATGCCTCTTTTTTTTTCCTTCTTCTTCTTCTTTATAGACAGTTCATAAGTGCGCCAAGCACTTCAGAGCAAGATAACATAACAAATAAACATCTCTGGCTTTGATTCAAATGCATTAAAATCCTGTTTTAAATATGACCGAAATCCTAAAATGAGCCATGGAGATTATTTTTTCACTGGCTAAACATAAAGGAAAAGTGTTTACATGAGGAGAATATTGATCACCGACTTGGTGTAATCAAACTGGGCTGATAAATTTAGGTGAATGAATTGAATCTTCTTGTTTCAATAACAGCTAATTTACTGTGTCCAGACATCTCTTTTAAACTGTGAATCCTAAAATTTACATCGGAATCTAGCCGTTCACCGTTGGGCATGAGCGCACAAGCAGTAAACACCAGGAGAGAGTTGGTCATCTTAGCCACAATAGAGCTCATTTACATAGCTGTAACAATGTTATTAGATAATTCTGCAAAAATACTTTGTGTGTAATGCTTTCAAATGATCCAATCAGACTGTCGGCACTCGTTGATTTGTTTGGGTTTATTAGCAAAGATAGTGTTGGCAAAATGCTGATTTTTTCCCTCCTAACTGTTTGCCACTCTTACAATAAAAATAAATATGAATTTGCTTCTAAAAAAAATTGTAATTTCAAACTGCATATTATCTTGTCTTGGTTTATGCTGCCTGTGTGTTGCAGCACTAGCATAAGAAGCTAGGAGATTGTGGTGAATGAAGGATATGAGCAGCAACTTTTCACAAGCAGCTGCGGCAAAGAATAATATATTTTTTTTTACAGCTAGCACTGCAGCACAGCTAATTCGTACAGGAAGTTAGTTTAAAACTCCAATGAGTCAATCCTTCAAAAGTAAAGCCTCTATTTCACTAGGCTTGGACTACTGGCGACCAGCTGAAGACAAAATTGTGAGACAACATGCACATTTTCATTTGTAATCACACTGAGTTGGTATTGACGACACAAAATTTGTGCCACAATTTTCCAGGAGTTCACGTACATGGCAATATCGCATGGATACAGTGCAAATTAGTTTGTTGCAATTTAGTCACAAAGGCTCTTTTTTATGTCTCATTTTACTGCAGTTTTGTGCTCTCTGTGCGTCTTGAATGTCTGACTCTTTTTTTTTTCCAGCCTCTCCCAAAGTCGTCTCACATTCTTTGCACTTCCTGACTCACAAAAGCTAAGCTGAGAAGTTTTTTGAGCACTTGCAACAACTCTGCGGCTGTTTTCAGAAAAGATTTCCCAAATTCCAGTGACACGAGAACGAGGCCCTGCAACCTGCGAGGAAACTGAGAACCCTCCGAAACATTTCCAGACGTTTTCGAATTTTTCCCTTGTGAATGCCGTTCCCAATTTGTCACAGTTCCAGCTCAGTGAGATAGTGGCTTAATTCTGTGAGTCTTCGAATTGTTCGTGATCCATTTTTGAATGAAAGTTTGCTTTAATAACCCAGATTCACCCAGATTACAGAGATTTTTTTTATGGTTTCAGACCTTTCATATTTAGCTGAAATGGAGAGAATCAAAAGCATATATGTTGTTCAGCTGCTTAGTTCCTAAAATTGTCAGGTCTTTATCCACATTATCTTGAGAAATGTTTTCCCGGTGTAATATTTAGACTGGTCAGGAGTAAAATATTATTGTGCTAATCTAATTCCAGATTTATCATGGTCCATAAGCTTCCACATTTGAAGCAAAGAGCATTTCACACTCTATCTCCAAACAGGATTACACAATGTCATACCATAATCCTGCAGCACCGCTCCCATCTTTTCCTGAGCCAATTCAAGAACTCCAAGCTCATCCATCTGGCATTCCCAATGCCAAGCTTCTCTTCTATCTGAGGCACAGTATAAAATGAAACGGACAGCTGTTGGTGTGTTTATTTCCGTGCCATCTTATCGCTACAACTGCCTTTCAGATCCGAACCACTGCTGAGTTTGATGAAGTCATACATGCTAGGGATAACACAATGATGGCACAAGTATTCAATTAACGGCCCTCTTTTGTTCCCCCCAGTTTGCTCTGCTGTGAACACACTGCAGAGTTTTTAATGAATGTGAACACTGAGGACTCCCAGGTGACCCGCTGGTGCTGTGGAGTGATAATGAAAAGGGCGGGCGCTTTGGAGGAACCTGTCCAAGCTCCAGCTTTAGCCATTACTCATTCACTGGAGATCCACTGTGGCGGCAGACGCGCGCTTGATGTTTGCTCAGTCCGTGTGTGCCGAGTAAAGACAGAAAAACCGAGCATGGTGACTCTTTGAACTTGGAGATGAGAGGCGAGCCCACACCTGTGTGGGACTCAGGGAACATCACCGTCTGGGAGGAGTACTTTGACGTTGTCCTCGTAGTGGCAAACAGTTTGGTCCTGTTCATCACTTCAGTCGTGGGGATTGCGGCAAACACTTTTGTCATCCTGGCGGTGTGTCGCCAGAAGTCACTGCAAACTTCTGTCAATGCTCTGGTGGTGAATCTCGCTGTCGTGGACTTTCTGCGCTGTGTGGTCGACTGTCCCGTTCTGCTGAACATCATCACAACCGTGCATCGAAGAGGACAAGTGGACAGTCTGGTCTGCGACACACAAATGGCCTCTTTCTCCTTCAGCTGCTGTGTCCAGCTGCTGACGTTAGCGTTCATAAGCGCAGAGAGGTACCAGGCGATCGCCAAACCCTTCGAGGCCAAACAACGCAAAAAACGAATCAGGACTTTGATCCCTCTCACATGGACCTTGGCTGTTCTGGTGGCAGTGTTTTGTCAGATTTTTTTGAGAGACTCACCCGTGTACGTAAGATGCCAAGGATGGCAAAGAAGAACGTTGCCCTCCTATAACACCATTGGACTTTACGTGCTGCTCCCACTGTGGGCAGCTTGTTTCGGACTCATCACCGGATTCTACACGAGCATATTTGCCTTGGTGAGATCGCACAATCGCAAAATATTCGACAAAGGCATTTCTCCTCCTACAAAGGACTCGGCGGAAGACAAGCAAAACAAAGGAGAAACCACTGTTATGGAAAATGGGCCGGAGCAGATCCTAAGTGTTGCTCTAACACAGCCTGAGCCAAATCAATTCAAGAAAAAATCCCCACTGACCTCAGGAGAAGCTCCACAGAGTGAATCTATCAGTTCTGAGGGGAAAACAGAATTTAAAAATGTAGCAGAGATGAGTCACTTGGAAACAGATCGACCCCACCCTCTTGCAGGGCAAGTTGAGGAGAAACCATTAAAGGCAGAGAGCTGCAGCCCCACTTCCACGAAAGCTGAAACAGAACCATCAAATCAAGACCCTGCTGCAAACGTTCAGGGCTCAAACACAGAGGCGCACGACGCATCGACCAATTTCAACACTGAAAATCTGCCCAGAGAAAGCTTGAGAACTGACACGGCATCCAAAGAGACGAGCCTCCGTGTTGTGCAGCCCGAACAAAGAGACGATCCCGAAGCTGCTTCTTTTTTAATGACTGATCTGAAACAGGAAAATAACAGCAACAAAGATGAAGCGCATGCAGCTCCTTCGGCAGATCAAACGCCATCACCACCCCCAGATCCAAATAATGAAGCTATGCAGTTAGAAGGCGCTGTTTGCATCATGCCTTCAAAAGCAAGTAAAGAGAGAGCGAGGAAAAAGAATGAGAGTAAAATGGCCAAGCGTGCCGGATACATAATCATAACCTTCTTGTTGTTCTGGCTGCCGCTGCTCACGAGCATCCTGGTTAACTTTGTGGTCCACAAGAACAGGAATCCACAGGTAAGTCAGGGTTCATGACGTCAACAGGTAAATCTGAGCACGACCCGCTTCATTTTCATCGCATGCCGAGAAATATTTCTCTTTGCAGAAGCTGATCATTCAAGACCTGGAGATCCTGTCTGTGTCTGTGACCTGCATCACATCACTGAGCGACCCGATAATTTACGCTGCAGTCAACCCTCAGTTTCGCGCCGAGTTTTATAAGCTGAAGAGATGGGTTAAATCCAGATTCAATAAGAACTAATGACATCTTCTCTTCTCTTCTGGCTGCATTTCATTTACAAAAGAGTAAAAAAAAAAAGATCACATTTGCATGTACTGTGCAATTGATGTAATGAACTTCATGTGATAAAACACAGTATATTACCAAATATTAAGACATCTGAGTCCTGCTTGTCAAAGTGTGGATTTCTTTTTCATTTGGTTGTAGGAGGCCTTTAGTGTAGTTGCCTTAGATTTCACACAGGCTGGCTCCTCAGCAGTTGCTAAACACCGCCGAGCGGAGGTGACGCTCGCTGCGACGAGCTGCTTGGACCAACACAATCAGCTCAGCAGGGGGGGGATGCTGCGGCGCTCTATGTCAAACAATCACTCAGGGGGCCAGCTTGTGTGTCTCCAGAGACCCTGCTGCCAGGACTCACCGCTGGGCCGGTCAGGCCCTCACACGTCTTCCTACTTGCACCTCCTCATTATCCAGACTGCCTATAAAGAAATCCTCTCTGAGTCAGGAATAACATGATTAAATCCTCCTAATTATATTCTTGTTAAAAATAAAGACACGGGTCGTTTTATGGATGCTTTAGTAGAGCTACAGTGTTTATTCTATCCACTGCACCAAATGCACAATCTGTGGTAATTTGTTCCCAATTCCATACCCTTAAAGGGATAGTTCACACCTTTTGAAGTGGGTTTCTATGGAAACGTTGTGAACAATTAATATCTTACTTGTTGTCGTTCGCTCTTTGGACAAACTCAGGACAAAACCAGAGTGTGAACACCGTGGCGCAGTGCGTCACTGGAAGCACGTCAGTGAGTGCCACTAAAACATACAGGACGCGTGAAGCTGAAGTGCACTGCAATAACACAGATCAAGGTTAAAATATTAGCTTAATTTCTCTTGTTTGTTTGTTTCTCACCAGAATAACCAATCTCTTAAGCATCTTTTTTGCTTTTGTTTTCATAAAGAGATTTTGGATCACATACTGTAGCTTTGGATATTTCTGAGCTCTAAAAAATAACATTTCCTCATCCATTTTTAAACTTTTGATATGGAATGGTGTTACGCCTAAACAAGAGAAGATGAACTGTCAATGAAAGCATAAAAGGAGAGCTCCTACAGTAACCCGACTGTCCGAGCGGGGAGTGAGTATACATCTAAATGGATTTTCTCAGGAGCGGCGACACTTGAAAATTGAACAGTGTTGAGAAATATTGCCGGACGCAGCGGCACAGAGTGTCCGTCGGCAGCCAGCTGTTGCCAGTGTGGGGGTCATAACTGGAAGTAATGGGGGCATAGCTAACGGCTAGTCTGAGTGGGGCCAAGACCAAAGTGAATAACTGCTGCCTCAAAACAACTCCAGCCTCAAAAGATTTAAAGAGGTTCACAAACACGTTGTTTAATAAACCCTTACTCTGCTGTCTGTTTTGTATTTCTCTGTTCTGGCAGAAATATAATGATACTTTTGCCTCAGGCTGCAGTAAAGTTGCTACACCTAGATGCTGCTGCAGCTATTTGTGCTTACAAACAACCAAAATTCAATATAAATAACTGTAATGCAAAATTGATATTGGTGTAAAGTTTTTTTTAAAAAGGTGTTTGCATGAATGGCTATAAGATTATGACTGGAGCTGTTTGAAGACAAACCCACTCTGACAAGCCATAAGCTCATCGGTCCAAACAGAATCAAACCATTTCTTCAAACTGTTCAACGAGCTTTCTACAACAGGTAAGATATTTGTTGTCTCCAGAACACTTCCACAGAGCCCCGCTTCAAAGAATTTGAACCATTGCTCCAAATAAGCGGTCCATGACAAGATTTCGTTAAAAACAGATTTGCAAAGTTGAAATCAGAGCACACTTCTTGTTTCC
Organism: Kryptolebias marmoratus; assembly: GCF_001649575.2. Lineage (NCBI taxonomy): Eukaryota > Metazoa > Chordata > Actinopteri > Cyprinodontiformes > Rivulidae > Kryptolebias > Kryptolebias marmoratus. The sequence goes on along the minus strand of NC_051440.1, from coordinate 10,844,515 downwards.
CTTCATTGGATCATTTTTTTCACTGACAAACCTCCAACAATGAGCAGAGACATACTTTAATAAAAACAAAATTCTGCAATGACAGCATGCAAATCATTAATTCAACCAGTTAACAGACAGAAAGAGTTTCGCCAACAACTAAATCTAGAAATAAGAGGAGCCAACTTCGAATGCATTTGATAAAGTCCTAACTGAGATATTTACAATATGAAAAATATACAAAATGGTGCTTTAACACAATGAAGTCTTGCTTCTGAACCTTGTCGTTTGTAAGGAAGCCATTGGAGTTCTTGCAGTAAAGTTTTCCGGGTCAGTGCTACCGTATGCGTCCACATCAAGGTTATTATTAGTTGCAGAGAACATCCACGTATTCACTTGTGCCCTAACTAATGTATACCCTGTATAGTTATCAATAACAATTGTTAACTAACGACAGCGGCTCTCACACAGATCCAGAATGTGAAATATGTACGCTAACACAGATTTGGTCGTTTGACTTTCACTTGCACATTTCACAAACATGTCAGGAGAGCAGTGTGTGTTTTGTTCGCCAAGCGATGACGCAGACCAGTCCATGAGTCAGTAAAATGGATATTCACAAAGGCTTGGCCATTCCGGTGGACGTAAGTTTTCGGGTTTTACAACAGTGAGAGGTGGGGGGGGGGATAAAGCATTTAATTAAGCAGTTTCAAAACAATCTGTTTAAATGGGTGTTGAGGTGAATGTGCGATCAGGCTGATTTATTATTCACAAAGATGGCCTTTAGACAATGAAAAACATGTGCTTTGTTATCAGAGGCCATCGGGAATGATCTCCAAACATCTGCCTTTTCCACCTTGGAGTCAGAGACAACGAATACAACTACATTACATATTCAAAAATAAAGTTTTTTTTTCTTTCTCTTATTTTTAGGCAACAATGATGATCATGAATTCCCAACGTCTCCTCGTTCGGGTGTGCTTAACGAAGCAAGATCTGCTGGTTCACTTCTGCGTCCAGGGCAGCTGTCCACACCGCTTTTAATACCATGCAGAGTTTGACATCAGATGAAATTTTCTACTTCAGGAAAAAAAAAAAAAAAGAAAGAAAGGAAAAAAAAAAAAAATCCAACCTCTGTTAATCTTATAATCCCTCTTGATTATGGCAGGTTGATGCTCGGTGGTCCCTCTCCTCAGCATCTGGTGCTTCTTGAGACCAGTTAGCTGATCAGATCAGATATAGACGTGACATCTACAAGGCAGATACTCGGACAATGTTGCTCTGAGAGTACGCTGTGGTGGTGGTGGAGGCGTCCTCGTCTGCTGAGGTCACCACCGGGGCAGACAGGCTGACCATGGACGGGGTGATGTAGGGTTCATCACATTTCAAGGGCACCGTCTCATCGAGTTTGGCATTCAGGCTGGAGCGGCTGCGAAGGGAGAGCAGGTTGAGACAGAGGAGGGAGGATGGGGTGACCTTGTAAACACATGACACGACGGTCATTTTTCTAGAGTTCTGTTAAATCGTGCAGATGCTAACTTTTATCCTTTATCTAGGAAATACTCTTGGAAACAACGTCTTTCGTTGTCAAAGCCTATGAAAAATACAAACATAAAAATAAAAAAAACATTTATGATGATTAAAATAGCTCTGATTACACTCTGTTCACATGTGGCGCATCTTCTGAAACATCCCTGTTTTTCATCTAATTAGGTTTCACACATATATGAAATGTGTAAAACTTTAGTTTATATGTATTTTTTGAGCTACTGTATAATCGACCATCCCTACTTTTTAAACAAAGTTGTAAAGATGGTATAAAATATACACCGTTTAAACAGAACACAATGATTTAAACAAAAAATAGGTCATTTGTGTCGCCTCGAGTGCACAAAGGCACCAAATGCTAAAACAAAGAACTTTATGTTTAATATACAATTGTTATGATTTTATTTTTTTTTATTATTGGCTGTTATTGTAATGTTTTTGCCTGAGTCTGTTAGCAAAAATATCTCACAAACCAGTGGCCAGACTTAGAACTGAAAGGTAGAACTGAATAACTTTTGAAGTCAACAGAATCCAAGATGGGCACCGAAGCCAAAAAAAAAGTCAATTAATTTTACCGATTTTAAGCTAAAATTTAGTTTTGGTGGTAGGTGGGAGCAATCCCCAACTCATATTGTGACAGCTAAGCACTTGGGTGAGGTCTTCGTTTAAAATTTTGACATTGCCGATTGGCGTCAACTCTTTCCGTGTAAAATATCTCATGAACCACAGGACGGATTTTAATTAAATTTTCAAAAAGCAATCATTTGGATCCCCATTTTGGAGTCAACTTGATTCAGGATGTCCACCACAGCCAGCTGACATTACAAAACAGAAAAATGTCCGTAATTCAGTCAGTTTGACCAAAACAGCTATAAGGCCATCATTTCTCATCATGAGATGATCTTAGTTTGAAGCTCTGGTGACATATATTCCTTCAAGGAATGTTAGACCTTTAAATTGTTTATTTATAGTCTCTATTTTCCAAAGACATCTCTTGCATCTCTGCATCAGATTTAGGATTTCTAACCAGGGGCTAATTAGCAGCCTTTGTCCTTGGTCGGGCTTTTAAGAATGCTTTTTAAAACAGCTTATTAAAAAAAGGCTAATCCGAGGCTAACTTTAATTCCTTCAACATGTTTCAAAGAAATTAAGACAAGTGCATGTTTTCCACCGTGTTGCATCAGCTTCTTTAACACTCTGTAATTGGATGGGAACTAAGAACATAGAGATTTGAACTGCTCATTGTTTTTGGACCCAGTTTGTCTCATTTTTAGTTTTTAGTTTTTTCAGGTGTGGACTGCAAGCAGATCTTGTTTTTTTGTTTTGTTTTGTTTTGTTTGCCTGGCACAAATTCAGAAAGCTCAGAATAATAATAATAAATAAATAAAAGATGTTTGTATGGCAGCACATGTTGCTCCAAACTCTGAATGTGGTGCATAAATGGTTTATTCCTTTGTATTGTAAAATGTGAAACTTGCATTTGTAAGTGCAGCAAAGCAATGTGTTTACAAAGAACGGGTCTCAGAAGAGTTCCTGAGCTGCTGCAGTGATTTCCACTACAAACACAGCAGAACCGCCCGAGGGCCTGAAGATCACCACTATTCAATGCTGGTTCTTGTGTCCAGACGTGACTAGAAATTCTCCAAATCTTTAACTGATTTCAAACACGAGATATGATAAAATCACCAGTCTTTCTGCAGTGTTTATTCTGGGAAATGTTACTTTAAAAATTAATAAAAAACAAACAGTAAAAGGTCTCCGTTTGAACATCATTCAGATGATTTACAAATCGCTGCATCCTGTTTTTTTGCAGAGAGGTGATGTTTCTACATGCGTCTCTCTGTGTTCATTCGTTCGTCCGTAACGACATGAACAACTGAGCGAATGTTAATGAAACTCCCAGAACTTAGTTATTTGGTAAACATCTACAAGTGATTAGAATTTGGAAGTAACCTCATTCAAGATGGCTGCCACAGCAAAGAAATCTTTACAAACACAAAAATGTCTATAACTCCCCCCATTGTATGGATATGGAGCCAAACCTTGGTGTGTTAGTAGCTGAGAGTCATCCCCAACGTGTACTCTGAGCACTAACTGATCACAGAACATCTGTTTGCTATTACCTATTGGAATCAACTCTGTCGGTTTGTTAGCAAAATATCTTGTGAATCACTGAGTGTTGTTTTTAAGGAATACCTACAGAAAGTAATGGGTGGTGTAACAGGTGGGGACTTTTACCTGTTGGACACTGGCCTCTCTCTTATCTGTATGGTGCTGAGCTCCTGGTTGTTGGTGCTCGGCGGGCTGAAGCTGCTCTTCTTCTTGTGCCGCCGGGAGCAGCACGAGCCGAGGCCGTGCGGAGACGAGGACAGCGAGGAGGAGCGGGAGCCCGACTTGTTCACCACGGAGACCTCCATGCAGTTGGCCTGAAACGTCTGCTCGTCCACAAACTCGTGATTCTGCGTGGGGGGGAACGGGACAGGGGACATTTGGATTCGGCGTTGCTCGTCAGGGCTGCGTTTTTCAGCTCTGTTAAATCACGAGTAAAGATGTCTCATAGAGACGGATTAAGCAGACTGAACAGAAAATGGTTTGATAAATGGGAAATGAATTATCAAGGGGTTTAGAACTATATTGGCCCAGATGTCCATATTAAGTGCCATCTGTGAAAACACAACTGTTATCCCTGTGATAAATGAACGTGACTTGAAGGTCAGTTTTTAAATATGTCGCCGGTCCCACCAGCAGGTGGCAGAGAGTCACCATGAACGATCTGATGGCGTATCCTAAATCACATCTCTGTTCTCTCTCCCCCCCCCCCCTTCTTTCAGCCCTGCTCATGTCTCTGTTATCTACAATGTACACTATGAGCGCCTCGTGTAAACATTTGCACATCCATCTGATGGTATGCACACTTTTTTTTTTTGTCTTGGAGGTTTTTCCAGACAAACAAGTCTTTTATCAGCAAAAATCATCCACGAGGAGCCAGACTGATTTACTACCTCTCCATGTCTTTGTGCAGTGTTTAAAGATGCGAGCGTAAAAATTATGTCATAACCATTAAAGCGCCTCTTACACCTCTAAATTATAGATAGTGAAACACAAAGCCTGCTGGTTTGTTTTGAAGGAAAAAAACAAAAAAAAAAAAAAAAAAAACACTGGCAGGCAGAGTCGTGTTATTCTTGCCATGTAGCTAAAAAAAGGAATTCAACATTTCCCAGCCCCATTTGCAGCTATTTTTAACTCGTGCTGCATATAAAATAGATCCTACAGTTTGAGCGTGGATGAGGAAAAAAAATCACTTTGTTTCTATTTTTAACTTACTGTAACAGGTTGGCAGTACTGAAGATGAAGCACAGACTGTGAGAGTGATGCAATGATAAAAAAAAAGAATGTGTTTTCTACAGAGAGCTATTTAAAACTGTGAAAAGTCTGTTAGATAGTACAAACCAAAAAAGTTAGGACTTTGTGTAAAATGTAAATAAAAGCAGAATGCAATGGAAGTCATAAACCCAAGGTTTATTCACAATGAAACATCAAATGTTTAAACTAAGAAACTGTAATGTTTTTTGGAAACAAATAAGGTATTTTGAATTTTATGGCAGCAACGTATTCTAAGCAAAGATGAGAAAGGGTTAACAAAAGACTAAAAGAAAGTGATTCAAATAAGAAACAGCTAGAGGAGCATTTTGCAATTAATTAGGTTAATTGGCAACAGGTCAGTGGGAGGCGATATATGGGTATAAAATAAGAATTTCAAGAGGATAAATCTCTCAGAAGAAAACATGGCAGAGGTTTGCAAAAAACTATGTCTAAAAATGGTGGAACAATTTCAGAATAATGTTCCTCAGTGGTAAATTGGAAAGGCTTTCAATATCCCATTATCAACAGTTCATAATATCATCAAATGATTTCAAGGATCTGGAGAAATCTTTGTGAGCAAAAACAGCCAAAAGTCATTATTGGATGGCCATGATCTTCAGCCCCTCGGGCGGCACTGCATTAAAAACAGGTCGGACTTTTCTTCTGGACATCACTGCATGGGCTCGGGAACACTGTGTCTGTAAACACAGTTCACTGAGCCGTCCACACAAGCAGATTAAAGTTCTATCATACAAAGAAGCCGTATGTGAACACCATCCAGAAATGCCGCTGTCTTCTCTTGGACAAAGCTCATTTAAAATGAACTGAGGCAAATTGGGAAACTGTTCTGTGGTTAGAGGAATCCAAATTTGAAAGTCTTTTTGGAAATCAGATGCCACGTCCTCCATACTAAAGAGGAGAGGGACCATCAGCCTGTTATCAGCGCACAGTTCAAAAGCCTCTCTGATGGTGCATTAGTGGGAGTACATTAGGGCCTATGGCACGAGCAGCTTTCACATCTGGAAAGACACCATCAATGCAGAAAAGCATATACAGGTTTTAGAACAAATATGCTCCCATCCAGGAAAAAATCCAGCAAAGACCCAGGACTGTTGAACAGCTAGAATCCTCCATCAGCCAAGAATGGGACAACATCCCTCCAAAACCTCCAGCAGCTGCTCTCCTCAGATCCTAGATGTTTATAGACTGTTGTTAAAAGAAGAGGGGATGCTTCACATGGACTTGTCCCAACTTTTTGAGATGTGCAGGTGCCATAAAATTTAAAAAGACCCTTTTTCCACCACAGAAAAGGTACAATTATTTAGTTTCAACATTTGATATATGTACTATGTTCCACTGTAAATAAAACATGGGTTTATGAGATTTGCAAATCCTTTATTTACGTTTTATGCAACGTCAGTTGGGGTTGTAAAATAAACAACACACGTGATTATTTTTCATTTTAAATAGCTGCTAAATTGAAATAAAATGAAAGTATTTTACCGTGGTTTTCTCCAAGCAGTGCAGCAAATGATGGTGCTGGCTCTCAAAAGGAGGGGTGGCGGCCTTCCCAACCAAGGCTTGTCCTGCTTGCTTAGAGGCCTTGAAAGACACAGAGTTAAAACAGACAAAGACAAGAAAAGAAGGAGCTGCAGTGTAGATGAGCAGGCTCAGACTCTGAACAGAAACTGTCTCAGGCAACGACCAGCAGCTCGGTGATGTGGTGGAGAGAAGGCAAAGCACTGAGTCGAAATGCTGATCTGTAGCACGGCAGCCAATCTACTGAAACTAATGAGGCGGAGATGTTTTAGAGATGCATGGAAACTTGGGCTGACTACAACAGGTTTAACTGACATAAGTGGTTTTGGCGAGAAGGACTACAAAAGTCAAATTCAAGTTGAAGCGATAGCTCAGCTCTTTTTTGAAGTGGGGTCCTGTGGAGAGGTTGTGAACAATTGACCTTAGCTGTTCTGGACAGCTCTTTAAATGACCTCCGTTTGGAGAACCAGAGTTTAGTTCTGACTTATGAGCTAACAGCTAGTCTGGACAAAGACCTAATTAACAGCTGTCATCTTAAAACAACTTGAATACCCCAAATTTCATAACAGTTCATGCAAACATTATTTTTAAACCCTTAACACTGTCATCACTTTAGCATTACAAATATTATGATATTCCTGCTGGAGGTGCTCCAGGCTGCACTGATGGTGACACAGCTAGCTGCTGCTGTAGGTATTTGCACTCCCAAATAACTATAGAGCTCTAATTAAGTTACAGGCCTAGGATTCCTTGAAGGAATGCAACCCACCTGCCGCTTTTCATGGCAGAGTTTTAAACCAAGATGATCTTATAATAAGAAGTGACAACCTTAAAGCCGTTTTAGTCAAACCTTGAAAATAACGTGTTGCAAATTTCCACTGGATATCACACCATCTGTTGTTGCATAATAATAATAATAATAAATTTTATTTGTAACGCACCTTATATTTCAAAGAAATCTCAAAGTGCTACAGAGATTAAAAGAAAAAGAAAAAAATAAAAATAATAATAATAGTAATAATAAAAATACAGAATAAATTGTAGGGCTTACAGTAGTACATCTTGCACCAAGTGATACCAAAACTAACAATTGAAACTAACAATTAAAACTAACAATTTAAAACAAAACTTACAGTTCTAAAAGGCCTGTTTAAAAAGGTGAGTCTTAAGACCTTTTTTAAAGGCCTCCACACCTTGTGGGGCTCTCAGGGACTCTGGAAGGGCATTCCAGAGTCGTGGAGCTACTGCCTGAAAAGCCCTATCCCCCATAGTGGCAAGTTTGGTCTTAGGTTGATGCAGGCAGTAAAAGGAGGTGGAGGAACGAAGCCTTCGAGAAGTAGCGTGCAATGAGAGGAGTTCACTAAGATAGGCAGGAGCAGCTCCATGGATGCATTGATAGGTGAGCAGACAGAGTTTGTAATGTATTCTATGTTTGATCGGTAGCCAATGAAGTGAATTAAGAACAGAAGTGATATGGTCGTATTTGCGCCTCCTCATCAGGACCCGGGCAGCACAGTTCTGAATGTGCTGGAGCTTTTGCAGGTTTTTACCAGAGGTCCCAAAGAGGAGGGCATTACAGTAGTCCAACCTTGATGAGATAAAGGCATGGATCAACCTCTCAGCATCCGGTTGGGAAAGGGAGGGGCGGAGTCTGGCGATGTTTTTAAGATGGAGGAAGGAGACTTTAGAAAGATGACGGATGTGGGAGTTGAAAGTGAGGTTAGAGTCAATCCTAACTCCAAGGTTTGTGACGGTGGTAGAAAAGGGAATATTAAGACCAAATATTGAGATACTACTGAGATTAGAGGACTGAGTTTGATGAGGGGTGCCAAGAAGGATGACATCCGTTTTATTACTGTTAAGTTGAAGAGAGTTGGCAGTCATCCATGCCTTTATCTCCTCTAAGCAAAGCTGAAGTGAAGACGGAAGAACTGTAGGAGAAGTGGAGTCCATTTTCATATACAGTTGTGTATCATCAGCATAGCAGTGAAAGGAGACCTTGTGTTTATTGATTATGTGACCTAGGGGGAGCATATAGATGGTGAAAAGGGTTGGCCCAAGGACTGACCCCTGTGGAACTCCACAAGTCACAGTATGAGTTGAAGATTTAGACTGACCCAAGGAAACATATTCAGTTCTATTGGTGAGATATGAATGAAACCATTTAAGTGCTGTACCCGAAAGTCCAATTTCTGACTGTAGCCTGTTGAGAAGGATGGTGTGATTCACTGTGTCGAAAGCAGCCGACAGGTCAAGGAGGAGGAGAAGAGATGGTGAGCCCTGGTCCGCAGTCATGAGAAGGTCGTTCATTACGCGAACCAGAGCTGTCTCTGTACTGTGAGCGGAACGGAAGCCAGACTGAAACTTTTCGTAGAAGTTATGGATGTGAAGATGTTGATGAAGTTGGGCTGCCACAACTTTTTCCAGAACTTTGGATATAAACGGTAAATTTGAAACAGGTCTGTAATGGGCAAGAATATTGGGGTCAAGTGAGGGTTTTTTCAGATAAGGGTGGATGACTGCAGTTTTAAGAGATGGGGGAACCTGACTGGCCCGCAAAGACTGATTAATAATGGTTGTGATTAATGGGCAAATGGCTGTAATATTAGACTTAAGTAATGCTGTGGGGAGAGGGTCTAGCACGCAGGTGGAAGTTTTCATGCTTTTTACGATCTTCTCCACGTCTGACTGGGTGACAACGGAGAAAGCTGAAAATGTGTTACTTTGCATGAGGAGAGTTATATCAACTTGAGATTCAGCTATTACAGGGAGAGCAGACTGGATTGATGCCACCTTATTAATGAAAAAGTCCATAAATCTATTGCAATGATCTATACTGGTATCAGCATGCGTGTATGTGGAAGGTTTGACCAGAGAGTTTATGTCAGAGAATAACTGTTTGGAATTCCCACGGCTATTCGAGATTTTTAGGGAAAAGTAATGGGATCTTGCTGCAGTGAGTGCTTTGGAATATGTCTTTTGGTGTTTGCGATAGGCTTGTTTGTGGACCAATAAGCCACTGGAGATAAACTGCCGCTCCAGGGCACGACCTGCAGTTTTCATTGTACGGAGTTCAGATGTAAACCATGGGGCTGATCTGGAGAAGGTAACTGTCCGAGTTTTAACCGGTGCATGAGTATCAAGAATACTGCGAAGACTGGAATTATAGTGGTTGACATAATCATTGACAGAGGTGAATTTTGTAGTTAGTGAGATATCCTGAATATCCTGGTTGAAAAGGGTCAGATCTATTGTCTTTAAACTTCTGAATTGAATTTGACGTTTTGTTTGCATATATGTCTTTGTTAATGGCAAAGTCATGGAAATTAATTTAAAAAGATGGCAGCAAAACGCTTTGCATAGCATGTGTTGGAGATGACTCTTAGCTACTACCACGGCACATTTTAGCTCAATATCTGTAAAAGTGACTGAGTTGTAGTTATAGCTTTAAGATGGCAGCAAAACGCTTTGCTCTTGGCCCTACTCTGACTAGCTGTGACCTAGTCTATCCAGTCAGAATTAAACTTTTTTTTTCCAAAACTGAGGTCATTCAAAGAGCTGTCTGCAACAGGTGAGATGGTTACTGGTTCATAGCCTTTCCACAAAACCCCACGTTTGAGAGCAACAGCAGTGGCGCACCTGGACACAGATCGAACAGAATCCAGCAAACAAAAGACGCATTTCAAACTAAAAACACACCGCACACTTCACACACACACACACTTGATGAATCTCTGCACGGCACTCAGATGGAAAGCATGTTGTATTAGTCTGCACTACACTCTATATGCTCTGGAAGTCATACGCGCACGCACACACACACACTCCCGGACACACACACACACACACACTAAATTAGAGCGGCAAATCAAACACAGAGTTTAGAGGAGATGCAGGCGGAGCACACAGCTTTCTATGGGCAACCTAATCTCCACTAAGCCTTTGGTTCCCTCCTTCCCCTCCAAACCCTGTTGGACAGACATGCAGAGCTCGGTCATGAGTCAGTGTGACTGAAATGACTGTGTGTGCCTGCCCGGTCCTCCTGCTGTATGGACGGAAAGAGAGAGAGAGAGTGTGTGTATGTAGGTTGACAAGGCATGTCAATGCTGAAGCCAAGAGGTGTGATGTGTGTGTTTGTGTGTGTGTGAGAGAGAGAGAGAGAAGAGGACGACCACACGGAAGCACTGGAATGACAGCGGCCCCTGCGAAACTGCATGAGAAGCCCCCACTTTTTGTGTGTGTGTGGTTGCATGGCCCCCCCTACGCCCCCGTTCAGAGCAAAGCGGCATGCAGGCGAGGCCCAGGTCAGTCAGTCAGCCTCCATGCTGCTGCGTGGCGCCGTTACCTCCTCCAGCGAGTCGATCAGGAGCCCGTTTTGTTTGTAGCGCATATAGGCATTAGTGCCCCGAATCTTCGCAGCACGGATTCTAGCGAGGCGAGTTTTCTGTTTGAACAAACAGACCTCTGTTTTAGCCCCTGACGCTGCGTCTGTCACACTAATTGGCTCTGTCTCTCTCTCTCTGGCAGCCACAGTATTTAACAGAAAAGAAGTTATACTTAAATGTACTATTAGGAAAATTCTGCCTTAGTAAACACTTTAAGGAAAAAGAAGTAAACATATTTCTCTATAGAAAAGTTGCTGACACAATAATCTGAGGAGCATTTGCTCCATTATTGTCACCCCTTCTGTTATTTCTGTCTTCCACTGAAATATTCTCAAGCCAGTTTAGCCCCATCCGACGCACACACATGCACACAAGCACAATAAAAGATTAATATTCTGGAAGATAGTGTTTGCCCTGTCACTCTGCTATGTGTGGATAAGACAGGGGCAGAGGGGGGGAAAAAAGGGCAGAGAGAAGCAAAATAAAGAGGGGGGGGGAGTCAGTACCCTCTGAGCTCGTCGTTTTTCCGCCCGCTGGCTTTGGTGGTAGATCCGGCTGAAGTTTGACACGATGACAGGGACAGGCAAGGCAATGACCAGCACCCCACTCAGAGAGCATATGGACCCAAACACCTTCCCCACAATCGTCTTTGGCACCATGTCACCATACCTGAAACACAGAAAGCAGGTGACAGTGACCAGACTGAGCAGAAAGAAAAACAGAAAAAAAAAGAAAAAGAAATGAAATGCCTGACATTTCATGAAGGAATGAATATTTAATTTTAAACTACGACCATTTTATGTTTAGAAATGATAAAGTTTAATAAAGTTTTAACCATTTTGGTCAAATTGAAAATAACATGATGCATGATCGCACTTGATATAGCAAGATCTCCTCCAGTCCATTAGCCCTCAGAGTATGTGTTTGGGTCAACTTTCAGCTACTACCACATCAAATGTTTGCTCAATATCTCTAAATACGACTGAATTACAGCCATTTTGAATTGGGGTCATCTTGAATTGGGTTGAGTCCAAACATTAATCAGTTGCAGATGTGCACCCAATGATTACTTTCTGAAAAAGTCATTAACGTTAGTCCTTTGGTTCATGAGATATTTTGCTAACAGACAAACACATGAACACATGCACACACAGACACAAGCGAAAACATTGCTGCCCGCCCTTTGGCAGCAGGTGATGCAGATTTGTCACTGAAGAATGAATCCACCCTGTGGATCTGTTTTAGCATATTAATCTATTGTGTGTTTAACATTATAGTCTTGAAACAGTCCCACTGACCTTGGAACATTTCACAACTTCAAACAAAAACCTCAAACATTTGAAGTGGGTGAGGAGTAAATATAGGACTCCTCTGAAGACTGCTCTTCTTGGCCTACTTTCTTCATGCCATCACGGTGTTCCTCCTTTAAAACCTTGTTTCCTATATAATTACACACCTGCTGGCAGCGGCTAATGCTTTCACGTCGTGACCAAATGTGCTACACATCCTCCGTGACCTCTGTTAGCCAAACAGCTTGCGAAAGATACAGGGAGCAGTTTCATGTTGAGCAAACGGCAAAGAGGGGAGGGGAGCCGTGTGCCTCTGACTCCTGGGGAGATCTGTTTAAGATTGTGGACCTCAGCAAGAGCCACTGGTGTGCTTTGTTCCGTTTTTTTTTTTTTTTTTAAATCCCCTACATTAAACTAGACCTTGAATGCAGATATAGCATAAAAACATGCAGAGAGAAAAAGAGAGGGAGAAAACATCAAAAGCTCTTTGGAAATTGTGCGCAACATTGATCTGATTTTGCACCTTAGCACACGCAGGCTGTGTTTAATAAAAGCAGACATGTCAGGTGGGACCACGGCATCCCATCATGTTAATGTGCCCGTCCTCTGTCGGAAAGTCAGACGTGTTTGTGCTCAAGGTAAAAGTCGAGCTGACCCCGCCATGCCAAACATTTAGCTGCAAACACAGTGCCAAGTTGTTGTCACGTACTGTACTGTCCAAACTGCCTCGAATCATCTTTTATGTGTTGTTTCCGAGAAGCCAGACTTTTTTGGGGGGCTCTTTTAAAGTGGTTTGGAACCATGTTTCGCCATGTTTTTTCTCTTTCACTCATATTCAGCCCAGTACCTGGCCTCTTTCAGAAGTATTTGTTTTTGTTCATGCTGTTTAATTTGACCTTTGAATTATTCGGGCATCAAAACGTTCCTAAATTCAGGGAATGAATGAACCAGTTTTGTGTCCACACTAGGGTTGTGCATCTTTGTTCTATGGCTGATACTTCACATATATCGATCTGATACATGAGTGGCCAAAACCAAATACGACAAAAGACAATTCACCCTTTAATCAAAATTCAGTGCAAATGCAGCCGTTCTCCAATACAGTAGGAGTTGCTACAGATAAAATGAAACCGCTACAAAATCTTACCGCACTTCTACGGGGAAAATATTTGTAAAGAAAGTCAAGTTTAGCAGTCACAGCACCCATCTCCTGAGTGAAGCTGAATCTATGAAATAAATACAAACTGTTGCTTTCATAAAACGGCATTTTAGCAACAAGCTGAAAACCTGTCATACAGTCAATGATCAGCTGAAGGCTGATGAATCTCTCAGGTCCCCTGTCAGGTCTTCGCTCGATTGTTTTCCTATTTCTTGAAAACATGACATTGCTGTTCATCTGCTGTGGGTAGTATTTTTTAGGCCTAACAGTCCTCCAATTGTCCACTGTCCTTACACACTATACAAGATGCCGTCAGGGTCAAGTACAAAGAAAAGCTCTTCAAAGACGACCTTGCGAGAACCTGGAGAACTGATCAAAACTACTTTTAAAGATTACAGCTGTAGAGAGAAATTAGATTCTTCCAAAAAAAAAAATCACTAAACAAGACACAAACCTGCCCATTCTATACGTAAATCGCTCTGACATTTATTGCTCGTTCACAAATAGCCATTGTCATCATTTGCAGACACGTTAGGACACGGCCAAAAACTCAGATCTATATACAGCGAGCATGAATGATTCAGAGTCTATGTTTTCCTTGTCTTCTCAACCTCCCTCCGTGTGTTGCAGACAACCAGCGGTTTGCAGGAATGCAGGTGGGGTGAGATGAATGATTGGGACCCTAATGCGCAAATGACCTGAGAAGACCATTACCTCCTGGGAGTAAGATGAATGCAGGTAGGAAGGGACATCAGCAATGCTCAGTGTCTGTGACAGCAGCGCGTCTCTCAAGTGAGGCGGCGTAATGTGAATGTATCGCTACACGGGAGGTTGACTATTTCATAAATGAAGTTGTCTAATGCCCACAGCCGTCTGCTTGAGTCATTAGCTTCAGGTTTCCATCATGTTGGAGCCAACAGGCTGGGCCCTAACAGAGCCTGGGCGAAGCGATGTAAAAAGTGGACATTTTAATATCACGCTTCACGAGGCTTCATGTACAACAGTTTGCTTTCGAGTTGACTAATTTCACACAGATGTCATTAGTTTTACAGATCATTACAGGTCGTGTCGTTTTCCTTTGTAATCACAGACGACGCCTGATGGCAGGAGTCGAATTAAAGATTCTGGACGGAGCGTTCAAAGCCCACTAAAAGGATCTGTACAAAACTGAAGGGCGGCATTCGCTCTTACGAAGCATTCCTGCTCTCACATGTTTTATTCCAGCGAGTGAAAAGGAATATGATGCCGTGTCAAGTGTGGAATACAATGTTTTACGGTCCTCTTTTGAAAGGACGGCATAGTAGTAGGAGCAGGTGAAAAAAAAAAGAAAGGAGCAAGCACACTCTGGAGAGCCACACTAACAGTGATGGATTGTTCATGGGGGGGGAGAGAGGCTGAGATGCACAAAGCTGTGCTTCCTGCATGATAGCAGAGGTAGGAATTAACGGCAGCGACAGATTAAAGTAATGTTCCTGCTTTGTTCTTGTTTTCTCTGACTGCCAGGTACCCACGTTCACTACCACAAGCTGACATGGGCGAGACACAAAGATGGATGGCCAGATTTTTATCCTCGCCGCAGTGGAGGAAGAGGAATGTCGGAATGACTGAGTATCAATTCCCCGGTTCCACCCACCTGAAACCATGTTGTGCTTGCACTCATACTGGTCTAAAAAAAAACAGCGCTTTCCGTACGATTGTCATGCAGAGAGATGACAGCATTGCAGATGAAGCCCGGCACCGGGAGGGGAGTAAAACCTTGGGAGTGGGTGGTCGCAGGAGAAAATGTCAGACTAAAAGGAATATTTGAATTCCAAAAGCGAGGGACGACTGTCCCCCTGCCTGGCAGGGATAATAGACCAATCAAACATTCATGAGTCGCTGTATCAACCTGGGTGGTTGGGTTTGTGTGGTTGACCTCCATCACAGGTGCTCTGAGACAGATTTCTGTACATGACCTCATCGCCTCACAGCGGGTACCTAAAAACACAGACACGCCAAGACCCACAGGACACAAACAGACAGTCACGAGAACATGCACCCGTTTGTGTGTGTGTGTGTGTGTGTATGTGTGTGAAAAGGCCTGTAATTTGACATCTACTTAAACCAATCCCCCTTCCTAAAAAAGCAATCTTGTTCCTTGATTGTGTTCCAGAACCCTGTGTCTGAAATCTGACTGCCATCTGGTTAGTAGGAAGTGGGGAAAAAAGAAGACAAAGAAGAAGATATGGATGGTTTACAGACATATTATTTCTTTATGTCTTTTCTTTAAAAAAGCCCGGGTTCATTTTTTTTTTTTTTTTTCTAAAATCCACCAAAACAAAATGAAACCTTCTTGGCTAAAATGAGCTTAAACAGTAGAGCCTGACCTTTTTTGGCTGATTTGTGCTGCTGGTCATGTCTGCTGCACACAAATAAAGTGTCGGGTGATTGGTAAGAGAACGGTAAGTCAGACAGACTCGAGTTCCCGATAAAAAAAAAAAAACATAGAGGTTTAAAGTAAGTCCTGCAGTCCCACCGACTCACATTCCAGTTGTGATCATTGCAGCAGCTTAGCAATGCTGACAAAAGGATTGTGGCTGATCTTTCGGCTGAGAGGGTTTTGTCAGGAGCATTAAAATCCAATCATCCTCTGGCACCTCTGTCATACTTCCAGCCTCCACTTGCTGGATTTTTTACTGTGTAACCAACTCACCTTCAGCAGAGGAGACTGCAAAGTGCATTGATAAGAGGACAGGCAATGACTAACATTGACAAATATGATAGGTGTCATGAGAAACACCTCCAAAAAACCCCCCAAAAAACAAAAAAAGAATGTGTCAAAAAACTGAAAATGCAGCACCAAAAATAGGCTCAAACTGAAAGTACCATTCCTTGGAAGAATGCATATTGATCACTGCCTTGCATGCCAAATTTTTAGTTTGGCTGTATGTGATGGGGATGACTCTCAGCTACCACCACACCAAATTTTAGCTCAATATTTGTCAGATTGACTGAGTTATAGTCATTTTTGTGTTTGATAAATTGGATTAGCTGTGGAATAAGATCGACTCCAAATGTGAATCAGCTGGAGATGTAAATGTGATTACATTCTGAGAGTGTCATTACAATCTGTTGACAGGTTCAGGAGATATTTTGCTAACAGCCAGACAGGATTGACACCAACAGTTGATGCCAAAGTTTAAAATGAACTTCTTGCATTATCTGTTGCACAGAACACATGCTGTACACCAGTCTTAGCTACTACACCAAATTCTAGCTCAATATCTGTAAATCTGACTGACTTAGAGCTGATTTTTTTTTTGTTTACTAAGGTTGATTAAGTGTGGTGGCCACGTTGAATCGTGTTGATTTGAAAAGTTAAATAGTTGTAGATGTACGTCCAAAGATAAGTTTCTGATAGTTTTGTTTATATCCAGTCATTGGTTAGTGGGATATTTTGATGACAGACAAGCAGACAGGTAATTTTATGGTCAACTACTTTTAATGGCAATGGGCAATAATAAATAATAAGACTGAAAGGAAACACAAGTAATCTGTGGCAATAAATAGTTTATCTTACTGTTTATATATAATATTCACTGAACCCACTTTCAAACTAGTGAAACTGCATTTTCTGCAAAAATGAAGTGTGAATGCTGAGTGCAGAATGACTTGAAACTTGTGGAAGAAGCTGAAATTGTTTTGCTCATTTTAAATTTTGTTCCAATTGTTTTAACTCTAACTTTGCTAAAATAAGCAAAATCTAAACTAAAATCTTAAACCAGCAGAAGCAGTAGCTAAAAACTAAAACCTTAAATTAGCAAGACAGTAGCTAAAGGTGAAAATCAGTCAAACAAAAGCTAAAAGTAGCAAAACAGCAGCTAAAAACCAAAGAAAGTATGCTGAAAAAAAATTCAAAAAGCACTAAGCTTTTTAAGCTTTTTTATTAGAAAAAAATAGTAAATAAAGTTAAATATTTCAAAATTATAAAAGTTTCAAAAACTAAAAATTATAGCTGTAATGTCCCTAATGAGCTGAACATTTTGACATATGAATGGTTAAAATAGCTGAAAGTTTGCTGAGGTAGTTTGAGTCCAAAAAAGATACATAAGAAACTGTAAACAGCAAAACTATAGGGTGAATGTTGAATGAGAATTTACACAATAAGGAGGAATGGAGAATAAATTTATAATTAAAATTTCAACAAGTATGATTCATTTCATGTATTTTATTTTATGTTTTTACTAAATCTTGACATAAAAATTGTCCTTTCAAATCTTGATCGTTAGCTTGAAAGAATCATTGAGAATTGAGAATTTTTTTAGACATTCGCCTGTTAAATCCCAACTTCTGCGTTTTATGCCAATACTCAAAACAACAGCTTGAAAACATCTTTTGTGGCTTTTATGTGCATGTCAAATGAACGTCAACGTGTGCAGAGAAGTGATCAATTGCGTGGATTAAATGTGGAGACGTTTTCTAAAATGTCTTGCTCCATGTGAATTTATTTTCTTGTTGTGTTTAACACCTCCAGCCCACTGCAGAGAAAATCCTACCAGTATTTTTTTTAGTATGTGATGAAGGTCACGGAGTTCAAATGAAAGAAAAACATAAATCTATAAAATACTGTAATGAAGATCATGAAGCTGCTGGACTGTTTTATTGAATCTGTCAAGCTGAAGATATTGAATCTCTCTATCATCAGACCACATTTTGATCTACACCACTTTGATGTTTTTAATGAGAAGCAATGAGATGAAATAAGTTTGATTAATGCATTAACTATATTGATTAATCAGCTGATAAGAATGAAGATGAATGAAGCACACTGTCCTATGTAATGTGCCATCTGAGCACCTAGATAATCTAAATCTCAAATTAATTTCAATCTTATCTCCTTCAGTCACATTGATTTAACTTCACATTCCCCTCAGTTTTTCCATCTAGTTTTTTATGTATTTCTTAAAAAAAATCATATTCTGGCTGAGTTTCAGTTGAAATTCAAAACAAACCACAGCTCTGAAACTGCTCTTACTGAAGTCACAAAAGACATCAAACCACAGTTTGATCAAAACAAAGTTTCACTTCTTAACCTTCTGGATTTAAGTGCAGCTTTTGATAAGTTTGATCATGACATATTCTGATCAAGCACCTTGAAAAGCGAGTTGGGTTTTCTGACTATGTCTCAGCCTGGTTTACAGCATACATCAAAGAGAACATGCTTCTGAGAAACACATCTACTATGGAGTCACCCAAGGATGCTACCTCAGTCCATTGATTTTTTTATTATGCATACAAGCTGCCCCTTGGTAATCCTATCAGATATGCTGAGGACACACAACTGTTTATTTCAATTAAACCAAATAATTTTGCTACTTTAAACTTCATCACTGCCTGTCTACATGCAAAACAAAAAAACAACTAATAAGTAAGCAAGAATTGTTTAAAAGTAAACAAGGATAAAATAGAAATTTACTAGTTGGCCCCAAGAATGGAAGAGCAATGGTTATTAATGACCTGGATGAACTAACTGCCTGGCTTAAGCATGAGGTCATTGGGGTATTATTTTGAACTCTAATTTTAAAATTTAAGTTTGACATTATTAAAGTTTTTATTTTATTTTATTTGCTTTACCTCTGAAACATAGCAAACATAATATTATTCATGATGCAAAAGAACTGATTTGCGCTTTTGTTTTAAGTAAACTGGATTTTCTATAATACAAGTAGTTCTGGTCTCTCAAACTTGTTTAAAATTTGGTAGCAATACATACCTGGTACCTACATGGTACGCTTTATAAAAAAGCATGTGTATGTACCAGCTAAGTATCTGATACTGTATCTGGTAGGGCACTTTTTGAGTCCATACTAGGTACAAGATGGCCACCATAGGTGATTGACCATAAAAAAACTAAAATGTCTCTAACTTTTTTTTTTCCATCTTAGAGATAATTGCCCAAATTTTGGTGTGGTGCTAGTTAACACAGTTCCCCAACAAATGTTTTGAGTGCTAACAGAATGCACAAAAAACATAAAAGCTCTGCCTGACTGTTAGCAAAATATCTAATGAACCACTGGACAGATTTTATTGAAACTGTTAGGAAATAATCATTAGACATACAGCTACAACTGGTTGACTTTTATAGCCAACCCAACACAAGGATGACTGTAATTCGTTCAGTTTTACAGATATTGGGTCAAACATTGGTGTAGTTGAGACTGAGAGTCATCCACAACCCATCTAAGTTTGCCACATTGTGCATTATTTTTGCTTAAAACTTTCTCTGTAAGCAAAATGTTTCTTAAACCACTGAATGGATTTTATTGAAACATTTAGAATGTAATCAATGGAAAATTTGACGAAAACAGGTGGAACTCATAAATGTCATTTCTCAACATAAGATTAGCAAGAAAATCAGCAGGCAATATGCATTCCTTCAAGGAATGCTGGGGTTTTAATTTTATATATTTTTTTCAACTAGCTGAAACAAAACTATTTCTCATTAAGAATAAGGACTTGTGTACTGACACATATACAAAAGTGTTACTTTAAAAAATAGAAGATGGATATGATATTTTCAAAAAGTTTAGAGCTGTAATTTTTGTGTGTGTGTGTGTGTCAAGCGTCCTCAGCCTGTCATTGATAATTCCATGAATGCATAATTTTTTGTTTGACCTTCACCAGCCATCTGATTGCGCACGCCTCCCCATCACGCTTCCTGAGGTAATTCTCCGGCCCAGTTTCACAGCTCAGTGGCTTCGACAGCACAGACAAGCATCCCAAACCTGTGAGACCAGAACCTGTCAATTATTCCAAAACTCTGATACTGTCACTGACTGTGCCGAAAA
This sequence comes from Kryptolebias marmoratus, assembly GCF_001649575.2. Lineage (NCBI taxonomy): Eukaryota > Metazoa > Chordata > Actinopteri > Cyprinodontiformes > Rivulidae > Kryptolebias > Kryptolebias marmoratus. Next base: position 10,824,426 of record NC_051440.1, on the reverse strand, counting down.
GTTGGTAACGACAGAGAGGGGCATTAAAACTGTGCAGGGATAACAAGACAGTGGAAGAGCGAGGAAGTATTGCATACCCCGGAAAGTGATGCCATGTCATGCTACTGCAGAAGATTAAAGGGTGCCAGACTGGACTCATCGTTAACATTTTTTTTCCTTAGACTTAACATAGACTCCTCCAGACATTACCCTGACCAAACAAGAAAGGCTCTATTTATACAAAAGCCATGACAAGGAGCAAATGGAGCAATGCCGCACAACAATCCGACTGCCTGTAGCTTCTCCACAAAGCCGAAAGAGCACTGTATTCATCCTTGCTGACAGTTAAATAATAGATGTCGCAAAAAAAATGTAATTTTCCTTCTGAACTCCATCATGCTATGAACTATGAATCCAGAGTTTCAGGGAAATGGATTATAGTGCCGGCGTGCCACAGAGACGTACAAACATGAGTGACAAGACGATATAAATTTTCTGCAGTTGTATTTGTGAAGACTGCAAGATTTATGGAGTACTACGGGAGAGGTTGCGAGGGTGCTTTTGTCATATTAAGAGCTCTCATAAAATATTTATTTTCAGAAAAACACGAGAAAAAAAAAAAAGGCTGCACGCTAATAGCGAGTCTGACCACGGAGTAAGAAAAGACAGATGCAGGATAAATTCCTGTACTTACAGAAAACAAAGGTTAACTAAAGTAGTTTATTAAAAAAATCTCTCTGCAGTCTATCTTATTCGTATATTATTAATGTGCCAAATCTCCTTTGCATCATCGTGAGCATGTTAAAATATTAAGCACATTCTGTATTTATGTACCTCCAGTAGAAGACTGCACATAAAAATTTCTGTAAAGCTACAGCCTAGCTGCTTCACTGGGAGAAAACCTTGCACAATTTTTTAATGCGTGTCCGGGCTACAGTATGTACTGTAGCACTGCAGTATTGGGAGATAAACCACAAGGTTTCCAGAATCTGAAACACAACGAATGAACGCGATCTCAAACACAATCCCAAAACACAATATATCATCGCTGTTGCTCTGCGCCGCAGATCTGGCTTCAGGCCGGGAGCACAACATCCAAAATGCTGCCTCTCTTGGGTTTGGACACCAAAGACTGATGGGATTAAGAGTGTGTGGGCTGATAGGGACGCTGCTCTGATGCTATCCTTCAGATATACATCATTATTGAGAGGGGAATCCCACAGGCGCTGGGATTAGCCTGCTGGATTTTCACTGCAGGTGATAAGGGAGAGGAGGAAAGGCTGGCAGAACAGCATAGCATAATGGGGAGATTGGAGACCAGAGATACAAGGGAGGCAAAGGGCCAAAGTGTGCACTGTGACGCATGCAGATAGAGAAGCTGGATGCTTGAGTGTTGGAACTGGTAGAGAAAAAAAAAAAACAAAGCTGTAGAGAAGGGCAACCTTGAGGCAGGTGAGCATCACAGCCTTTGTGTTGCTCTGACTGGATGTTGCACTGCAGTAAAATCAAGTCTGAAGCTGATGTTGGAGATATTTTATTTATTGTTCCCTTCCACAGTCCAGCCAAGTTTCAAGCCTCATCTACAGTACTCTTTATTATTTTTTCTGAGCTGTTGCCTTGCAGCAAGAATTTTGCAGGTTCAGATCCAGCCGCAGTGGTTTTGTGGGGGGATTTTCTCCAGATAATCTGGTTTCCTCCCACAGAACAAAACAAACATGGGAGGTTAGCTGTTCACTTTAAGTTTTCACTAGTTGTTAGTGAGAGCGTGACTGGTTAACCGTCTCATTCGTTTCTGTGTGGCCCCGTGATGGACTGGTGACATGACCAGGGTGTCCCCCGCCTCTCGCTCAGTGGAGATATGAATATTAAAAATGTGAAAATATGACTATATGATATAAATATTGAATTACCCACACCCATATTTGGCTAAAACATTTCCGTTAACAATAGATCAAAAACACAGGGAAAAAAAAAACAATCTTAGCTTGGCTAAAGATTTTCTTAAAACACATGTAGCTCATTTTTCTAATTAAATGTAAGAACTTCTGGCCGGCTCGCCAACATTAATGTGAGTATTTTACTTCATTACGAAAACAGGACTCAAACATTAACAGCTGGAAGATTTGATTTGAACAGCTGATTTAACATGGTCCCGACAGTCTTGCAATTAGGGATGGACAGTGGTTTTCAAATCATCAAAATCTGCTTGAAAAGTGACGAATCTGAAGAATTCATGGGATCGTCTTATTTTACCCTGGCACCAAGTAGTGACATGCCAAGTTTCTTTTCTAACAGTGCTTTCCAGATAGTTTCTGTTTTAATTATTTTTGACACAACACCTACTAGCTTCGCCCCCAACCAAGGCAAAAAAGAAAAAGAAAAATTCATTTTTGCCATTGTAGGTTTTTTTTAAAGGATCAGGAAGTGGAAACTATGTCAGAGGTGAGATCATCTTTACTTTAAGAATACATGCATCCCACTCTGCAGTGATCTGTTAAACTGGACTAAGACATGAAGGAATATAATGATCTCCAGCTAGCAGCATTAGCAGCAGCACATGACTCTGTGCCCAAAGTCTTTGTTTCATTAGAGAGTTTTTCAGCTGCATAACTTAAGGTGAGTAATTTTTTTAATTCACCACAAATCCCAAATGGCTGTTTTAGCACTTTGTTTAAAGAAATTCCATGATCATAAAATTATAAAATTGAGATTAGCACTCATTAGGCTGCTTTCTCTGCTTTGTTGTTGTACTGAAACTTGTTGTGCTCTTTTAATTTGTGTTTGGAGCGGTGGCTGTTAGGTAGCCAGAGGGCAACGGGCGGACGGTACCAGAATATTTGGGGAAAAAAAATTTTAATTAATAATTACTGACAAATTCAAAGAGTGTTTTTGCCTAAAAAGCCCATTCCTTCTGGATCTCTCTCTTTCAAAGTAGCAACATGAATGCTTATATTTTCCGCACTATTAGGAAATGAGCTTACACTCTCAAACGGACATTATCTTTACAAATGAGCATGTTTTCACATCACTTGTAGACATTCTGACTCCAAGCAAGGACACTTCAGTCTCTTTCAATTTATGCCTCTGCACTGTTTACAGTTACTTCTTATTTATTGACATTTTCAGCACATGGTCAAAATTTAATAGCGACAGAATAAGGGTAAAATGAGACAAACGTAGAGAAACCAGAAAAAATGTATTTTTGTTGTCTTGGCTTTGATGGCATAAAGTAATAGTGGGCAAGCACAAAATAAGCTGCTCTGGCTTCGTCTCTCAAAAGCTGTTTATTTCAAGTCCACGCTGATTTGTTCTTTTTTTTTAAATCTCCATTTTGGAAAACCTGATTAAGAATCTCCATTTTCCTCACAAAATGCTCCATTGGGATGTGGATGAGGTCCGCAAACACAGCAGAAAATCTTTGTTGTTTAAGAATATCAGGAGCAGACGGGGGGCCTCAGAGTCCTGAGCGATGGCATGTGAGGTCCACGGAAACAGCCGTAAAACACACACATTTCGGTGTTACTGCATTGTAAATGAAAAGTAAATGATGACTCCGTGCTGCAGCACTATCAACGAAGCTTTGATCTTCTAGCTTAACGTTCCCTCCAGAGACCCAGGAACCACACAGACTCAATGAGGCCCGGTAAAATTACTCTTTTTAGCCACAGATAAAACCTTATAGAATAATCCTTCACGTGTATAGCTCAGGCAAAGGCACCTCAGCTCTCGCTCACGTATCAAACACATATTCCCTCAACCCTCCAAATCCCAGCTTAACCCTAACCCTGCAAAACTAGGCGGCTAGTTATCATTGCGGCTTTGACATTAGCATGCACGCCCTCTCTCATTTGGGAGATCTTCTTAAGAGTCAGGGATGATAAAAAGCCTTTCCTCTCCGGCGCTCTTCCGTTCCTGACTTTGACTCACCCTTCCTCTGCCTGGACCTGCCTGCCTCTAACTACGGGCTGGAGATGAAACGCTTCATTCTCTTTGTCTTTTTTTTTTCCCCTACCACTTTTTCTATTATCATGCAGCGCTTGCACTGCCTCGCTTGACATTTTTCTTTTCTTCTGCACCTCTCCAGTCTCTCAGTGTACATCCATTGACACTTGGGAAACAACTGCTGTCCCATGCAGGGGGAAAAAGAAAAAAAAAAAAAACACCCTCCATTACCTTGCTATTATATGCCAAGTCACATTTACTTCAGCTCCTTGTCGTCATAATTACAGGCAATTCCTTGTGGCACTTTCTTTTAATTACTGGACGAATTGCTGTTTTGTATTTTTTAGAAGTTTTACAAGTGTCTGCACGGGCCCATTAAAAAAGCGCGTTACGTTGCCAGCATGCAGATGTGAGAATAATCATTTGAGTGAGTTGGAAGGGAAGTATTGAGTCAGGAAGGTCATGGTGAAACCAAAGGAAAGTGACTCAAATCTTGCTCTCAGTCTAATTTGTTGTTCTATGTTTAAATCTCCGCTGGTGCACGTTACATTCATTCAGGGTCTAAAAATACATTCACGCAACATTGGTAAAATACTTTGATAATACAATTAAACTGTGTGGGTGAATGGGAGGAGGAAGGCAACACGTCGTGCCGCAGCTATGGATTTCACAAAGAAGTGATAATAAAATGAAATCAGACACTCAAGCGATTATGCTAATGAGCTCATTTTGAATTCACCGTATAGGCACGCAGACGAGGGAGCCGTGACATTTTCCCGAGTGCAGAAAGCTTTGATTTAGCAACTCGTTTTGCCTCTGGAACGTAAAAGGCCCAAAGCCAGGTCAAAGGTGAAAACTCTGATTTAAGGAAGTGATTAATTATGAGAAGATTTGTAATAAAAAAAAGAAGTAGCCATAGTGACTGCAGCATTAGTAGTGAGATTTATAATGTGTCCTGTTTCAGAAATATTAAAAAAAAACAGATTTGTTCAATAAAAATAAAAAATGACATAAATTCAAAGTCTCCATAGATGCCTTTCATGCCAGAGTTTAAACTAAGATGGTCTTATTTTTTTTTAAATGATGTAGTTGTAGTCATTTTGTTCAAACCTTAAGAATAATGTTTAGCGTATTCTGTCTTTTAAAGTATGTTGTTCTGAATGACTCTCAGCTATTGCCACATTAAATTCTAGCACAATATCTGTAAAGCTGACAGCGTTATAGCCATTTTTGTGTTGTGGCATCTTGAATCAGGTCTACTCCAAAGGTTAATCAGTTGATTACTTTCTGCAAATTTCATTAAAACATGTGCACTGATTCAGGAGATATTTTGGTAACAGCCAGGTGCACGCACAAACACAGGCGAAACATTATCGCCAGTCTTTTGCCTTTGGCAGTGAAACGTGAATTCTGGATGTTGCTCTGGAGAAAAGCGAAATAGCAGAAGTGTGATATATGGAAAAAGCTATTCTTACGCTTTAATCTTACTGACCAGGTGAGCCGTTCAAGGTCAGACCTGTGACTGTAGTTGTCTGGAAAAGAGAGGGGAGGGGAAAAAAATGAGAAGCGGTCCTGTGGATTAGTGGCTGTGTGCTGGAAAGGGGAACCGGTCCAGGAGCCTCATCACACTGACAGCAGATTAGTGCTCTGCAGCACCAGAGCAGACGGTGCAAGATTAACTTTGATGTGCGATTCCACACAGAGCAGCCACTGGATATCAGCTTCCTCAACCAAATGGCCCCCTAACTCACAGTTTGCAGCGTGTAGTCATGATCTGCAGTATCTGGAAATCTGTTTTTTTTTTTAAATTATTATTATTTTAAAGAGCAGTTTGCAGTCCGATCAGATTTACAGCACAGGGTTTGTGCAATATTTCAACCCACCATAAAGATAAATTTACAAGGTTTTTAACCATAACCGTTAGTCATTTAGACCTGTGTTTAATTATTAATTTCACTTCAGCAGCTTTATAGATGAAGAAAAGTTTCCCTAAGTAGAGGAGCACTATTTACACGCAGCCCGTAAAGACAGTTACACAATGTCTTCAGTGGATCACGAAGAGCTTTTTTTAAAGCACAACAGCAGATTATGTCACTGCGTTGTCATCTGGGTTATCTGCGCTCAGGCTCGGAGACTTCAAATTTAGCAGATAAAGCCTGAAAATGTGAGTTTGAAAGAAGCAGGAGTTTAAAAGTCTGAAGGATTAATGAAAGAGGCTTTCAACTTATAGTTTCTAGACTCATAAATCAGGCAAATTTTATCCTCTTCTTTTTTTTTTTTTTTTCTTTTTTACTCTCCCCACAACCTGTCACAAGTTTTCAAACTGTACGGAAGTGTAATACTAAGTGCAATACACCTTCCATTTATCAGCTGTTTGAACAATTAAATTTAACTGTCAAAAAATAATTGAAAGTGCCCATCACCACTGAGCGGTGCTGAAGATGATGTCTTGACCTTCACAACCATCAGGTTACTTAACTTCCTATTAGTGAAGACAAAGACGGGCGGCACATTTGGGGAACAGAAATTTGCTAACATTCAAAAAATTGAGAGTCCATCTTCTTCCTCTTCCTGTCCACTGAAACGTTTGTCTGGTCCCACAGAAAAAAATGGCTATAAAACTGTGGAGTCATTTGTTGAATAGCCTATAATCAAATAGTTATTTGCCAAAAAGGTTCATCACTGAGAAAAATGGTCCGAAATTATTTCAGTGGTGGAATTTTAGTAGAAGCTGGTCAGGTTCTCAAAACTCTAATAAAAAAAACCTCTTCTTTTGTTAAAAATATCAAATAGCCCCCCCCCAAAAAAAATCTTTTTTCATTTGTTTGCAATTTATTGATCAAAATGTTCAGCTCATTCAAGTGCTGTAACTTTTAGTTTTTGTAACTTTTACATTTTTTGAATATTTATCTTTATTTACAAATATTGTTCCCATAGAAACCTCACTGAGATCTCCTCTGTTGCTTCAAAACCAATGTTCACTTTAAAATCTGCCTCAGCACACTTGGTCTGTTTTTTTCTTCTTAAGCTACTTTTAGCTAGTATTTTGTTTCTTTTAGCTTGCAGCTAGTGTTCAGTTTTTGTGAGCTCTAACAACTCGGTTTCAGCTTCTTCAGCAAATTTCTGCAGTCAGCATTTAAACGGTATTTTCATAGAAAATGCATTTTCTTCCATTCTAATTGGGATTCATGTAAATAACTACAAGGCTTATTGTGAGCAACCATTCACACAATGATTAAAGCGTACTTCTGCTTTAGTGGAATTCTTGTTTATCATTATGAACTCCCAGCCTTAGTAATGCAGCAATATTTTCACAGGATTCTGTGCTTTTCTGTAGCCTGGATAAAACCAAATGGAATGACGCAGGCTAAGTAGCCAAAACGTGTTGGTGGTTCAGATTTATAAATGAACTGTCAAGGTTAGAGTGGTTGGTCGGAACCCGAAATGCAGGCAGACATAGAGGAACTCAAAGTAAAACTAATTTACTAACAAAAAAGGAAAACAAAGGCTGATGAGGCAGCAACTAAAACTAAACAACAAAAACTTACAAACCAGGATTCCAGGAACACGAGGAGACAAGACACGGAGAAAACCAGACAGCACATTGAGGGGAAAACGAACTAGCGGGTAAGTGAAGAAGATGAATCCGTTTTAAAGGCAGAGGATGATTTGAAAGTGGACACAGGTGACTGATTATGAACAAGGGACAGGTGTGGGTGGTTGAAGCAGGCTGACAGGTACTGAGCAGAGGAAAGGTGAATGATGACAGGGAACACAAAGGGCACAGGGAACAAGACACCAAAACTAAACACAGGCACCAAATAACAGAATTAAGGAAACAATAAACTCAATACAAAAACAAACTCAGACCCCCAAATCCTGACATGAACTAGTTGCACTTAAACATCCCAGCAGACTCTGGGGAATGGGGATGACTCTCAGGTACTACTACCTCATATTTAAGTTCAATATCTCTAAGATATTGAATTACAGGCATTTTAATTAGCTGTGGTAGCCATCTTGAATCAGGTTGACTTCAAATGATCATCAGTGGTAGATGTACTGTACATGACTTTCTGAAAGTTTCATTCAAACTCGCCTAGTGGTTGGTGAGGTATTTGCTAGCAGACAAATGAACACCCACAGGTGTATTACATTATCGCATGGGGTGAGGTGATAAAAATCCACACAGTGAAAACACAATAAGTATTTAAAGTAATTGAAGATGAGGAGAAGTGGTATAAATATCAGGATAATCTATGTTGGGGAAAGAAAACAGTTTCTCCCCACATCCAACTCCAGAAAACTTCTAGACTCAGTTTGAGCTGCAACTTTTAAATTGTCTAAATCAGCTTTTTGCCAAACAGCAGCAGGCCCTTAAAGTCAGGTTTGCTTCCTGAACAAAGAAAGACTAGACACATTTGTATTGAATATTCACTGCATGCGCTGAAGTTTATGTCAGAGCAGTGAAGTCTTTTAAATTTGTCATCATGTCTTTGGAACAAACATCAAACTTTTAGCCATTAAAAAAAGTTCAAAGGGGTTTTTCAAAACCTCACAGCGAAACCGCGGGAGAATATCAGAGGTTGGGATAAGACAGAAAGAGTGTGAAAGTGTAAAAAGGTACTCAGCGCTCCCTTTCTCCCTCTCTCTCTCTCTCAGCGAGTGTGGACAGCAGCCAGAGAGGCAACAGCAGCAAGCCCGCATGAAGGCGAGTATCAGGAGGGAATCTGGGGGGGAAGTTTTAGGGGAGAGCTTTATCTCCCGTAACAGCTGCTGACTGGTCCCTGGGGGCAAATCTGCAACCATATTTACCACCACCATCCCACCTGCGCCACGTCACTTCATGTGCATGGAGACATCATTACTTTCCTTCAGACTTCATCTGTTCAATATGAAGAGAACTGACAATAAATTAAAGGCCTAGAATTCCTTAAAGAAATGCACATTGCCCGCTGCCTTTTATGCCAGTTTTAGACTAAGATCATCTTAGGGCTGAGAGACTAAAGAAGTTGTAGCCATTTTGGACAAAACTTGAAAAGAACATAATGTGCAAACTCATGCAATAATGCGATATCTTGCGTGATCTGTTAGTGTTTAAAGTATTTGTTGCAAATGGCTCTCAGCTACTACCTTAAATAATTTTAGCTCAATATCTGTAAAATTCGCTGAAGAATAGCCTCTTTTGTGTTGGCAGAGATCAGTTAGCTGTTGCGGTCATGTTGAATTGTAGATGTACATCCAGTGATTCCTCTCTGGGAGTTTTATTGGAATCAGTCCAGTGGTTCATGAGATATTTTGCTAACAGACAAACAGTGTTGACCCCAACAGTTAATGCAAAGGCTTTAAGTGAAGATGTTGTGTAATTGTGGCTCAACATCTGTAAAATTGTCTGAGTTCCAAGCATCATTTTGTTTTTTAAGGTCTGTAGGCTGTGTTAGCGATCTTGAATTGGTAAATCAGTTCAGTGGTTCATGAGATATTTACTAACAGACAGAGTTGATTCTAGTAGTTAATTGTAAATTTTTAAACACAGATCTTGCCAGATTAGTTAGTACTCAGAGTATAAGTTGAGGCTCAGTCTCAGCTACTACCACACCAAACTTTAGCTCAATATCTGTAAAATCAGATAAGTTATCTGTAACTGATTACTCCAAATTGTAATCAGTTGCAGATGTTCATCCAGTGATTAATTCTGAAAGTTTCATTAAAATATCTTTTGTGGTTCATGACTTATTTTGCTAACGATACAGACAATAACATTATCGCTCCCCTCACACCTGCGTCACACAGGAATGTGGCTAAAAAAGACTTTTCTGAAGAGCAAAAAGGGACATATTTACCCTGGAACTTAACAACACAGCACTTTTACATGTATGCAGTTATTCCCCTTTATCTCCCTCGCTCTCACACACACACACACACACACACACACACGCACACACAGATTACTTCTTCAGTGCCAAATATGGCAGAGCTCCAAGAGGACTGTCCCACATGCATTTGTGTGTTTGATAGGATGTTGTAGCTGTAGCATTCCCAGAAGACAATTTGTGGACTTCAACAGATGGAAAAGTCCAATTAGAAAAGCGGGCAAATGAAACGGGAAAAATGGGAGACAAACGTTCCAGCTCTTTGTCTCTCCCTGAGGACACACATCCAATCTTGGAGCACAGGTATAAAAAAAAAAAAAAAAACTGTGTCACATAATTTGAAAAGGAAACATAAAAACAGATGGAAATGGAAGCTCAAAAAAAAGATAATTTGATTTCTTAATGCTATGTGCTCAAAAAAGAGGGGACCAAATATGATAGAAAATGCTCACATCTACATTATGTATAAATATTTCCTTCTGTTGTCTGATCCTTCAAGGGCAGACATCCCACAAAGCAATTGCCTCGCCATCAGCCGGGACCCAAAAATGGAGAAGAAATGAAAAAAAAAAAAAAAAAACGTGCTTAAATATAGCAACCCTGTGGGACAGGAGGAGGAAGGGCGAGCTGTGGTGTGATTAAAATGAATAACCTTCATTCAGTCACAATTGTTAACGGTACATTGGAATGTGCTGTCAGATGCGGGCGCCTTTAACCTGCCCGTCCTTAAAGTTTTCACATCATTATTCATCAGGAGGCCTGTCCTCTGGAGCGACAAAGATGCTGAAGTTATAAATAATGGGAGTTGTGTCATTAAGTACATTGACCCCGGGTCGGTTTAATTCAGGCTTCAGCTTCTCCTGCTGCGAAAGCAGACAGCCGTTCAGATGACTGACAGATCGTGTGGATGCAAGACCAGATTTCATGAGCAAAATGACCTCTTTGTTATGTTATACGCACCCTTTTAGATTCATTTCTCAACATAAGGTGTTCTCAGTTTAAAACTCCGGCCCAAAAGGAGGCCGCTGATATGCATTCCTTCGAGGAATTCTAGGCCCTTAATCTGATTCAAGCAACAAGTACTCGCACAAGAATGAGACGGAGTAATTTGGTGATGTATGAGTTCACGTTTTGAGCAAAGTTTTGCCTCTCTCCTATTACTGCAGCGCAATCAGATCAATGCACATCGATCTGTACAAACTCAATCTGCCACGCATGTGATGAGTCCATCATGCCAAGACAGGTGGACGTGTTAGACAGGAATGCATTTGAGGAAAACTCAATACAATTTTCCTCCCGAACAACATCACGGTGCCAAAGCTTGTTCTCCATCAGGGAGAAAGCTGTCAACAAACACATCTTAATATCAAACCTGAGAAAACACGTAGAGCGAAGTTAATCTAACGGTCGTGTAGGAATCAGTCCCATTAAACAGAGCACCTTCAGCCCACAATGATATTTATGTGTGATTAAGACATAATTTAGCTCCATATTTAGCCGGGTGCCCATCATGTAGGCTGCATAATTACCTTTAATCTCTATTCATGGCAAATTAATTGCTAGCTAGCTTTTGCACAGCTGCATTACCATTGGGGATAGCTCAGTTTAGGCTCATTGGCAGAGTGTTTGTCCTCCACTTGTGAGATCCAGAGCTAATCTCAGCACTGACCTGTGACAGAGCGTCATGGGTGTAAATTATCACATATAAAATGAGTAAAGGGTTTACACCACCAATAACTTTTTATCCTTTGTAATCTTAAAGTGATCTTTCAACATTTTTCTTCAAACTTTGGCTGCTTTCTCCCACCTGTTTTCAGTCCAGCACCTGACCATTTTCAGAGGAGTGTTTTATGTATGTTAAGCCATTTAACTCTGACCTACAAATTATTCCACACAGAAAGGCTCCAGAGATGATCCAGGGTTGTGTCGACACAAGGCAGACAACTTGGCAAAGAGCCAAATTTAAATTGGCTCTTTAGGCACTTTCTTACCAACAGCTTGACACAAAAACACAATTTGTTTGACTAAAGCAGCTATAATTCCATTATTTCAAAACATAAGATGGTCTAAAATTTTGAGTTGCAAAGCGGCGGGTGATATGCATTCCTTCAAATAATGTTAGACCTTTAATTAGCTTTAGCTATAGTGAGAATACAGTTTGACATTGAGCGAATTAGTAGCTCTGGTTATGATCAATGTGAGCCTCTAATAAGAAGTCGATGTCCTCAGTCATGATTGATATGGAACTCTGTGTGTGTTTGAAGATGTGTGTGCATGAGTATGGATGTGTGTTTGAGGATGTGTGTGTGTGTCCAATAATCAGAAGTCCAGCAGCAGCGGCGGCATACAGCCCAGAGATAAGCAGACTCACAGGATGCGCTGAGATGTGATTTGAAGCTGGCAGAATCTCCAGCTCGTGGAATGAATCTATCGCCGCACAGCAGATCTGTCGTTAGCGAGCGACATACTTTAATAAGAATTATTTCACCCGGTGACAATGTTGATGGGTGCCTGAAACACACTGTCAGTAGTATTGACTGTATGTCTCATGAGCATCTAATAAATGTTTCTCCTCTGCAGCGTGGCAGAAATTGTTTGGTAAACAAAATCCCAAATTCCAAATGAAGGCAAACTTTCTGGATTCCTTTCCTGGTTCCTCCTGCTTGTTAATGATATGGAGAACTGTGCTCCTTGGGCTTGTCACTCTTTACATCCCATTGACTTGGGGTTGAATACTCCGGAGCGAGCAGTGGGACGTGTGACAGAGTATTTGTGGTGATGATTGCAGCCCATTAACTTTGATGGATGCTATTTTACGAGAAAGACGATGGGAGTTGGAACAACGGCTGCGTAGCTTGTTTTCTGTCACCAACGTGCACACAAAATCACGAAGAAATTTATCTCAATGTCTCTGCAAGATTGATTTTTTTTTTTCTTCTTTTTTTATCTAGTGACCACCTTTACCTTTGGAGATAATTTAATATCACATTAGAGGTTAGGTTGGTGTTGGATCCAGTGACCCCCACAAAGGACAGAGAAGATCAGAGTATCTAACATGGTCTTTTAAGCAGATACATCAGAAATGGTGTGTGTGTGTCAGCAGTATTTTCATGGATGTTAGACTGAGTCTGTGTGAGACCAAGTTGGGTCTGAAACTGATTGCGGTGTCCGGTTTTATTAATGTTACTTGTCAGTTTTTTATCTGCTTAACTCGCTCGTGTGTCTTTGCTTGTTGGCCGAGGCCTAAACGAGACATATTCCATTTTCTTGCGGCCACTGTGTAAAGATTAGGCCATGCATAGCAGGAATCAAAACTCTTAAGCTTCTTCGCAGAGATTACAGACAATTGGCTGAGGGGGAAAATGCAAATAATCATCAACTGTTTGCGGTTTTCCACTAATACCTCAGGGAAAAAAGGAAAATAGAAATCCCTTCACGGGAATGCAATCCTTAAGAAGTAAAAATACCCCTGAGTGGGACACCTGTGACGCAGGCAGGAAATCCTCCAGCTGCACCACAATAACTCCTACACAAACAAATGGACCTATACGCTTTCACATACAGCTCAAAAGTCACTATTTTAAATTCATAATATTCAAGCGGCTCCTCGTAAAAAAGGCATTGACAACTAAAAGAAAAAATTGCTTTTGTTCATTTGGTTGGTTGTTTTTCGATACTAACTTTGTTTGGCCTTGTTTGTTCTGCTTCCAGAATAGTGTATTTTCCTTCAGGTAGGCTGAAAGAAATCCCCTAAACTGAAGCTGGTACAAGGAAATTCATTGAACTTTTGACATTTTGACTTTTTACCTTGGGAGATTTTCTTCAGATATTTTTCTTTCTTTCTGGATTGTTCAGCTCGCCAAAGTTGTGTTCTGTGGAACGGTTATGAATTATTAATATCCTACCTGTTGTAGACAGATCTTTGGATGACCTCAGTTTGGGGAAACAAAGTTTGATAATTCTGACTGGATTGATGAGCTAAAAGCTAATTCAGGGAAAGCCAAGACCAGAGTGGATTGCTGTTGTCTTAAAACAACTCCAATCCTAATGGATTTTATAGCTGTTCATGCGAATACTACTTACACTGTCCTCAGTTTTGCATTACATGGTTATCCTGGCAGAAACATTCTAATATGTAACCCAAGCTGCACCAGAAATGCTACAGCTAGCTACTTCTGCTATTTTATCTTTCAAATAACCCTTCAATTTTAGGTAAAAAAAAAATGTACAAGTGACAACAATATACAATTTTTCAAAAAAGTGTATACATGAACTGCTGTGTGAGTTTTGAGATTTGAGCTCTTTTAGGATGGCAGCAATCCACTTTGGTCTTTGTCCCAAAAGGACTAGCCATTAGCTTATCAAGAAAGTCAGAATTGAACTGTTTCTCTATACTGAGGTCGTTCAAAGAGCTATCTACAACAGGTAAGATATTTGTTCATAATCTTTCCACAGAACCACACTTCAAAAGATCTGAACTATCACATTAAGGAGTAAAGATTATCACAATAGTGTGCTGTGATAATTAAACATTTATTTTTCCCTTTCAGATATCCAAATTACCATATTCTATCAAATCAATGTATGAGCAGAATTTGATCATTTAAGTGATTGTTTTTTAATCTGACGCAGTTATGTCATTATGTTTTGTTATGTTATCATATTATTTAGTAACCTATTTATTGGTTGTAAAGTTGCCAAATAATGTTGTCTCATGAAGCAGCGTAAGTAGAAACACTTATATACTCTAATCATACAGAAAAGGTGCATAAATGTCCCCAGTGAAGCTATAACACAATAAGAGCACAAAGAAACGGGCTGTTGTTGCCCCAAATGTGGCACCCTGGTGGGTGTCACAAGTGACACAGCAGGGAATCACGGGTTTCCTGTGTTGGTATTTTCAGCAGAATGGTTGAATATGAGTCAGTCCTCCTGAAAAACTATCGGATTTAGTCGAGATATGAGCTCAATCAGTCAATCAGAGGGATACCAGAAGGGTTACACAACAGGAAAAAAACAAAAAAACAAAAAAGAAATGATCGCATTATGCAAATTACTTAATCCATGTGATGCTAGTACAATAAATCCAAAATACATTATAAAAATGTTGGAAAAGCAGATGCTCTGTAAAGTACCAGCTCATCTCTGACAGTGAGTCAATGTAAAATTTGTTTCAAACCTTTTATTCCATTTGTTTAAAAAATCTGGCATATAGGCTATTTTGTTAAAAAAAAATTAAACATAAATAACAAAAATAAATAAATAAAATGATGTATCACATAAATACTCTGACTAACAGAACCTTTTCTGTTTCTCAAAGGTTAAAAACGCCTTAAAGTGCATTTTAAAACTTGGGATCAAATAAGTATTTAAATAAAGTATTTAAACCAATTTAAAGGTAGGCTATGTGTTTTTATGAATTGTTTAGGAGAAAGTAAATTGTTGTTTTTTTTATTGAATATTTTCATTGGTGAATTTTTTTTTACTATTGTTAAAAAAAATCTCTCCTGTTATTTTAAGAGATAGCAGATGATGTATTATAACATCATGTATTTCATTCTAACATGACTTTCTGTCCAGTTAATTGTTTTTAGTTTGATTGCAGGGATTCAGGTCTGTCCTTGCCATACACGAGGCCTTAAATGCCACATCAGTATTGCAGGGACTTCTTTATTCAAGACGTTTATGTTTTTGTTTTTGCTTTTTTTTTCAGTAGTTGCTGACATATATGACAATAACTTATGTTCATTGGGGGCTTCTTCTTTGAGCTTTTCTTTAAAAAGATTCCCCACGAGAACAAATGTTACAACTCCTTGATGCTGTATTGATTTGTCACATTGACCTCATTACACTTTGTCTTATTTTTAAGAGCCCAGTGTCATATCTTTGTTTTGTTTTTTTACATATCAGGACTGCTAGAGTTCAATCCCCAGATCCAGTACCACATCGTTAAGCAATAACTTATCACAACTGTTGCAAAATGTCACGGCGGTTCGGTGACCTCTGTAGTTTTTTATTCCCATTATTTAGCTGCAGTTGATAAGAGGTACTGATCCTGTGGAAAACAGGACAGATGAGTACTGATAAAGTTTATCAGCTAACTCATGCTTTGAGTCAGTTTGTGGCACCCAGGCGATCAAGAAGGATTACAAGGTTTAGTGGGAGCAGGGGTTTCTGTGGCTGAAGACAGAAAATGGCTAAATGTATTGCAATAATTGCAGAAAATTGGAAGCAAATAAAAGATTCTGGCTTCAAGGTTCAACACTGATTATTGTACTTCTGATCTGTTAATGATGCTAGCTGAGAAGTCAAATGATCTCCAAGATTATTTCATGTAGGTTTCTGGGAATTATAGTTGTCAGTATAAAATTTAATAGAAAATGAGTTCACAGTTTTCATTCTATACAATACAATAAGATACAGTGCGATACGATACAATATTGTGTGATACAATACAGGAAGTTACAATGTCATACGGTGTAATATTAAATGGTTCGATATGATACAATACAATGATCATGGTTTGTTTGTTTTTGTGTTCTATTATAATTTCTGGCATGGTGTTTCTCAGTATTTTGGAGTTTTTCAATCATGTTTGTAACAGATGAGATGTCAGTGTCTCATCTGTTCCCAATGCACCTGTTTTCACTAACTAATCACCACTCCAGGTGATAAGCTCTTGTTTTTACTCACTCTGTCAGATCTTTGTACATACGTCTCCTGTTCAGTGCTGGTTTAGTTTATTATTTATTTATTGTTATTCCTGTACATAATTCTGGAATTATACCTGCCTGTCTGCCCTCTTGAGTCCTCACCATCCACCACACATTACAGCAATTCAATACAATAGGATACAATGCAATACATTACAGTGTTATACAATGCAACATGATGCAACATGATTCAATATGATGTGATATGATGTATTACAGTGCAATACAGTATAATATAATGCAATATGGTGCAACATAATGCAAAACAATAAGATGCAATCTAATGCAGTGCAATGTGGTACAATGCGATATGATGATATTTGATGAAATACAATGCGATACAATACCATTAGATACAAGACAACATGGTGCAACATAATGCAATATGATGCAGTACAATACAATAAGATAGAATGAATATGATATGATATGGTACATAATGAAACAATATGATACAATGCAATATGTAAAAATATGATATGATGCAATGATATAACACACTTCATTGATCCCTTGGTTTTGGACTTGGTGCTGCCCCAGTAGCTGAATTAACAAGAAATCCACAACTAAACCAATACAGCAGGTACACAATACAAACATAATTCACCAGTAACACACTGCAATTACCAATTAAAAAAAAAACGTACAAATTTATATGTAAAGATGAAAGACGCATAATTACATTTATGATACAGTGTTTAGTCTGGACTAAACAGTTGGACAGATAAATGAGGATTGTCATTCTCAAAATCACATTACTAAAGTGGTTTAAACAAAGTCTGATGCAGGCTGTTTATACAAAGGCCTGTGGTAAAATACAAAGAGCTTATCGCAATGGGACACTAAATTATACTGAAATTCAGACAATAGACAGACACCGATAAGTGCTGCCTTCTACCTGTCATGTAATTGCAGTGAATTTACTGTGTGTGGGCATAATAAAACCATCATCGCCGTTTCTCTTTGGGAAGATTTATTGCTTAATTCTTGACACTGTGAAGCGTTGATTTACCACTGCAGTAATTTTGTAAAGAGATAGTTTGAGGTAATTTAATGGAGTCTTGCTCTTACGGCAGACTGAAAATTTAACAGCGAAACTAATACAAAAAAAAGACCATAGAAACAACAAAATAAATAAAACTGAAATGAGGTTGTTTGGTTGTTGTGTTTTAACCTTATAATGGCAAAACTTGAGTCAGTACCCATTAAATGGTGACCTAATAGTTATTGTTTGAATGGGCTTATTCTTACAGTACGCTGCTAAACAATGATGAAATAACAGCAAAAATATTTTACAATGCATTTACCATTTGCATGAACTTGACATAAAATAATAACTCTATATGACTCCCACTTAGCATGTCATCAATCCATGAGAGGCGTCTAAAACAGTTAGAGAAGAAAAAGTTCAGTCTGTGGGGGTCGTACACCTGTAGATGAAGAATTAGTTTAAGGTGAAAGAGAGAAATATAGCCCCAAGCTCATGCCCCGTTTAGTTTCGGTTTGACCAAATGGCCTACATTAGGTGATATATTTTGCTATTTATAGCAGCTGGGGCAGGCAGGAAACAGCTGCCATGTGTCAGGGCGACAGGCTGACATCCCTCATCTCAGCAGGACCTCCCTGCCCGGCAGATCGGAGGAAGCTCTTTATGCCTAAACTGAAATGGGACGTGGCCTCTTATCATTCACACCTCATACAGAAAACTAACGATATGCGGCGCCTGTGGCAAAGACCCAACAAGGAAACTGGGTTAACTGGCTCGTACGGGCTGCCAAATTCAAAAGGCCAAAAATCTGGAGTTCATAAGGGGAACACGCTGGATTTTACCCAAGTGGGACCAGTACTGAACAAGAGTCTGGGTTTACAAAAAGGCTGAGTCAATATTTATGACTTTGCCATGAGTCAGCTCGTGTTCAGGTAATATGAATGGCTGTAAACAAAGTTTTAGTTAATGAGCTGGCATTATCGCTCTCTGTGAAATGACAAGCTGTGCATTATGTTTGCCTTCACAGCATGAATGTTTGTATTGATTGCAGCAGTCTCGAAAAAGAAACAAGATAGCAATTAGCTGACCGTTACGCTGCAAACTTCATCTGCGGCGACGCTCGATCACTCTTAAGATGCGGTGTCAGAGAGAAACGGGTTGCGTAAGTCCCTGGATTCTTTTGTTGGGGGCTTTGTTCACACAGCAGACTGATGATCGCTGTTAGCTATAATCTCTAAATCTCTGCTGATCACAGATGTTGCCGTGTCGGCCGAGGGGTGGTTTTGATAAAGAGACAAATGTCAGGGGAGGTGATATTCTCACTAAAAAAAAAAAGCTGGCACCATTTCAGGCGATTCTGTTTGCTACACTGCCCTGCCCTCCTGAGAGACAAAACCGGTGCAAGCAGTACACTGTAAAAAAAAACAACTACTCTTTAATTTCATTTGATTAAATACATCAGTTAGAAAAGAGTTTTGCTAACCCGCAGTTTTTTGCAGGCTCCTGAGTGAAGATACTTCAGTAAAATTGAACCAAACATTTAAATGGCATCTAAACTGTCCTGAGACAGGCTAAAATCAGGCTACATTTGGTGTATACACGTAAAGTTTGTCGATGTTTAAAACTGAATTTAGTTGCAAATAGATTTCTACAATTAGCCAAGCTTAAATAAAAATTTTTAGTACAACTAATATCTTGCTGATTTCAGCGCTTCTTACATCCGACTGAGCTAACTCGCTGCATAAAGATGCAGCTAAAAACATGTTAATAAACCTTCTACAGCCCGTCTGCGACACAGTTTGAGTTGCAACGTGTTAAGCCACGATTCTTTAAATTTTTCCAACAAATAAAGTTCAGCTCTGTTCTTCAAGATGTCCCAGAAGAACCCCCGATTCAGCAAAGGGCTTGTAAGGTTTGATACGACTATGATACGTTAAATGAAATGATGTATTATTTTAGCTTTATACCTGCCAGTAAAATATGAACATTTAAATATATATTCATATTAACAACTAGGCTACGGTCCATGTTTCAACCCTCAGTTGAACGAAGTGATGTTTAATGATGACAGTGATGTTCTAACAGGAATATCAGGGTCTAAAAATGGTCAGTCAGTGTTAAAATCCCAGCTGGTTCTCAGACATTTTTGCATTAAAGACAGACTTGGGCTGTATGCATCTTTCATATTTTTAGCTGCATGTTTTAAAAGTTAAGCAGACTAAACTGCTTAGGCTGAATGTGATCTATACTGCTCAAGATATTTTGTCTCCATTTATATATATAAAAAAAACAACCTTTGTCTAGATGAAAAGCAAAAATTTAAGCTTAAATACTCAGACACTTACGCTGTGGCTATAGAATAGATTTTGACTTTACGCCACATAAAATACAGAAAAAACAACATTACTCGGCTAAAGAGTGTCCCCAAAGCAATTGTAACTCGTTTCTTTGAGATCATTATTTTTCAATTTGTTCTCTCTTAATAGAATTTCAGCGCATCAAAGTTTAATGGAAGCAGGATCTGAATAAAACAAGAGAGACTTAAAAACATGGTGAAAACAGCTCATTGTTGTTGTGGTTTCTAGCCATCGCCACTTTGAAAAGGGTTTTGAAATATCTGTGCATTGTCTTTATGAGGGGAAGAGGCACAAATGAAAGCGTCCGTGTTTAAAAAACCTTCGGAATAGTGAAGGCAGGCCTAAAATCTGCCAAAGATATTCAGTGTTAACTGTGAGCTATGTGTAGTTTCAACGTGGTTATCGTCTGGATTTTTGACCTTAGCTGAAATTTCAAGATTTAGTTGTTAGAGTTACAGTACATATTGTTTACTTGTGATGTGTTTCATGTACCTGAACATCAGACCATCACGTTCTTTAAACTCTGAGGACTAGGGGTGGTTGTATTTATGATCATCATGCCTGTCCTGAATGGAGTATTTTGTGATATTTTCTCCCAATCAGAGAAGCTGTGAGGCTGTTTTACTGATTCCTACTCAGAAGGCAAACATGTCAGCGACATAAAACTGCTTGCTTCGTTTAAAGGGATTGTTCAGCCTTTTTGAAGTGAGCTTCCTTGAACGTTAGGAACAATTAACATCTTATCTGCTGCAGATAGCACTTTGAATGACCTCAGATGCTAATTCTGATCAAGTTAATGAGCGAACAATTAGTCTGAGCGAGACCAAAGTGAGCTGCCGCTACAGTAGTCGTTAACGTGCTTATCCAGTCAGAATTGAACTCTGTTTTCCCAAAGAGCTATCTACAACAGGTAAAATATTAATTGTTCATAACCTTTCCTCAGAACCCCACTTTAAATGAGCTGAACTGTCACTTTAACATTATTACTGGGGACAAAATATATAAATATAAAAATATGTTATAAAATATGTTAACACAACGACATTAACATGATGTGTAGCCAACAAATGTAGTGTTATTGTGTGTTTAAAATTCTCCATTTAAGAAAGAATGCAGTTGAAACAACAGTTTACCATCAGATTAAATGGTATAAAACTCAGTTATGAGCTATGACATCATCACATTAACGGCTTTGAATGTAGAGGAAAAGTGGAGTGCAAATATTTGCACCAATTACGGGTCCTTTCGAACTTCCCCCTGATTCGCGGGGTGAAGCATCACAACTTTTAAAGACGTCTATTTGTGCTGCGACGCTTCACTTTGAAGTAAGTAAGGGGACGAGGAGGCTGTTAGAGCTCTGGGAAGCACAGTTTAATGACTGTTAGTTCAGAGTAACGGCGTCTAAAAATAAAAGAACAACTGCTTCTCCCTCAACCAGCGCTCATTACACCGAGGGGAGAAGTGTACTGCTCGCAGGCAGGGCGGACATGAAAAAGCGCTCCAGAATAACGGGGAAAAACGAACACAGCTTGCACTCTGTGCGTCGATCAGCTCAAGAGTTAAACAAACGCAACAAGTGAGACACTATATAGAGCTGCTAATTAGGTTACTGAGGTTACAATGAAACTCGGGATATAAAAGTTTAAACAAGTGAATGGTAGGGACTATTTTTCTCCAAGGAAACCTTTAAAGGCTGCTACTATAATGAAGGGGTTTTTCACACAATGGGATATATAAAAAAAAAACCTTTAACGCTAAAGAGTCTTTCAAATAAAGAGCTGCAGTGTGGATAATGTACTCAAAACAACTCAGCTTGAAAGAACTGCTGCAGCATTTGGTCTGTGTCTGAGAAATAAATCTGCACAAGCTCGGAGTTAAGTTTCCGTTTGGAGACGAAAAGGGTTTAATGAGATTAGGAAAATAAAAATTAAAAATCAGAAGTTTGTCTAAATATTACCTCTGCTTAGATGTGGTTCAGGAAAGAGTCAGTTTGTTGAAGTCGGGGAATGATCGCGGTCACTGTTTTTCTTCTTTAACTGCACTGGCAGTGATGAAGGATGCTTTCGTTACTCCAGGGAGCAGACCTGCAGATGTGAAGGCTGGTAGGTTCATTTAGCAAAACTCTTTCCAAAAAAATGAAAACATTTTTTACCTGTAGGTCAATTAGGCTAAATTATCACCTGAATCCTTTTTTTAAATTATCGTAAAAGGCAAGTGGTCACATAGGCGCCTGTGTGTGACTATGATTTTATTTGTTTGTTTGTCTGTCTGTTAGCATAATATCTCATGAACCACTTAACAGATCATAATAAAAAATACCAGAAAGTAATCACTGGATGTACATCTACAACTCATTAACTTTTGGAGTCAGCTCCATTCAGGATGGCCGCCACAGCTAATCAACCTTAGCACACACAAAAATAGCTTAAACTCAAGCAATTTTACAAATACTGAGCTAAGATTTGGGGTGGTAGTAGTTGAGAGTCATCCCCAAAACATATTTCAGCCACCAACAAGTCATGCATGATATTTGTTTAAAACCTTGGTGTGCGAGTCAGTGGGCGATATGCATTCCTTCAAGGAATGCTAGTTTTAATAGCATTGCCTTTGCAGAAGTTACCCATGACGTGAACTACTTTGTTCTGATAACGAAACTCCTTTTAAAGTGATAGCGCAACTATTTTAAAGGCGGGTTCGGGAAGTGTTATTAGTCGTGAATATCTTACCTGCAGCTGAAATCACTCACAGCATTATTAGTTAGAATATTAGAGAGAAGTTCATATATGGGAGATGAGCTCAAAGCTGGTTTGAGCAAAACCATGGTGGACTGCTGGCATCCAAAAACGACTGAAATCTCAAAAATGTTCAACCAGTTTTATTTACAGCTGTCACTCCTGTCTTAGACACTTGTTGACGATAACGTTCCATGTAAAACACGTGCAGGTTAAATATGACCTGGCAAAAAATAAATAAATTTTGATGCTGAAGTTGCCTGAGAGTGTTCATGGTCTTCTGTGATGTTTTGAACCGTCCTATTTAGTTTTCTTGTGTATTATTCGTTTTTTGGTTACTCAGTTGTGTTCTTGGCTTTTCTTCTTGTATTTTTATGGCCACTAGGTGTCCTCATAGGCTACGATTCCAGCTCCACGCACCTGCCTTTCATCCGTCATCGGTGTGTCTGTTTTCACTCCATAATACACTAACCTGTCAGATCCTCCTTTTTTTATTCCTGTTAGCTCTTGTTTCTATATGCCGCCTTGGTTTTCTGGCCAGTTTAGTTATTAAAGGTCAAGTCTTTTTTTGGTTTTGAGCCTGTCTACTGTCTGCCTGCCTTTGGGTCCATTCATCAAACCCGCTCATGACAAAAGTAATAAAGGGTAAAAAAAATAAAAATACTGTAGTTCAAGCAAATGCTAGTTTATTCATTTTTACATAATCTCATTATTTATCCATCAAATTGTTTTTTGCTGGATACTTTGTTTTTCTTGTTTTTTTTCCAACATGCAATAAATTTGGCATGAATCGTGAATGTAATGGTTCATAGACAAACACGGTTCTTCACACATAACCATCTGATACTTAAGTGACAGAGGTGTAAATGTCTCTAAATCAGCGTTCACGTTAACTGGCTTGAACTATTTTTTTCGATTGAATTCTTTTAAGTTTGGCAAAAATCCACTTTAAAGCAAGCCCCAGTCTGACTATAGCTTTGGCTCGACTGTTTAATGAAACCGTCTCTCTGATTCTCCTCACTGAGATCGTTTACTCTGCAGGTAAGATACTGACTGCTTAAAACAACTCAGAGGGGGAAAAATCCAAATTATCTTTTTAAAACACTGAAGAAAATTCACAATTACATCCTTGTCTAGATAAATGTCTAAAGATTTAGTGAATATTAAAGCAATGAATCCCTAATATTGTTTATTTTACTTAGAGGCAGATTGTTGAACCCCTTCCCGTCTTTACCCCAAGCCTCAGCCTCTCTGTGATATTCTTTTCATACTCAATCATGTCACTGACTTGTTGCCAACTAACCCAGTTTGTTGTGAGATGTTCCAAATGTTTTGGTTTTGTTTTTCATTTAATTATGCGGTTTCCCGCTTTTTGTTGTTGACTCTGTTCCAAGCTTTCTGAAACACATGGCATCAAATATCAGAAGATCAAACACTGGCAAATTATTGCTCGCTGTTCGAACTTATTTCATTTATTCTCATTTGAGACTGAATTTGGGGGGGAAACGGAACTCTGCACTTTAAAACCACATTGTAAGAAAGACGTATTGATCCTTTACTGTGATTCCAGGCCGGAGACACAGACCAAAGTACTGCAAGGAACAAAAATACTAGCAGATTAAAGGCCTAGTATTCCTTGAATTAAGGCAGGTCTTTCACTTTGAAAATAAAATTGTGGTCAATGTCACACGATAGCAAGCTCAGGGTGCGTGTTGGGAATGACTCTCAGCTACTACCATGTGAGATTTTAGCTCAGTGTCTCTAAAATTAACTGAATTAGCTATTTTTGTGTTTTTTAAGGTCAGCTGGCTGTGGCAGTCATCTTAAATTGGGTCGGCTTTAAAGTTTATCAGCTGTAGATGTGCATCCATTGATCACTTTCTAAGAGTTTCATTAAAATCCATCCAGTGGTTCATGAAACATTTTGCTAACAGACAGACAGAGTTGACTCCATTAGTTAATGTCAAAGTTTTAAACAAAAGTCTGCTTTGATCTATTAGCACTTAGAGTATGTTGTGGATCAATCTCAGCTACTACCACACCAAATCTTAGCTCAGTGACTGTAAAATTAACTGAGTTATAATCAGCTTTGTGTTTAATAAGGTTGATCAGCTGTGGGGGCCATTTTGAATTAGGTTGACTCCAAAGGCTAATCAGACGTAGACGTACATGCACTAATAACGTTCTGAAAGTTTCATGGAAATCCATCTTTTAGTTCATGAGATATTTTGCTAACAGACACACACACACATACATAGACACAGCCAAAACCATTACAGCCCTCCTTTCATCCTTCTGCTGCAGGTGATAATGGAGAAAATGCTTTCAGTCTTTTTTACAGATATCAAATCAAAAAATATATTGACCAGGCTAAGATGGAAAAGTGAGACCAAAAACAACACCTGAAAGACCGCTGCAGCTAAAGTATAAACCTGGTTTTGGGTATTTATTCTCCATTTCAGTGGATCGATACATACAGAAAATAATCTTCTCGACACCGAGACTTTGCCTCCCTCCCGGCCCGCGTCTCGCACGTAAACACGCGGCGCAAAAGTGGTTCAGAAAAGGTCCGTGGCGTCGGCGACGATTAAAATATATTCCGAACCATCTCCAGCTCGTAAATCACAGCCCTCGCCGTTTTACACTTCCTCTTTAAATATCACCACCTTTGGTAATAAGAGGTAAGATGCAATGAATCCCGGGCCCTGCGGTCCTTCACGGCGTCAGCACGAGACAGGAAACGCACGGCGTGGAGTGGCCTGAGCGCGTCTCTCGGCCACTTGAATATTTCTTTGAAGAACACACATTTATTGATCCTGACATGATGACTCGATTGAGCGGCGCACGGAGTGTAAAGCAGCAGACCAAACTTAAAGGGAATCCATTTAGAAATACGCTTGCATATTTCAACAAAGTGATGATGAGGCATTATGTGAGTCTGCATACCAATCTCTGCGGCCAGACAAGCCACTTTCATCTGTATGTAAATGCTGAGTATGTAAATAAGGCGTGCAGCAGTGGAGGGGCTGATAGCTGTTGGGCTTGGATTTATCACTCGCGCACTATTTGATCCACTGATCCGGTGGCATACACTTTGCATCCGATATCTCTTACAACACATCAACTTTTGAAGATGGGACGCAGTCGCATAATAGGCAATATTTCCTCTTTTTATTCATTCACTCAGGCTGGGTCAGGGTCTGCGGGGCTGTTAGATTGGATGAAAGTGGAGCCAAGCAGAGCAAATGCTTTCTAACAACAATGAAATCGAGGTGATGTGTTTTCTCACGTATCTCCTCATTCCCTAATGCGGTGATGCCGCATTCATTTGGAGGAACTTTAATCTTGTTCTGGAAAATTCCATTAATCTTCAGCGTTGCTCGCAATACAAAGGAGAAGATAAAAAAAACGCTGAGCAGTGGGAAAAGAATAATAAAAAACAAAACAAAACAAAAAAAACTCCACTGGGGTTGTGTTTTAGATTTTACATCCTCACGCTACGTGTTGCCAAGGGCCCAAGTGCCGGGCACGCTGGTGTATTTCTCTGCGCAATGGCGCACATTCGACGTAAATGAACTCTGTACGTGTGGAATGTGTGTTACCGATGCTGGCTTGTCCAAGAAAACGGCCATCTTGTGCCTGCCGTATAGATTATCTATCCATCTGACCGTACGCAGCAATGCCCGCCTGCTTTTACAGTCAGTCCACATACGCGGTAACCCCACATCAACCTACCAGCTGGTCACAATCTGGTTTTTTTATTCTCACTGACCACAAACACACGTTCCAGCTGACAGTAACTGTCCCCAAAAGATTCATGGTTATGATACTGGCGTTTAAGATACCACATATAACGTCTTTAATGTAAAATTTTAGCTGCAGATCTTTTAACTTTTTTAAATATATATATATATATATATATATATATATATATATATATATACCTGTGATAAATGCCTGCTCATGAAATAGTAATCAATCATCCCGCTCACACACCTCCATAACACCTCTTTAAAATCTCTTGACTGCTAATGTGAGACCGTCTCAGCTAACAAAGTGGTCGTTGGGAGGGGGGCTGCTTCAGTTTAGCAGAAAAACAGAAGATCAGTTTCTTTTTTTTTTTTTTTTTTACCAGATTCTGTCTCTAACAATGATCTTAATCTCCTCAGAGGATGGCTCCCCGTTTCCGCCTCTCTCTCTCTTTCTCTCTCGTTCCTCCATTTCGCAGCCATTTGCATGTAGGCAGAGAGACGCTTGAACGGAACACATTTCGGCGCCTGGTTCCTCTCATTAAGTCACCTCTCACTTCAGGACCATTATACCAGCGTCGCATTACCATTCGCTCTCCTCCCCAATGAAGCACCTGTGGTTGATGGTGGAGGGGGGCGATGGCGAGAGCCTACAGGCCTACCTGCACATCCCACATTAACCACTTGTGTTTCACCGTAGTTCGCCGCGCCGCTCGTAATGGATTGATGATTTTCATAACGTGCATTATATATACAATGCCAACTGGTGTAATGTATTCCTCCGAACATGAAAATTACACCCATTGCGCTACATAATCAAACACACCAAATGTTCTCACTGGCTGTTGTGCTCCGCAGAAAGAAAGGAGGAGTGAAAATTCTCTGCTTTTCCTGCCAGGGGCATTGTAACTTCTCCAATCACATGAGAACTAAATCAAGAATGCATTTGTTATCTCTCGGGTACAGAAACAGTAAAAGGCCCTCCAGATTGTTCCTGTACATTTCAATTACATTTGACACGCAGGGAAGAGTTTGGACTTCAAACAGCTCCGCTCTGCAGCTGCGACGTAAGCATGAAGTCGGAGCTTTTTTTTTTTTTTTGCATTGTGTGTGTCGATCGCCACGGGGCGGAGGCGTCAACACCGGCAAGCGTGATAATGATTATAGTTCTGGTGCTTTCAGGGCCCCCCCCACCGTGACCCTTGTGTGTGTTAACCTTGCTTCCTCTGTCTTGTAAATCCTGTCCTGAGAGGTTTACGGGCCTCACTTGTCAAGCCTCGTTCCAGTTGGATTCGGGAGGTGGAGCCGCAGCCCCGCACGAGGCGGGGATGAATTCAGCATCGGGCAAGTGGCTACGATGTTCCGGGCGTGTTTGTTGCACCGGTTGGACGAGGCGTTCGCTAAATGTCACTCACGCACAAAAAGGGATTATTTCAGCACTGTAAAAAAAAAAATTGTACGAAAATTTACGGTGACATTTTAACAGCGGCACTGCATTATTATCAAACCATAAACTTTAATCCGTTCCAGGTTAAGAAAACCCACGTAAGTTGAGGGGAAACGCCACCATTTTAAAACGTTTTTTTTGTAAATGTTACTTTGAACCTCTGACCATTTGACAGGGTGGAAAGAAAGATGTGGGCTCTCAGATTTCAAACCGTGTTAGGACTTTTTATCACCTGCCACCAAAAGGTGCATGATTATCTGTCTTTTGTGTGTGTGTTTGCCTGTCTGTTAGCAAAATATTTAATGAACCAGAGGACAGGTTTTAATTAAACTCTCAGAAAGTAATCACTGGTTGTCCATCAGCAACTGATTACCTTTTGAAGTCAACCCAATTCAAGATGGCTGCCACAGCTAGCTGACCATAGCCAACTTAAAAATAGCGATAACTCAATCATTTATACAGACACTGAGCTAAAATTTGAGGTGGTCTTGGCTGAGACTCATCCTCAACACAAATTCTGAGCGCTCACTGATCACACAAGCCTTTTTGATACTGAGTGAGATTCTAAATAATGTTTTTTTTTTCCAAGGTTTGATCAAAACTGCATTTGCTCCATAATTTCTCAACTCAACATGACCCTAGTTTAAAACTCGTGCATTGAGTTATATACTTTCCTTGAAGGAATCCTAGGTCTTTTATATAAATGTTTGGTTTTATTTATTCTTGAGAAAATGTGGTGGTGCTGATCCTTCACAGACAATCAGAAATCAGGTTGTGCTTATTAGTGTAACACTGGTTGGATGTTCTGTGAGCGTTCTGACTTCACTACTAACACAAATCTATTGCAGGAACATGGTTACAACAATATATTTTTAATTTTAGACTTTTCTGGAACATTACGTCTCATGTTGTAGCAGTTGCTGAAAAAGCTGTCATGGAGTAACTGCAAATTGACGGCAACGTTGTGATCTTTTATTACCACCTTAATTTTGCACGCAACATTCTTTACAAGATGGTTAAAGAAATATTTAAGACGACTATCCATTTCCCAAACCTGCTTTGTCTTTTTCAAGGTCACACAGCAGAAACCTATCCCAGGGAGCTGAGCAGTGACTGTGCTTTTCTCAATTAATAAATTCATCTGTTAAATGAGGAACCAAGGTAAACCTCTATGAAAAGGTGATTCCCTAACTATGTATGACGGGGGGTTTTTGTTGTAAATTTTTGTAAATTTAACAGCTGAAAACTGTCTTTTTTAACTGTTCTTCATTTAATAACACGAAAAAACATATATAGACTTTAAAACTGTTTATGGTAAACCAACTTTAATTAACAAAACTACCATGAATCTAACAACTATTTATTGTGTGAATGCTTTTAAGCATTCATTTTACAGTGAAATACCAGCAGCTGTGGTTGTCAGAATTTCACCTTTAAAAACTACAATGACAGTGTGAGTAAGAAGTCAAGCTGACCGTGAACAGATTGCTACAGAAAGGGCTGCACAGCAGATTTAGATTGGACATCTTTTCACTTTGAGGCAGCAGCAATAACAACTATTCCACTATGCAGCACCTTGGCTAACCAACGACGTTGACCATTGGAGCATTAACTCAAAGCAGTTTAGCAGCCACGTTGTGTAAAGTGCAGCTTGTGTGTTATGTGATGTTAGACAGATGTTTAAAAGTACCTCCTGATTCCTGTTACACAATAACATTTCAGCAAAATAGTACCAACTTTACAGGTCATAATGTAAATTAAACCTTACTACCACAATATTGCAGGGACATACTCTGCTTGTTGGCTTTTCCATACTGACCGAAATAATGGATGTTAGTTATATTCTACCTTACTGGTGTGACTATCAGCCTGGTTTTCCTTTGATTTAGATGTGAATTGTGATAATAAGTTCACAGTGTTGCCTCTCAACCAAAGATGGGCTGAGGCTGAGGCTCCAGCACCAAGTTATTGCAATTACTGGTAGCAGTAGTATTACTAATATAGCTACAGTAGTTGTAGTAGACTGTAGGTTCAAATATAGTTTCCATGCTGTAATTTTACAGAAACATCTAACGAGCATTGCATTTTTGGTTTACAAAATTCCAACCATAACATAATTTGTTTAAAAAAAACAACTTCAATTTGAAAGCTAAGCCAGAAGCTCTTAAAAAAATGTCCTGCTTTCATGGTTTAGCTGATGTCAGACACTAAAATTTACAGTGAGCAGTTTTACAGTGTAAGCAGATGTGCGAATGAGTTCAAAAAACGGGCTGGAGGTCCATGGTGTAAGTGTGTGTGTGTGTGTGTCTGAAACGAACACGCTCTTGTCAGAAGCTGAGACCTATCGTGTCTATCAACAGTCATGTTTGTGTGGCTGCAGAGGAACAACTGTCTCACTGTTCCAGAATAAACCCTGTCCTCCCAGTCCTCTTCCCTTGTGGGTTGCGCTTGACTTCCACCGTTTTCACAGCTGCTCTCAGCAGTGCACTCCATTACACCTTAAATCACTTAAAAGATCTGAAGCACCAAAAAACTCCCTCTGCAGCTAATTCACCCTGACCGTGTGGATCATCTGGCAGAAAATAAGAGTGCGAAAACACTGAAAATATCTGATTCTATAACCTAATGAAGAGCGATGCTATCTTTAAATTAGAATCTGCTCCTGCCTCGAATAGCCGGCGTTAAATTGTGTCGCAAAACGATAATTTAGCACAGTTTTCAAAAGACGCTGCAAAGCAAAACACCCGCAGATAAGAATCTCTCATTCAGCAGCCAGTCAACCACTTCTTGAAAATCTGCGCAGATCCGTTCCGACCGAGGCGCATTCCTCTTTGTTGGGCATCCAAAAGCAGCCACAGAGATTAGGCTCGATAAATAGGGAGGGATAAGTGGGTCTTGTCCTGTGTTTGGTGGCACAGAGCAGAAGACACACAGAGGCATGACACGCAGCTGCACAGAGCTATTGATTCTCCACTGGTCTCCAGGCACCCTTCCCCTTCATTCAGGCTGCCTGCCAAGTGCCTCAGAACAGGAGCCCCTGCTCTCCCAATGTCTGCACGTCTGCTTAAGCACAATCAATGGGCCATCAGCAGGAGAGAATGCCCGCCACTGTTTTTACTTCCACACGGGAAATTGAAAATATGCTTTAGTGGAAAGGCATCGTGATACCATGCAGGCATAAAGGATCATTGACCATCAGCGTAAAATCAAACGCTTTGCCTTAAAGCGCAGGTTTCAGCCATTAGCTCCTCCTGTTCGTCTTTGGGGAGCTTATTTGCATCTAAATGAAAAGACCAACTCATTCCTATGTGTATGAAGAAGTATTTGTCAGATGTGGATCAATTTTGTTCTCTGAAACAAACCATTCGAGTACCTCATTACCTTTGATCGGATGAGCCTCTGAAGGTTACAGTAGCACAGCGCAACAAATGCTCTCCTCGCTAGGATGTTTACACGATGAGTAAGATTCAGCTCTACAGGTTGGATGAAATATGACTTTCTAAAAGCAAAACCTCGGGACAATGATGAATGATGGGGAAGGGGCGATTCTGTTTGTCAGTGATCGGTATTCAGCCTCTTCACCGGTGGTCCACTATGCAGCATTCTGCACCACTGGAAGGCTCGAGTTCATGTTGCAGATCTGTCAGCCGGCTGTCACGGCTCACAATGGAGAGACAGAGACGTCCCCATTACCAAGGACGTTTCAGTTGGGTTCTTGCACACAAAACATCTTTTTCAAATCCATCTTGAGCAACACAAAAGGGGGAGGAGAGCTCGGAGCCTGAAACCAGCAAATATCTTTGCAGCCTCCCAAAGAAAAATAATGTTGCCTCTCTTACTCATCCTGCACCTTTGAATCTAAATGGAAAGCATGTCCACGCGCCCGAGAAGGCAGCTTTGAACTGTGCATATTATTAATTACATGGTCATTTCGAGGGTGAGTTGTGGCTCAACTGGTATTAAAGATTTGTATGTGCCATTAGGAAGACAGAACGTCCGCTAAGTCAGTGTCACGGTGAGAGCGGATCGAGAGGGGCTGGCGTGAACACCTTTAATAACAGCAGAGATTATTATTCTAATAAAAACTCCACATGCTGCCTGCAGAGCTGAGGGAGCCAAGCTGCATCAATGCAGCTGTGAAGACTGAGGAAAAAAGAGGAAAGGATGCTGTTTGTGTTGTGAAGATCAGTTAGAGTGAAAGTACAGCACCCCCCACCCCCACCCTCCCCAACACACACACACACACACACACACACACAAAGAAAAATATCACATTCATAGTATTTTGCACTATGAAGAGCACAGCTTTGTGCACTTCCACACACCTGCAGACGAACACGGGGGAAAAAGACGTGCGCTCACATCCTCTGGCAATTTGTTTTGCATGTTTGATTTGTGACGTTAAAGCCTTTGAAATGCAAACATTTTCTCAACAAGACCTCATTTCTGTGTCATCACCATCATCATAGCTAAGGAGGCGGTGGAGGGGGTGGGGGGTTAAGACTAACACAGTCTGAGGGGCTGCGGATTTACAGTTGCAGCAGTGAGTGATAAGAAAGCCAGCAGCCTATAGGGTTCTGCACGGAAATCTAACGTGATTTGATTTCAGGAGGCAAATATTCTCGGTGGCTAAAGTTCCCATCATCATTGAAAACATATCGTCCTGTAGGGCTGCACTGGAGTGAATAATGGTGATTATAGCCCAATATTAATAGTAATAATAATAATAAGCCCACGTTTGAGCTGCAGAGCGGTGGAGTGCGCTCATCAATTAACGTGATCTAATCGTCTTAACGGTGTTTAATTATTTTATGCTACATCAGCAGCACACAGAGCAGCTGATGTTGGGCATGAAATTAGCATTCAAATATTTACTGTACCTCCCTGAAAGGAAAATGATCTGAGCTGAGAGAGAAGGAGGGAGAGAGAGAGAGAGAGAGAGAGGTGATGAATGAGAGGCAGACAGGGGGGAGGTGGTGCAGGGAGAGGAAAGGGGGTAGTTTAAGTTCAGTTTATTGGCTGCACTTGCATCACTTTGGCCTGTAAATGCCGCATTTTTGGTCAGTAATGAGCCACTCTTTGTTTGGCAACAAAAGAGCTTCGGGTGTTTTTTATTTGTTTGTTTTGTTTTTCTCTCTTTTTCCTGAGAGACCCTGAGAGGTTCATTGTGTTAAACTTTACAAATGTCCACAAAAAGACCCTTGAAAACGCTCAGGGACGGGGCTTGACCTTCAGCACAATGATAGGTGTCACTGAGGCTCACTGTTGCGCACGGATCGCTTCTGCTGCCCTCTGATTGGCTGAGGAGGTCGCGGCTGTTAATACACGCCCAATCAATGCACACCTGTGGGAGTTTGTCAATCACAGGAGTGACAAAAAGGGAAGGGGCATAGGTCCCACCATAAATTTACTACACCCCCTGCCCGGACAGCTTTACATGCATAATAATAATTGCAAGCCAAGCCATAATCTACACAGATTTTAATGAAAGTCTCAGATCACAACGTTTATATCTACAACTGATTTAAGATGGCCATCATAGCTAATTAGCAAACACTAAAGGACTCTAAATCAGTGAATTTGACAGGTACTGAGCTCAAATAAAAAAGTGTGGTAGTAGCTGAGCATCATCCCCAACACATACTTTGAGGGTATCCCTCTTTACTTAAGACCATGGCATTAACTTTTAAAGTCAACCTTGTTTGTCTATTAGCCAAAATCTCCATAACTACTAGATGGATTTTAATGATTATCAGTCATTAGGTATACATTTATATCTGACTTCTGAAGTCAACCAAAATCAAGATGGCTCAGCTAATCCACCTTAGCAAAAAAAAAAAAAGTAGGTATAACTCAGTCAATTTAACAGGTATTGAGGTAAAATTTGGTGTGGTGGTAGCTGAGAGTCATCCCCAACACATACTTCACGCGCCAACAGATCATGCAAGGTCCTTGTTTAAAACTTTATTGTACAAGGCAGTGAGTGAAATGTGATTTGTCATGTAATGCTACTTCGATTGTAAGTATGACTTAAGGAGAGGAGAGGCCATGTGTCAGAGAGCTGAGTTGTGCTGCTCTAAGTTAGTCATTTTAACTGTAAAGTAAAATACGAAGTAGGCCACACATCAAAATCCCTAACACCTACATTGCAGTAGTTTTCAAAACGCTTATATATGACAACAGCTTAATAAAACTCCTAAAATTATGTTATGACTTTTGGTTTTAAAGCGCCACCCCAAGATTACCAGCAGGCCGCTATCTGCCCCCATTCAAAAACTTCCTGGGGGCGCCCCTGGTCAGTCAGGAGGAAAACAGGTATTCATGATGACTCAACTTTTATTACATGCAGCAACCTTATAGATACTTTATCAGTAGCAGAAATGAGGAGGTACGTGATGCATTTCAACAGCTGAGAGGTTGTTTTTTAGGAGCTTTCGTGCAGCCACCTACCCCAGAGTTGTCATGGTGACGATGGTGTACCAAAACGCCGCGGGGATGCTGGTGAACTTGGTGGCCGACGAGCCTTTCTCCGCATAAAACATGACCGTGGCGAAGATGATGATGGCCATGGTGAGGGAGAAGAGCAGAAAGCCCAGCTCGGAGGCGCAGCTCTTCAGGGTGTAGCCCAGGATGCGCAGCCCCGCCGAGTGCCGGGAGAACTTGAAAATCCGAAAGACCCGGAAGACTCTGAGCGTGACGAAAGCGCCGCTCACCTGGTCGTTGTCGGTCATCACCAAGCCGATGTAGTAAGGCATGATGGCCACCACGTCGATCACGCTCATTACGCTCTTCATGAACTTGCAGCGGCTGGGCGCGGCAATCAGACGCAGCAGGTACTCGACCGTGAAGATCATGACGCACGCCGTGTCCAGGCAGAAGAAGGCCAGCGCGTAACGGTCCCCGCACGAGACCTCCTTGGACCTGTTGGGCAGAGTCCCGCACGGCACCGTCTCCACCACGTTGGCCATCACCGAGATGGCGATGAAGAATCCCGTCACATAGTAGAAGACCAGCGCCAAGGTGCTGGTGTGCGGGTTTTCAAACGCCCGCCACAGGTACTCCCGGAACGTCAGGTTCACCGGCGTCACGTCGTTGTTCATGTCCATCTCCTCGTCGTCCTGGAGCCGCTCGGCGTTCTCGCGCCTCCGGTCCTTGTACTCCTCGTAGCAGCAGTCCCCGATGATCTCCGGGATGATGCCGAAGAAGGCGAGCTCCTCGTCGTACGCGGAGATGCATTCCTGGCGCGGGTAGTGCAGCTTCCCCGTGCGGTAGAAATTCAGGATGTGCCTGAAGATGTCGGGGTCACGGTCGAAGAAGTACTCGTTGGTCTCCTCGTGGAAGAAGAAGTCGCGCTCCGTGCTGCCGAGCAGGGTGTCCGGGTACCTCTCCAGCGTGGTCCGCCACGTCTGGAACTTGGTGCCGCTCACGTTGAGGACGATTAGTCCGTCCTGGGCTTTCCTCTTGTCCTGGGGAGGGATTGGCATCGGGGTGCTTGCCACGGGCATCCATCCGATGGCCGCCGCGCGGGCGAAGGGAAGCCACGCCGCTACACCTGCTGCCATGCTGACCTGTAGTGTTCTTCTTCTTCTTCTTATCCGCGCTTTTCACAGTGCTACGGCTCGGGGATCAATTGCATCTGCAGGCAAGAGGAAGAGCAACAAAAAAAAAAAAAAAAAAAAAAAAGACCCAAGTGATGATGACTGAAGCGCCTCAGTTTCACAGAATGTATCCAAAACCAGACGCGTAAACCCGTTTTACTTATACTGCGCATCGCCTTTCCCCACAGTAACTGTTCAGTTATGGAAGCCCACTGTGCGGCAGAATATAAATTAGATTTTTAGAAAACCAACATTTAGCAGCAATAAAATGAAAAAAAGGACCCACCTTAAAGAATCCCGCTCATTATCCACCATGAGTTCAATCTAATCCTCGGAGGAGAATACTTCCACTAGCCATTTATCACTCACTGCAGCCAGACAAGAGAAGAAAAAAAATAACGATGCATCAACAAGTTAAACAATTCACTCTCAGCAAAGAGGGGGGTTCAATTGTCCGATTCTTTCTTCCTTTCTTTCTTTCCTTCTTTCTGTCCTCTCTGCAGGGGCTCATGTGCAAAGCTTTTTTTCTCCCCTCTCCTCTCCCCCTCTTCTCGTTGCAGCTACTCCTCAATAAACTCCTGTTCTTCTCGTCGACTGCAAGACCACCCTCCCCCCGTTTCTCACCGCCAAGCTGCGAGATGAGAGAAAATCGCATGCAGAGAAACAGAAAGAGGGAGAGAGAGAGAGAGAGAGAGAGAGAGAGAGAGAGAGAGAGAGAGAGAGAGAGAGAGAGAGAGAGAGAGAGGAGTGGTCCTGTATCTTGCACCTAGAAATTCCTCTGCTGCTTCACTGTGTGGGGAACTATTCACTGATGGGCTTTAAGTAGGCGGGATCTTCAAAACCCGTCTCCCAACACGTATCAACTACACACATTTTCAGATTTAACAGCATTTTATCTAAAAGAAGATGACTTGTTTCATGTGATTTGGCTTCTAGAGCCATATGGAGTCTTTTAAGTTGATCTCCATCATTTCTTTGTTGCAAAAAAAAAAGAAAAAAAGATCCTATTTGGGTTCCAGATCTGCCCCAAATTATGATCGATTTGGTTTCCTGAGCTGCATTGTTCTGTAATAGTGTTGAACAGCTTTCAAAGGTCAACATCATCGGGTTTTGCCACCATACTGACATTTTCCCAAATAACTATAATCGATGA
Organism: Kryptolebias marmoratus; assembly: GCF_001649575.2. Classification (NCBI taxonomy): domain Eukaryota; kingdom Metazoa; phylum Chordata; class Actinopteri; order Cyprinodontiformes; family Rivulidae; genus Kryptolebias; species Kryptolebias marmoratus. Next base: position 10,787,895 of record NC_051440.1, on the reverse strand, counting down.
AAAAGTATATGCGCTCCCTCAGGTTGATAACATCTGCAGCTTCAGCTCCAGCTTTTACCATTTTCAGCACCACGGACAGCACCGGAGCTTTCAACACTTCAGCAACAATATGCCATGGGGGAAAAAAAGTGCTTTCAGTTCAAGGGTTTTACCTGTTAGTCCATCGTAAACATGATTTGATCAGATTCCCTAAAACATTTAAATCAAATCTCAAGTGAACAAAAACAGGCAGCTGTTATTTATTAAAGCTTCTCAGTGCAAACCATGAAATCAAACATAAAAAAGGTTATCCTGAACTATAGCTAATGATGCCATTTGAAGGAGTTTACTACAGTAGTTTTCCCAGATATATTAATATGCAATTCTGAAATAAGGGTACGCACTCAATGTAAACAAAGCACTTTTATCTGCATACTTCACTCAATAAATCTGAATACAAATGCAATACATCAAAATTGTTGGACAGAAACAGCTCTGCAATTGACACCACCTGTGTTGACCTTTGGCTATTTCTGTAAATAAACAAACACTTGTGGTAGTTGGCAGCCATTCACAAATTTTGCTTGTAAATTTTCAAATTAAGGACACATTAACCATCAAAATTACAAAACATTGTGCAGATTTTGTTTATTTTTTTATGATTTTACTTTTTGACCAGTTTTCATGGCTTTGCAAGGAGTCCCTTTAAACAAAGCTAAACTGGAAAAGCTATGTGTGGAAAACTAAGTCCACCCTCACTCCTTTTATTAGATTTAGGTAGGAATGTAGCAGCCAAGTGCTGCTGATCAAATGCTCCTGATTAGCTGGTCATCTTTGGTGCGACCTCCTTGATAGGAACAGGAGTTTTGACAGTTTGCTGGTCTTGAGAAAGACAACAGCGACAGAAACTAATGCTTGCAAACCTCAATGAACTGAAGCAATGCTGTAAAGAAGAGTGAGCCAAACTGATAAAGTCATGCAGAAAATGGCTACTTCAAGTTATCACCGCTGAAGGTGGTTTTATAAGCTGCTGAATCACGGGGTGGACTGGGTTTTTCACTCGTTACTTTTCCATCCTTCAGTCTGAGAAGGACCTTTTGGTTTTTTGCAGCTTCTCTGAGCATTGCATGGTCTGACCTTGGGGTGAATTTGCTGGGATTTCCACTCCTAGGAAGATGTGCAGCCACCCTTAATATTTGCCATTGTCAAATAACCTTTCTCACCATAAAATGATGAACATTTCCCAGATTGATGGATTGCAACGGTTGATTCTCTTAGGTCATTGCTGATGTCTTTCCGTATTGACATTGTGTTGACACACACCTGTATGCTTCAAGCCAGCAAACTCTTAAAACTCCTGTTTTTACTGAGGTGGACATACACAATAATAATAAGTTAATATATGTGATCAACAGCACCTGGCTGATCTTTTCCCTGCTAGTTGTTATGGAAGCAGCAAGCATGTACATAGTTTGTCACACAGCTTTTCATTTTGGCTTTGTTTTTGCTTAATAAATAATGCAAGGGTGGAATCTGATGTGTGTTTTTGTACACCTGTGGTCAGATTTAAATAATTTTAGAACCTGGTAAAGACCAGATCATTTTTATTCAACTCTGATATGTAAAAACCCAAGAACTGAAGGAGGGTGTACTTTCTTTTCCCCACTGACTGTATTTCACTCAGAAACTGTGTTCATCTGAACCGGGTTTCAGAGTCTCGCTTAATCACACACACACACAGGAAGGTTTGTGATAATGGATGGCCAGACAAGATGAGGTGCAGAAAATGTACTGCAGCTGTTGCTCGTATTTAAAGTACTGTAATTTGCAGCAAATGAGCAGGAAGGAGCTCCCCATTTGGCCCCCAGGACTCTTTGACAGTATAACTGGCTGCTGATAGACGCACTAGATGCCGCTGCAGTCAGACCTTTTGGCCTTTTGCACTCCAGATCTTCAGCCAGCCCAGAAAAATTCACACCCAAGCCTCCGCTCCCCCTCTGGCACGGTGCTGTGTTTTTTGTAGGATGAATGCGCAGGACTGTCACAAGTCCCATTAGTGTATGCTGAGCGTGTCAGAGCGCACTCAGTGTTCAGTTTGAGCTGTTAGGCCCAGGGGCTATGTATTCATCGGGGCATTTAAATATTCCAGCGGTTGCCAAAATGGCACCAAACACAAGCGTGCCTGCTGAGTTCGATGGCACACAAGCGGAGAGCTTTTCAGACCACATATAGATACTTATCTTGTAATTTATAAGCAAAGCATTTTGTCACAATATGTCTAACTTCTAACAAAACAACTGATTTTTTTTTTTTTACATTATTTTATTTGCTTTGTGCTATGAGCATGCCTGTTTTGTAAAGTTCAGAAACAAAGCTGTTTGCCCTCAGCTGGTTTTCAATCACTGTTCTCTGTCTCAAAAGAAGCAAAACCACAGTTTCATCCCGCTTTGATCTTTTTCAAAACAACAGTGCCGGTCTGCTGTCTGCGATCCGATGGGCTGGAAAAAATGACACCATACGAGGCGCTGACATACTTTATGAACGCAGCAATTTTCCAAGGAGGAGCTCCAAGGTCATTTCAAATGAAATGTGTTGACGCAAAGCTGCACAGATGATTTAATTACATCCTCTGTGTGTTTATGGATTTAGTCTTTGGATCAGATAATTAGCGTGTGTCCTTAACAAGGTTGAACACCTGCAATAGGATTTCTGTGCTTTTCTGAGTTACCTTTCATATTAAGAAATTATTAGCTTTGAGTTTAACAAATATGCATGAATTAAAAAAACCCACAGAGGCTGCACCAACATCCATCCCCCTGTTTTCTTTACCCACTTTTTTCTTTCTGGGTCACGGTGAAGCTGGTGTCTAGCTGTCATTGTGCGAGAGGTGGGGTAACAACTGATTACTACCGCATCCGACCACCTTAGTAAAATCAGGAGTTTTTAAAATTTGCTGGCTTGGAGCATACAGGTGTGTGTCAACACAATGTCAAGGATATAAAGGCATCAGCAAATGACCTGAGAGAAGCAACTGTTGCAATCCATTGATCTGGGAAATGTTCATCATTTTACAGTGAGAAAGATTATTTGCCAGTGGCAAATATTTAGGGCGGTGCACCCTCGCAAGTCCTGCACCATCATTATTGATGCAATTAAGGGCTTAGTATTCTTTAAAGGAATGCATATTACTCACCCCCTTTTATTCCAAAGTTATAAACCAAGATCATCTTATGTAGAGAAATGATAAAGTTGTAGCCGTTTTGGTCAAACCTTGGAAAAAAGCTTCATCTGAGATCTTTCATGATCTGTCAGCACGTTTGTTGTAATTGACTCTCAGCCACTACCCCGCTAAGTTTTTAGCACAATACCTGTAAAATTCACTGAGGACAGCCATTTTTGTGTATGCTACAATTGAACAGCTGTGTCAGCCATCTTGAACTGGGTTGACTCCAAAAGTTTGTCAATTGTAGATGCACCACAAAAGTGGGCAATAACTTAAGCAAAGATGTTGTGCAATGTGTTGCCCTCAAAGTATGTAATGGGAAGGATGCTCAGCTACTGCCAAAGCAAATTTTAGCTCAATATTTGTAAATTTGAACCAGGTCGGCTTCAAAAGTTAATCAGTTTTAGACGTCAACTCAGTTACTGCTTTCTGAAAGTTTTAATTAAAATTCATTTTGTGGTTCATGAGATATTTTGCTAACGATACAGACAAACAAACGAACACACACAGGGACACAGGCAAAATTATCGTTATGCCTCTGTGGGTGATAATCAAGCTCCTGATATATCCATTCAGATAAGGACTGCTCTCACATTGAACTCGACCACTGAACTAACTCTGAACCCGTTGGGATTTGGCGAGTTGTGTAACAGGATGAATTCTGTAAACAGGTCCTTAAGTGTTCTCAGTGTTGTAACACAAAGCACCCAAAGCAAGCACAAACACACCCATAAATACACACACAGTCTGTCTGATATAGCTTCAGACATTCATGTGGGCACACAAACACACAGCCAATACTTCTCGCACATGATGCATAGACAGTAGCAGACCGTCCACTGTGTACACTAATGCAGCCCACGCCGCAGCCTGTTTTCTCTTTTCTATATTTAGTCGGGTCCAGCTCACTGATTGAGATGATTAAACAAATGAGGACCCTTCACTGGAGATGAGCCAGGGCTTGTTAAGGAAGAAGCAAAGGGGTCAGCTGCCATTCGACTCAGGTCATTAATAAAGGAATTCAACATTTTTCAAACAACTGAAGACAATCTCTTAAGTTCATGACAAAAATAACCTGATGAATCATCTACAGTACAGATACTTGATTCGGTGCATCCGCTGCTGCGAAAGACAATGCTGTCACAAAGAGAACAAAGGTCTGCTTTAGCCTCTTAATAAACTTTATCTTTATGGATCGGTTCAATAAGATGGAGGTTTGTGTCAGGCAATAAAAGGATAATAAATAAAAGCCCAACCGGATGAGATCTAAAAATCCCAGAAATGGTTTAAAAAAATGTTTCAAATTCCATGTAAAATCCCATTTAGGGCTTTGACACTCCCTGGTGTGCTGCATGAAATGCTGCTAATGAAGTCATGAATCGTCCTGGTGACCTCACAAAGCCTCGCTGATATCCGCAGGTGAACAGCCCACAGCCGAGCAGCCCACCTCCCACCACGTCATCTCCCTCAGCTGCCTCTGCCTTTCCTCGACTCTAATGAGTTATTGACCCCCTGCGGATGTGTAAAATAGAGTAGGTCCTCATGGTTCTTTATTGCACACGGCAGCTGGTGTGTTTGTGTCTGCTCGCGCGTGTGTTTGTGAGTGTGTACACAAACACGTGGTCCTGTGTAATGCTGTTTATATGCGTGCTCATGCGCTATGAGCTGCAGGGAGGGGAGTCGCCTGGAGTGGGAAGCCGGTGCCTGAGAAAGGTGTGACTTGTTTCATTCCTGTCAAAGCTGCTTGGGTGATGTGTAATTTAAGCACTGCTGGTTAAATCTGCAGAAAGGAAACACTTGTGAATGCTACTTTTTTTAACCATTACAAGCACAATATATTATACAGTTTTGTGGCACAAGCCTTTGCAGGCACCAGTGATGGTCCTATATGTTAAAGCACCTGTTTCCAAACTTTTCAGCTTCTGACCCACAAAATAACAGTGACAGAAACTCATGACTCCATGTATCTTTGATTAAAGTATGCAAACATTACTCTTAGGCAAATCAAACAATGGTTATAAGGACAAAAAAAAACACCATTATACTATTTTTAGTAGCTTAACTTTATTACATAGCATTTAATCTCTTATAACAGTTATAGTTAAAAACATTTTAAATAACAATCAATTTAAAATTTCTTTTTGTTTCTGAAACCCATCTTAAGATCCTAAATTTGATGTTTTGATCCACAGTTCATTCCTGACTCCAACTTTGGAAACCACTGTATTAAGGCATACGCAACCATTACTGTTACAGGCTGGCAAAACTTAAAATATACTGTTTAAATACACTCACTAAAAAAAGAGTGAAGCATAGTGGTAGAAATTAAATGAAACTGCACATGTTGAAAGGTCAGGTGACTGTACTGTAAATATGTGTAGTATCAAATCAAATGAATAACATTTGGTGCTGTGGACACACTGCTGTTCCCATATCAACAGGATTTGGTACCCACTCAAGACTGGATACAAATGTTGATTTGAGGCGGAATGGAGTCAAACAGTTGTTGTATCTTCTTCTGCACCAACTCAGCCCACAGCTGTTGTAACCGGCCATCATGATCCAACAAATTATCCCTGAGTCGGCATTTATCTCCAAGCTGATCCCACACGTTTGATTGAGGAAAGATCGGGACGGCCTCACTAGCCACAGGAGGACACAAGCCATGTGTCAACAGGTTCCATCTTGTTGTCTCTAGATGGGAAAGGCAAGTCACTAAAGCAGCCTTTACAACCAGATGTAACCTGAAATCATACCTAATGACTCCCTACACCACGATACCAGGAGTAACACCAGTGTGTCTCTCCACAACATTAACAAGATGTGCACTTGCTGGCCTGTGAATGAAGAACCGAGAATCATAGTTGAACAAGATATAATGCCACTTGTCATCAAACCATGCCTTCAGGTTACATCTCCACTACAAACACAGCCATCTCTGTGCTTGTTGTTAATGGCTGTGTAGACATGGGATGGTGAACATGTAGTTGCCAAGGCCATGTGTGATGGCACAAGGTTTTTAAAGTGTATCTTTTTAAGGAGGGCAGGTGCAGATCTGGTGGGGTTCTGTAATGCTTGAAAGACAATGCAATAATCCTTCCTTGGTGCGATCTGTTTTGGTGACCAGAACCTTCATGGACTCTTGGTTCCAGAATTGTGCCATTGTCTCATCCGTACAATTCAACCACCTGGCCCCATGCAAACCTACAGTATGTGAACTATTAATGTCAGTGTCAATTTATTTACAAAGCACATTTAAAGCCATGCAAGTTGGACCAAAGTGCAACAAAGCAAACCAAAAAAGAATAAAAAATCATTTTAGTAAAACAAAGACAAAACAGATTATAAATAAATAAACACATCTAAAAAAGTAAAGCGCTGAAAAGCTAAATTTTCAATTTAAAACTCAAAACAAACACAATCAAGCTCTACTAGAATCAAAACCAATGAAAACAGGTGGGTTTTTCAGACAACCTTTAAAATGAGCCAAAGTCTGAGTAGATGTTATTTGAGCAGGTAGGTTGTTGTGCAGAGTGTGACTACCTCTGCTTTTGACTTTTGTTTGTGGAAAACCTCACAGTGTCTGATTTTGGGAGAATGGTGGCATCAAAACTTCACCAAGTAACTCAGCAACTGCCTGATAACACTCTACCTCTACCCTTTGTGCCCTCTGATGTTCTTACTGCCAGCTTTTTGCAAACTAATTCATTGTTGGTCTACTTGTGTTCCAAATTGGACAGTGCCTCACTTTATTTTGTCAGTGAGAGTATTTGCAGTAAACCAAATCCTCCTTCTATATGTCTTCTGCAGGAAAAAGAATTAGCTTTTTTTTTTTTTCTGTTTTTCATCCAGCACCTCCATATTGTGTCTATAGCGAAAGCAGTGCCTGTCATCTGGTGAAGAGGTGTAGAAGAGAAAAGGAGGAGTCCGTCACCGTGAGTGTTTGTGCCTACAGCACACACACTGCAGCAGGTTGAGCTTTGAAATGTTCACTACGCATTATACAGCGAGTCTTTCAGCAAGGGTGGGCGCATCAGCTGGAGAAATTTAAAGGATGGCCAATAAACCACGCTGAACTTTTCCTCCTTTTGCCTGTTTTATTTTCTGTGGCCTTGGTGCAGTGCAGGAAAAAAAAAACAAAAAAAAAAACACTGCGCTTGTTGCACCGTGTGATAATTAAAAGCCAAAGGCAGCGTGGTGCCCATTTAGCAAACACTGAAATGGTAATTCTTTACAAGGACGCTGCATTGTTTACAAATATTGAACACATTAGCAATGGCAGAGGTGCTGCGCAGATGTGAGCATCTAAACAAAAGGCTTTTAATGGACTCATGACCCAAAACTGAAATAAAGCCTTTTGTTTTCACACACGACCAAGTGTTGAAACATGAACGCTTTATTGCCTCTAATCAATGCAATGATGGCTGAGATGCAGACAGAAATTAGCCCTGAATCAGATCAGATATCAACCGACCCATTCAGATTTACTGTTCATCACCAGTGCACATATATTTGTGAGCTAGTGGAGCATGAGGGAAAGTGTCCAATATATCAGAAAACAATTACGTTTCATTAAAGAGCTTGAGTCTATTAGCTTGAGTCTATTAGCACTCAGGGTATGTGTTGGGGATGACTGTCAGTTACTATCTTAGCTCAGTATCAGTAAAGCTGACTCAGTTCTGGCCATATTTGCATTTGTATTTTAAAGTTGATTAACCTCTTATCTGGCTTAGATTTGACTGACCTTATTGACTTAGATTTGAATGCGGAGCATCATAGATTCCACTAGGTGTTTTAAATTTAAATACCACAAAGTCAAAATGGCTGTGTAGGCCCACCCCTTTCGACTGAATCCTCTTTTAACCTACTAGGTTGATCTATGGTCTCTCCAGAGGCAATAATATCCACTAAGTACTAACTACATACGGGTTATAGTTACAGTAATTTGACTTCTGAGGTTGTAGTGTTACCTTTACAGAGAGACCAAGCTATTGTATGTACTCTAAAGGGATCAAGGACATCTAGTTGAATTTGGGTATGCTTGTTCCAGACATGTTGGTTATTTTGGAGGAGACTGTTAACTAAGGTGGCCATCTTGATTCAGGTTGACTCTAAACATTAATCAGCTGTACATGTCAATCCAATTATTACTTTCTAAGAGTTTCACTAAAATCCATCCTGTGCTTTGTGAGATATGTTGCTAACAGACAAACAAGCACACACACAAGACCAGGCAATTTTCATGGCTGCCTGCCTTTCATGACTGCAAGTGATAATGAATAGGATTGAATCTATTGTATTTTGAATCAGTTTTCTGTCGTCCCTTTTAGATAATTTGACTGAATGGTCTAAATGTCTGCTCACCCCCTAAAGATGGGCACAACGTTGTTTGCGAGGTTTGAACAAAAGGGATCCAACTTTGTCATTTCCCCTCATAAGATGATCTTAATCTAAATCTCCAGCATGAGAGGCAGCAGGCGATATGCTTGGAAAGCTAGTCCTTTAATTCAAAGAACCAAGCAGCGAGGTAAAGGAAGGGTCAGGGAGAGATTGGACTCTGAGGCCGGGTTGTTTGTTTGGGCAGTGACAGTGTGGGCTTCTCCTGACGTCATTTGTCAGGACTTGGCATTGGCTGGCCTGGCTGCTGACATTTGCTTTCCCACCATGTGGCCCCTGTACTTTGAGGCCAGATGGCAGATGATGCCTCCGAAGCAGACAACACACACACGCACACATGCTCGGGCAAGTGTGTAGCTGCGCACACTCACCGTCAAGTTTCCCCTTCTCTCAGCAGAGCGAGAGGTGAACGAGCAGCCGAACGATTTATCACCCAAAGTGATTTATAAAGTCCTGATAGAATGCCAGAAAGTAAACTTGGAGAAAAGTAGTTGTATTATGATTGGGATGGGCCTGATCGATGCTTTCCTCTCTCAGTAAGGCTCATCTTGTTTGTGCAGGGTGAAATATCATCACTTCGCTCTTACACCTCCCCCTTTATGGAGACTGCAAAATTTGTTTCTCTTTCACTCACTGTCTCATTTCCACTTCCTTTTTTTTTTTTTTTTTCCCGTTTGCTCACCTCTGTTTCTCCCTCCACTGTAAAGGAATAATCCATCTCATGTGAAAAGTAACAGTGAGCAGAGGTTTGCTGTTGAACCGTGTGTTTTGTGATAAAGTCAAAGAAGACAAATACCGAAAGACAAACTTGAGGCACCTGAGTGTTGCTCTGATAGGAGCGGAAACCGACTTCGTTCATCATCGGTGAACGTTTTATCCATCATAACACGGGTGGAGAAATGAGGGGAACAGTAAACCTCAACAAGCATCGGCATTTTAATCTTCCTCAAGCAGCTTTTGTAAAACAATATTTGTTTCTCTTCAAACCACAAAAAAAAAAAAAAAAACAACCGTCACGCGAACTTAAACTAGCACCGACAGGGAATTCACATAGTGATCAGTCTTTAAGCTTCTTTTCTCAGCAGATTTTTTTGTTTTTTTAGTTGTTGTTCTCTTTGCGCTGCTTTTTGTGTATCTCACCAGATTATAAGTTAAGCAGTTATTTTCTGTGATGAATTGAGTCCGACCTTTTCAGAATACGTACAGAAATAACGCAGAGGTACTGCACATTAGGCTGATATTTTCATCTGCTACAGCTCAAGGAGCTGGATGACATTTTGAAAAATGTGCATAATAAGAAGGAATGAAAAGACTGATCTCACTCTCACATGGCACAAAAGGGGTCAAATCAACACCCTCCTTGTTTAGTGATTATTTAGACCATGGTTCTTGTGGAAGAACGGGAAGCAAAGAGAGGACCTTATTGCCCTGAAAGCATCTTAAAGTCCTGATGTGAAATTAATCCAAACATGGAGTTTGTCAGTGAGTGCTTTGAAGCTAAAGTTGGAAAGATTTCTGTGCACATGCAGAACAGATGCGCCTGATATTTTTGCAGGTTACAAAAATATTTTATCTGTAATGTAACATAACTGTTGTCCTCAAATGACCACAAGGACTTTATGGTTTCTGATTGAAGTTTTACTTTTCTTTCTCAGGTCTGAAGTTTTTACAATTTTTTATCACCACTGTAGAGTATTTTATTTTGATATTTATTTGATATTTTTATATCCTTTTTGCTCCTAAAACAAAGACATTTTAAAAATCTTAACAAACTACACAAAGTGCTTTCCTTTTCTTTTTAGTTTTAGTTTTTCTTTACTTTTTATAAGTACAACCCCCTTTTTAAGGACAGCTTTTAGAGTGAACCCAATTCAAGATGGCCACCACAGTAAACACGTAACTGGCTAAAACTTGGTGAGGTGGTAGCTGAAAGTCATTGACAACACATACTCCGAGAGCTAACACGTTGCACAACAGTTTGTGATATTGTGTGACATTTTAGAAAAAAGTTACAAATATAGAAAACAATGTGGTGCAAAAACACAGTAATGTTATTTTATTTTACATGTGATTCTTTGTTTTTATTTATTTATTTCTAATTGTTAACTAAAGGATGTTTTTATGTTTACTAATAATGAAATTTCCAAATTGGTAACAAGATTTTGTCTAAATACAAAAATTTGGGCTGAAATTACTGAAAATGTAAGTATATAAGTAAAGAAATGTACATTCAGTTAGTATAATAAACAGAATACTATAATAAAAAACTGGCTAACCCATTAAAAATCAATTTGTTATTTTCTTTTTTTTATATATATATATATATATATATATATATATATATATATATATATATATATATATATATATATATTTGACACATGTTGAACTCTGTTCAGCGTTTTGAACTCTTGATCTTTTGGCTGGGAGGCATCAGCACGAACCAGCTGTCAAATTATTCATGGATCTTTTTATAAACAGGAAAATATTATAATTTTATCATTTATACAGATATAACTTTGAAACTAATGAAAATGGGGTTTTGTTTTGAAAATGTCCATACTAAAACAAGACACCTACCAACAAATAATTCCACAAAGAATTACAGAAAATCTTAGATCTTTTTAAAAAATTGCACATAAAGTGTTGTATTTGGATTATTAGGTTGTTGTAAGATTTAAAATAAATGTTCGTGAAAATATAGTGAGTTCTCAAATGTATTTTAAAAGTTTTTTACATTAAAAAAGTTATTTTTTACATTTATCTACATGTTATTTTACATCTAAGATGTAAATTTGGTGTCTACGTCTGTAACTAATCATATTTCTATGTTTGTAAAAAATACAGGAAAAATCTGCTCATTTTTATGTCTTTAAGCACAAATGTATCCTGTTTTATTTGAGATCTATGGGAATGAGATAAATGTATTTTTTCAGAGTAATAAATCAAATGGGAAACCTTGTAATAAAACCTCCTCAGTTATCAGAATACACACAGTGAGTTCAAACACTGTTGTAGGTAGGAGTCATAAACTCAATGGAAGTCCCAGTAAGGACAAAACTGTCTTACCCCTTCAAGAAAATCTTTACACTGAAGAGCCTGATAAAAATATAATGACATATTTGAGTCATGCGCAAAGAGCAAAGTGGTGAATGAAAGTCTGAGCTAAAAGGAATAATGAGATAACCTGCCTGTTGAAGATAAAGCGGAGGTGTTGAGGTCATCAGCTCCACAGTGGCTCCGATTGGACGGTGGCTCAGTGGAAGATGGGGGTGGACCGTGCTTTGAGAGTTTTCTAATTAATCTAAGTCCCCCCTTTAAACTATTTCAATTTTATCTGCTCGTCTACCACGTGCAAAGCCCCCTGTGTGATGTGAGCCCATATCTTAATTACTCTCAGATCACTGATACCCCCCCCCCTGCACACACACACACACACACACACACACAATATCTCCTAAAGAGAGACAGAAAATCATTTTACAGCTGAGCAGATAAGTCCCTGTGCTCCTTTTACCCCCCCAACCAGCTCACCGCCCTCCCAGAAGCACATCTGACAGTGCTGTAATGACAGACGGGCAGCAAGGGGCCTTGTTCTGATAATTCATCTGTTACATGCAAGTAATGAGCCCCCCCTACACACACACACACACGCCGGTGATGGATTTCAAATCGAGTCCTTGCAAAAATATTTCAGTTTCAAAGTGGACATACTGTACGTCGTTATTAAGTTATTAATGACCGAGGCTGCTGGAAGTGGCTGCTGCAATAAAAAAAAGTTTTTCAAGTTGACAGAAAGATCATTACGGGATGTGTGTTTTAACATCAGTAATGCACCAGTGTGCGGAGTGTTTGCAGAAGATGTGTCCTGCTTCACTGCCAACCTTTGAGGCTACTAATCACCAAGTTGTGTTCTGCCTTCGTCGGACTGCGTTCCCAGTCAGAATAAATGGGTCACAGATCAGTCACCGGCAGCATTAAAAGGTGTAACATGCTCACTCCTACGGCTGCTGGGGATGCACTCGCTTCCGATTTAAATATCACACATCATGGGAAACCCTGTTAAAAGTTTTGTCGATAAATGTTTAATGTACGTTTCACAGGCGATTAAGTATTTCTGCACCCTTAGGAGCAAGTCCAGCTGTTTGAAAAAACAGAAAAGCATTTGCAAAGGAATGTAGTTCCACTCATGAATATCTAAATGGAACAACATTTGGACAAAGAGCATGATGAAATCTCATAAAAACACTCACGCTTGCACAGTGAAAGGCCTGAAGCTGTTTGACAGTTATTCCAGGTGACTTATAGACTTTAAAAGGACTGAAAGTGTGTCGTTTGGTGCTAAAAATAATTACTAATTCTTGATTCTACGTATGTAAGAGCTTGGCATATGTTTTGATGTGCAGAGTCATGTGGTTCTTTATTTGCAAAGGTGGGGGGAAAGTGCCAGAGGGCAATGCTGGAGCTTTGAGAGTAGCTCTAAGGCTTTGCAGGCAACACAGGCATGTTGTTAAATTAAATACAACACCGGAATAAACACTAGTAAGCAACTCCAACTCAATGCATGTTATAAAACACTAGATTTCGTCTTTCTGATCCGCCTGGGCGCACACAGCACCCTAAAAGCACTTCCATTTCATTGTGCCTCTGTGTATCCTCTGTCTAAATTAGAAAAGTAAAACCACTTTTTATTACAACTTAAGATTCTCATTAAAGTCGGGCCACCGCCATGAGAATAAACATCATTAGTGCAACTGTTACCGCACAAAGCAACACAAATAGTCACCTGGTTTTTTGGGGTTTTTTTTTGTTTTTTTACAAGTTTATTTATTTATTTTTTATTATTTATCCTCCACTGGTGGATGAATCAGCCTGCAGTTGTCTAATCACCCCCTTTCACTCCTCCGGCTTGTTACTGCGGCTAATCATGCTCATTTGAATGGCTCACATGTGTAATTACTGCTGTCAAGCAGTCCTGGGCCCTGACAGGTCAGCTTGCCTAGAGGCCTGAGCCCATTATGGAGGCGCTAAGTTATGATCATAGCTATAGGCCAGCTGTAGTAATACAACCCAGGGGAGCAAATGGCAGTCCCCGTCTCATTGGGAAAATAAAGTGTTTGTTTAACTTGAAGCAAGGCTGCTGTTGCTTTGATTAGCATGAATGACCATAACTCACTTATGGCTCATCAGAGGCTGCTGTTTTACCAATCAGGTCGTTTTAGGAGGCTGTAATGATAAAAGCACTGCAATTTTTTTGTTTTGTTTATTTGTTTGTTTTCCTCCTCTGACAGGAAAAAGAAAGTCAAAGCTAGTGATTTTTGTGATTGCGCAGGGAGGTGGAGACTATAGTCACATATTAGGGAAATGTCTGTGTTAGGATCCTATTTTTACTAAGGACGCAAAATGTGACACTCAGCGGATTTTCGCCGGGGGGCAAGGAGGGG
>NC_051440.1:10720744-10773824 GCF_001649575.2 Kryptolebias marmoratus | reverse complement strand
CAAGGAGGGGGGGGGGAGGGGGGAGGGAGCTCTCAGGACACCTTTGAGTCTTTTTCACTTTCCCTTTTAACTCCATGTTTCTTCCTCTCACTTCTCTTTTACTCCATCGCCACATTCCCAAGAGGTGAAAAAGAACTGAGCCCTGAACTGTGGAGGAGAGCGAGAGAGAGAGAGAGAGCGAGAGGAAAGAGGGAGGAAGTGAGACCAGCGTGAACAGAGATTCACAAGTTGTTTCACCAAGATGCTCGTGTGTGTGGAAATGCAGAGACAGACAGCTGAGGATGTTCTTCATCCTGCAGGCTATTAAGCAATGATAAGAACCAGCGCAGATCTGCAGCTGAATTGCACCAGTGTTACGACTGGTTTATGGGCTGTACACATCCAATCAGAGCTCTAATTAAGCAGGAGCATTCAGAGAGAGAGAGAGAGAGAGAGAGAGTGTTGTTTACCAGAGTCAAAAGACTGCAGTGTGTATGTGTGCTGCAGCACCGTGTTGACACGGACGTTTTATTATGAGCAAATAGTTGTTTCTTTCTTTTTTTTTTCCTTTTTCTTTTTTTTTTTTTTATTTGCGTCTTCCCTGCTTAAAAGAGTCTTGGTGCGGCAGACCCAGGAGGCTGCACATTCTATTTCATTTCCATTTGAAAAACAGCGCAGTGGAAATGACAAATGCATGAGGCCCACTGAGAAGCCTTCAGGGCAGTAATGTAAATAACAGAAATTAATCATCTTCTCCAAAGAGGGAGAAACACGCCTTACAGTCACAACAAAGGTCGCAAATCCGGTCCATGCCTTCACATCTTCCAAACAAGAAATGACAGACTTCTGACACTCCACTAATGTCTGACTGTGAGGTCTGTGTGTGTTTACACTGTGTGAGTGCATGAGCAACTCCCTGCGTGCTTTTTTTATTTGTTTTTTTTTTTTATTTCTGAAACTGTTTGTGAATGGCGTTGGGGTTTTTTTTGTGTGTGTGTGTACATGAGTGTGCATCTGCTTCCAGATTTCTGTTTTAAATTTATCTTTTGAAGTGGTGTTAGGAACAATCAGTATCTCACCTGTTGTAGATAGCTCTTTGAACAACCTCAGTCTGGAGAATAGAGTTTAATTCTGACTTGATTAAAGAGCTGATGGCTAGACAACGTGGATACAAAAGCAAAGTAGATTGCTGTCATCGTAAAACCATTCTAATCTTAACAATTTTATAGCGACTCATGCAACACTATTTTATGAACCTTTAAAATACTGTTAATTTTTGATTATACTGTTATTTACATTGACTTCTGTGGTTATTTCCAAGCACAAATAAGAACAGCAGCTAGCTGTGGCACTTGCAACACATCCTGGTGTACTTACAACAAGTGTGGTTACCTCAGTGAGACAACTTGTATAAAAGATCTGGCGATTGTTTACACCTGATACCCTTCCTGAAATTGAACCTGCAGCTTCGGGATTACAAGACCCCCGAGCTACCTCAGCATACTTACACCACGTGTATCAATATATTTTTGCTGGAATAACTGTGTAATGTGAAATTAACAGGTGTTGTTTAAAGATGGCAGCAATCCACTTTGGTCCTGGCCTCACTCTGACCAGCCGTTAGCTCGTCAGTTTGATCAAAGTCAAACTCTGTTTCTTTAACTGAGGCCATTCAATAAGTTATCTACAATAAGTAAAATATTATTTTCTTCAAGACATTTCCATTAAACCTCACTTCAGAAGATCGAAATTGCTGCTGTATGCAGTAATATATAGGCGACACGGCTCACCGCGCAGGGCGGCATCTTATTCGGGGTGGCACCTGTGCTTGAAAAATAAAAAGTTTTCTTTTTGCAACCTGAACAAGGTTTCTGTTGCTTATTTGTTTGTCCAGTCCCTGCTTACTCCTGAGAAAGTGTCAACCACGGCTGTGGAAGACGGAAACGGGGGAGAGGATAGGTTCCCTTTTGACAGAGATGTGGTCAGCAGAGGCAAAAACTAAAAACCCCCACAAATAATTGTAAAAAAAAGTGAAAATTTTTTAAATATTTTGTTTGTGTTATAAATTACGCTAATAGCTGTATAATTCTAGTCATTTTATTTCATTTTACACTCAAAATTAATGCCTATTTGCTATTCAAACTGAGAGGATATATTATAGAGTTATTTTGTTTTTGTACCAGATAGTCAAGAATGCAGTGAAATGCATATTAATCTAAGTAAACAATAAACAATAATGTGTCCCGTGCAAGCTTTTTTCTTGCACATGCTCTCTCAACCTCTGCCTCTTTGCTCACACAAGGTGGCACAGTGCATGGCCGGCCATTTTACTATATGATCAAATTGCACGGGGGAAGAACAGACCATCCCAATATATAATCAAATCGCTCTCGTCTCTCTAATTACTATTTTAGATATCAGTAATAGCATTTTTCCTTAGGGAGTGGCTCGCCCAAGGCACCTTACATGCTGGAGCCGCCACTGGCTGAAAGAATAGTTTGGTCACAAAGTGCCCTTTTCTTTGAAGCAGAACCATCTACTCTTACCTGACAGAAAATAGTTGAGCAGAACCAATTTAATCTTGCTTCCTGGCCGAGGATGACATAAGGTGGAACAAACCAGTGAAGCCCATCCTAACTCCTGGTAGAGGCAGTCACCGAAAAGCACCAATACACTGAGGAAAAATATGGTAATTGCAGTATATTTATTTGAACTTTATAGTCATCATGAAAAGCTGTGTGTGGAATTACCATACACAGGGCACAGACATCGTGCAGCTCTCTCTCCGACTTAGTCCAACAGCTTCCAGGGAAACTAATTTGCAGCTTGGGAAAATACTACCTGACAGATCGATTCACCGGTTATACTCACAATTAATGGACGACTCCCTCTCACGGATAAAAAGAATCCTCTGGCTGGCTGGATTTGGCACAGGAGGAAAGGGAGAACAAATGTTGCTCTTCTATATCTCATAAATGTCACAATTAAAAGTAACCACAAGCTCTGTGTACATTACAATTCCTCTCAGGGGATAGCTTGACATTTGGACAATCCTGTCGAGTTTCTCATCACTAAAAAAAAAGGAAGGTTTTAATGCGCCTGAATGAGTCGGTGCAGCTTTATAGAATTCGTTTGGAGAAAGAAAATAAAACATTTGCGTGAGAAGCAAAGTGTAGCCTCATGTTGCACATACAGTAAATTCATTGCGGCAAGGGCTGCTAAAATAGTTATTTTCAATGAGCGCGATCTATACATAGAGCTGGTCTGAGCTGAAGTGTTGTTGGTGAGGAGCACACACCAGCTGTCAGTGTGAGGAAAGAGAGGAAAATAGCTTTCATCATGAAGGGGAGGGTGCGGGGGGAGTGCTCGGCCACAGAGGGAGGCAGACACTGAATCAGTCATAGATTTTTGAATAAATTCACACGGGTAAACTTAAAACTGACTGCAGGAATCCAGAGAGGAACGTAAAGTAACCGAGCTGCTTTTTTTATCCCGCAGATCATGTGCAGCTGAACAAAGCTGCAAATAACAAATCCTTCAAGTTCTTAGAAATCTGCACAATGCACAGCAGATTAACCATAGCTCTGCATCAAGTAGTTCAAAGACCCCCAGATTGTTTTACATAATGTCTGGATGGAAGCGACCGGGCCGGCTGGTGTTGACTCGCTGTCACTTC
Organism: Kryptolebias marmoratus; assembly: GCF_001649575.2. NCBI lineage: Eukaryota > Metazoa > Chordata > Actinopteri > Cyprinodontiformes > Rivulidae > Kryptolebias > Kryptolebias marmoratus. Next base: position 10,770,169 of record NC_051440.1, on the reverse strand, counting down.
CTTCGGCCTGGATAGTTGCTTAATCATTGCCCCGTTGCTTATGTTTTTGTTGATGGACAAAATTATGGGATTTGACTAAGAGGATTAAAATGACAGCAGTTAATGAGACGCAGCTGGGACTGGATCACAGCAGACAAAACTGAGCTGCAACCCCCCTGTCACACATATACACCCCTCCCTGCTCTAAATTGTCCTTCTCCCTGCCAGGACTGTAAACACACAGATGATAAATGCACACATGGGCATACACATTAGCACACGAGCACATGTGATCTCTGTCTCGTTTTCCTTCCCTGTCTAACACTCACCTGGAGGCTAAAAGACAAGCTGCCAATCACCTCGCTATAATGCTTTAATACACACAGGACTTATCGCCTCATTCAAATGAACCAGATTAATTATGCCCTTTCTGATGGATTTGAAGTATTTAGCCTAACAGGACCCACTGGGAATAATAGCATAAATGTAAGCTCCTCCTAACCCCTCCCATGTTGTGTAAAAGAAGTTGTTTAAGTATCGGTTACAGAAACGGGGACAACATATGCCCTTTTCAACTAGACATCTGTGGCTCTAAGTTCGGTTCAAGACAGAGCCACATAACATCATCAGCTTGATGAAGCTACAGAGAATGAGGTCATCCTGTTCCATATTTTCCTAACAGAGCCCTTTGCTCTCAGACTGGAGGTTTACTTGTGGTTCCTAGAGTTTCTAAAAGTAGAACAGGAAGCAGAGCTCCTCTCTTGTAGAACCAAATTCCAGTTCTTATCCATGAGGCTGACACCATGTCTACTTTTATGAATAGGGTGAAGACTCTCCTTTTTGATAAATGCTATAGTTAGGGTTGGCTTGGGTTTCCTGAGTCATCCCTTAGTTCTGCTGCTATAGATTAACTGACACATTTCCTCTCTCTGCTGCTGTCTTTATTCTCTCCACTCTCCATGTTTATCCATACAGTTATTGCTGTCATTAACCTGTGTTTTTCTTTGTCTTTCATTCATAGAAAGTCCTCCTGGACCAGTCCTGTGTTTGTCTGTCTCTTTCCGGTCCTCTCAAATCCCAGCAGATGGCTTCCTATCCTGAGCCTGGTTCTAGTTCTGGTTCTGCTGGCGTTTTCTTCTCTTAAAAGGAAGTTGTTCCTTTCCACTGTCGCCTCTGTGCAGCTCAGGGTGGAGGATTGTAACAGAAAGTAGATTCAACCCAATCTGTTGGCTTTGTTACTTAGATAACTTCATAATGTACTGTATGTGAATGTATTATACTGTAATAAGAATTGAACTGACTGTTAACTGGATTTGATTTGTTTTTAATTTTTGCATAGATGAATTTTGTTGTAAATTGGCATTGTATATATATATATATATATATATATATATATATATATATATATATATATATATATATATATATAAATAAAGGATTGTTTAAGGATACTGAGTTTCTGTCAAATTTGCTTGAGTGCTTATCAGGCATTAAAGATGTTTAAATAACTACCTTTAACTATACTCTGATAAGACAGAATGTCTAATCATCACCCCTGGCAGTGTGATTTCACAAACTAAGCAACAGATAAACCATTTAGACTCCAGTCAAATCAGAGAAATGTGTTGTTTTTGACCAATTAGTGACTTCAGAACTTCATTTCCAACCGCTGGTCCAAAAACTGTTTTTTTTTTCTGTTTTAGACATATTTCTAAATTAAGAAGACTGGTGTCAGAACATTATTATTATTATTTATGATTTTATTTCTTTTTATTTATATTGTTCTTTTTTTCTGTCTAAATAAAAAAATATATACATTTTGATTAGTCTAAAACGCTGCAGCAAGACTCCTGACGAGAACACACAGGCAAAGTCATATGACTCCTGTTTTAATGTTTCTTCAGTGGTTACTTTTACAACTCATTTTTAAAGCTCTGTTTTTCATTTTTATGGGTTTGCATAGTCAGACTCCTCAGTATATTACTGAGCTGGTAAAGACTCAAACTTCCTCTCAGACTCTCAGGTCATCTTACCAGAGATTTTCAGTGCTTTCCTCAGACTGGATTTCAAACCCGAGGGGATCGATCCTTTCAAGCAGGCAGTCACACCTCGACTCTGAAATGAACTTCCCTTATTTTTAGTTGTATCGGCTGATTTTATTCCTTTAAAAAGCAGCTGAAGACTTTTAACAAAGTTTTAGTTATTTTTAATTTAATGTCTTGGGCAAAATTTTATTGTTCATTTGTCATTTAAAGGTTGTTTCTTTTATTGTGTTTTGTTTTAGACTATCATGAAGCATTTTTAGCATCCACCACAAAAAAATAAGTAAAAGGTGGGTGATAATGTTTTTGCCTGTGTTTGTGTCTTTGTATATTTTATGAACCTATGGGCAGTTTCAATGAACTTTTAGAAAGTAATCATTGGATGTATATTTAACCAATTCAACATGACCAACACTGGTCAACTGACCTAAGAAAACAAGAAGAAAATTGCTCAAAATCAGTCAGTTTTGTAGTTACTTATCTAAAACTTGTCATGGTAAAAGCTGAGAGTCATCATCAGCTTGTACTCTGAGCGTTAATTGATCACACAAGATCATTGTTTAAAACGTTGCCATTAAATATTAGAGTCAACTCTGTCTGACAGCCACAGCCAACTGGCTTTAGAAAAAGGAAAAATGACTATAACTCTGGCACTTTTACAGATACTGGCCTCACCTTTTGATGTTGTTGTAGAGGATCATCTTTAATACATACTCAAACCATTAATTTTGGAGTCAACCCAATTCAAGATGGCACCAAAACCTTACACCTTTACGGCTTTACTTTTACAGATGTGTAAAATGAAATTAGTTTGATGAGTACCTCTCACCTGTAGCTGTTGCATTCCACAGACATATACACTGTCGTGGACCGAGTAGAAAAAATAAGGTTTTTATTTTAACTCCCCCAAAAAAGTTTTTCCTATACTAAATACTGAGCTCATAAAAAGATCAAAAGAACAACAACTGAACTCAGGCAGAACAAATGTGAACAAACTAACTGGCTGTGCCAACAAAACAGAACTGACCCTCCTAAATGAGGCACAAGGGTATATATAGACTGGCTGATCAGACCATTACAAACAATAGGGATACCTAAACACAATACAGTCACCAACTACAAAACAACCAACACAGTACAGTTAAGTTTGCTAATAAACTAAACACAAAAGAAGGAAATCAAAAATATTACACTTTAAATTCAAATATTAAATCAAATGCAAAAACTTATTTAAACAAAGCAAATTCAAGTTCCCCCTCCCCAGCAGGAACTAGTGGTGCAGTCCAATTATCCCCTGTGTTTTTAGGTGCGCCATGCCCTGGCCACCATCTTTTGTCAGGTAACTCCCAGGAACCATGTCAGGTAAGAAGCAGGTAAAACAAACAAAGAATTAACCACAAGCACAAACCACAATGAGCATGAGTTGATAAAAAATACAAGTAACTAAATGTGCGCGCTTACAAATAGCATTAATGTATTTAAATCAACATTTTATTACAAAATAAAGTTTTGATATGTTTTATGAATGAATTAGGGTGCACGAGAGTTACTGACTTTAGTGGAGTGTGGCCATGGGTTTGGCCATCACATACATCTATGATGCTCCAACTGTATTAGTTGTGCTTCTTTCAGCAGTAGAACATCCTTGGACAGTACAGTAAATGGTCAGCTGAACATGACCAAAAAAAAAAAAAAGAAAAGAAAAAGTTCAAGTGGAATCCAAATTAATCAGGATGAAGTCTCATCAAACATCCATGAGACATGGTGCAAAAATAAGCTGGATTCAAAAAAAAAAAAATCTTCACCCACAGAAATGAAAGGATCCGCTTCTAAAAGCTTAGTGCTCCGGGTTGTGTTTAGAGGTCTCTTTGAGTCCATTACACGATGTGTCAGAGCTGAATGCAAAAAAATAAGGCCATCGATGTCGGGTCGATGGTAGATTTTCCAAATAGCTGCATCAGTTTTGAGGACTGGGCTTAAAGGACTGCAACAAAAATGGAGACTGAACACAAGAAGCTTGGAAAAATTTTATTTTTTTTATTAGAAAACAAAACCAAAGTAATAAAATACATACATAAATAAATTAGTATGGTGACCAGCAGCAAGAGACAAGTCTCTCCAGACAGGACTCATATTCTCGCCGCCACAGGGAGACAGCAGCATGAAGCCCACCCAGAGGTTTGTCCACTCCTACTGCAAGTCCAAGAGATCAGACAACTTTCACCTGAAAATGATGAGCAGCGAAACAAATAGATGCCTGTGTATTGTAAACAGAACATTGTGAATGTAAATCAGACATAAAAAAAACAAAAGCAATCACTGATGACGTGTTTCAGTCCAGATTATAAAGCATACAATAAAAACTTGTGGGCTGTGAGTGCAACACAGTCAGTTTGTAGCTGCTTGAAGAAGCTCCAGTAGGTCTAATTCTATCCAAAAAAGCAGGTTTTGTAAATGTGCAGAATGAGTTAAATCCGGGAATAATCCACCAAGTCACAACAAAATAGTCAAATGAGTGAAATAACTCAGAAGTATTTAAAAGTCAGTCATGATTTTTTTATTGTCATACCCACAATCTATTCATAGATTCTTATCTACTGAAACTCACTGATTTGGTAGAGTTTCAAACTGCACAGATTATGTTTAAAGTCAGGAAAAAAAAAAAATTTGCCAGAAAATATTCAAAAATTATTTTCTGATAGAGTGGGGGGATATGACTACAGAGAAAACCTAAACTTTAGAACTTTGAAGGCTCGAACATCAATGAAATTAATGTGCATTTCTGGTGTTGGTGTGAAGATCTGGAATAAACTCTCTAAAGAGCTGAAGCAAAGTCCAAGCATGAGATATTTCAAGAAAGGTCTCAAAATAGCTATCATTCAAAGGTATAAGGAAGAACAACTGGGATAATTCTGGCTGAGAAGTAAAACTCTATGTATGATTTCACTAAGTGTATGCAGGTCGGTACAGATGTATATATGGGTGTATGTATGTAAATGTGTATTGGTGTATGTATATGTGAATATGTATATATCTAGGTGTACAAATGTGTCTGTGTGTATATGTAGTACTTTCATTTGGCTGAGGAAATATTACTATAATAATATTTTATTTTGTCAGCAAGGACATTGGAAATTTAGAATAATATGACAAATTCCAGCTGGAAAAGGGGTATGATTATATAAGTTATACTTCTTCATACTCCTTTTCAGACTCATAATCACCGATGTGAAGTGTCTTCAAGAAAGTTACAATGTACTATGTGTTTATATTACACTATCGGTGAAAGGTTTGTCTGAAATAAATTATTATCATCATCATCATCATCATCATCATCATCATCATCATCATCATCATCACTTTTTCATTTCTTTAAAAAGCAATGTAAAGAGTATCCAATGCTTTGTTTACATCTTTTTTAGCACAGTGCACATTAAACTATTTTTATGGCTAATTAGGAAATATTATGTCTAACAGTTTTTCACAGCTGCATCTTTCAAAGTGATGCTCTTCAAGTATTTCTAATTAGAGTTATATAAATATGAGATCAGGATTGTGAGCAGAGCCACCTGTGAAAACCTTTGTGAATGTTAAGGTTTTTTTTTTTACTTTTTTAACTACCCACTATCATTATGATTTTCTTCTGAAATGATGTTTACACAAAGCCTTTGTGAAACAAAGTGATAAAAACACATGGGCGCTCCTTATGTTGAAAATATATTTATAGATTTATTAAGACTTTAGGCTGCCTACTCACAGCACAACTTGGTGTAAGTTAAGTTCTCATTCCAATTTTGTTGGAGTTTTTTTTTTGGCTGAAATTGTTAATTCTTTGAATACTAATTCAGCATTCACACTATTGCTTTCCTGCCTTTTATTTTTCCGTGTTTTTTTTTTCACAATTTTACTACCTCTAGGTACGTTGTGCTATTTTAGCCATTCATAGATCAAAGCTTTCAGCTCATTCAGGAGATGGGTGATATGACTTCAGGTTTTTATAACTTTTATACTTTTCAAAATATTTAACTTTATTTAGAAATATTTTTCTCAAAGAAATACATTTATACATTTGCTTCAGCACACTTCCTCTCTTTTTGTCTTCTTATCCTGCTTTTAGCTACCCTTTTGCTACTTTTAGTATTTAACTAAAATTTTGCTACTTTTGATTTTTAGCTACCAATGTGCAACTTTTAGCTAGCATTCTGTTACTTTTAGTATTTAGCTAATCTTTGGCTACTTTTTGTTGTTAGCTGCCATATTGCTACTTTTAGCTTGTCACATGCGTTTTGCAACTTTTATAAAAAAATTACTTTTGTCTTTTAGCTAGCAATTGTGCTTATTTTGTAGCATCTACCTAATGTTTTTGTCCTTTTAACTTTTAGCTAGTGTTTAGCTACTTTTGGCTTTTAGCTACTGTTCTCCGTCTTTTCACTTTACCAACTCAGGTTCAGCTGCTTCAACAAATTTCAACAAAGTCATTCAGTACTCAGCGCATTTTTTCAGGAAAAACTATTTTTCTGGTTTATTTCATTGTCTCTCTTTGACCTTTTGGGTTTTCTTTTAAATAAGGTAAAAATGCTGATTTGACAGTTTGACTGTACTGATTTTCTGACGTTCTTTGGGCTTTAGAGAGCGTCAAGTCACATAATAGAAAGGCCTCATAGTACTGAGGAGACTGCATGGAGAGAAAATAATAAATAAAACAATACAGTTCATTACAGTTATTTTTGTGTTTAGCTAGTAGGGCAACACTGACAACAGGAATAGTTTATCCAATAATAATGCTTTAGTTTAAAAATACACTGAACTAATTCAAACAGCAATAATATTTGAGTTATTAGAGTTTCTTTCTTATTAAAAAGAATTGGGGAGCTGATACATGTTTGCATCAGTGATGTTTGTAAATCCTGCAGTAAAACAGATTTAATTTAAACCAATTAAAGTCATTTCTAAGTGGGGATAAAAAGTGTCTGTAATTTAAATAATTAGAATGTCACACGCTTCTTTTACTGATTTTTACAGGCGCCGCATCATCTCATGGCTTCCATGCAGATGCCAGCGTGTGTTATTCAGTGTGTTAATTATAGGATATGGCAGGGAGCTTTCTTTTATCAAAAAAAAAAAAAAAAAAGAAAAATCAGGAACAGATGAAAGTGACCACTTCTGTCTCCAGATTTGTCCTGCGATATTCTAAATAAATGTATTTTATGCTTCTGAGTAATCTGTTAAATGCATCAGATTTTTAAAAAAAAAACAATAAAAAACAACAAAAACGGAAAAAGGTGGGACATCCATTGATCATGAAATGTTGACGACATGTTGATGAAACGCTCCTGGACTTGATGTCACGAGCAGCCTGCACTCATGCCTAATTAAATTCCTGGGCACTGTGATGACTGTCATGGTCTTACTCGACATGTGTGCAGCCTGGACTTGCACGATAATGTAATAATGCATCTTGAGGTATGCGGTTTAAAGATTCTAAATAATGAAAGCCCCACATTATTAATCACGGCTGGGAGCGTGCCGGGAAGACGGAGTGCCCTGCATCGTCTGCATTTTTAAGTAATTCTGCTAAAACAGTTTGTGCGTGTGCATGATGTCCATCTTTATGGGTGTTATAATCAATACACGCCTCACACCAGTGATGTGTTATATTACATTTTCTCCTTTTTTTCCCAGCATCAGCTTGCTGTTGGACATTTGGAGTGATTCCTCACATCTTTTCACAACTGTTCAGTCAGTAACTCTAATAAAAGAAACCATCAGACATGTAAAAAAAAAAAAAAGGAAAAGAAAAAAACTTTTTCAGGATGAAATGCAAGGAGTTGTAAATCAGCTTGAGATCACAGCATCTAGACTGACTGAGGCTGTGAGTTTCAGTTGTACGGTGAGATGTGGGCGAAGGACTGAGCCAACAAGATTGAAAGGGGATAAACCTGTTGGAGTTTTTCTTTTTTCTCCTTCTTCTTTTGGTCAAGCCTGAGTGATGGACACAGTGTCTCACCATGTGTGCTCGGATTATCATTCAGTAATTATATCCAGCACTTGTTAGGCTGTACACAAGCAATCTGCTCCAATGTTTGGAAGTAAATCGCCCTTTCAAAGCTCAAGGGCCGTAGCATTATTTAGCCTGGCTTGATGCTGTGATGAATTAGTGAGTTTCTGCGAGTGTGCTCTGAATTCCATTATGCTAATATTAACAGACAGTAAAAGTCTGCAAGGGGCATCAGGCGGGTTGTATTTCTATTTGTAATGAGGATTTCTGCACAGTGTAACATAGATTCAACCACCTGTGTGCACGATCCAATGAGGAGCTTTTTGCGAGAGCTCTGTGGTAGTGACCGGATTAATTTTCTGTAATACGAAGTGGCGTGCTTATTGATGTGTAAAAGAAAGCAGTGCGGGCGGTGCCCAGTGACCCACGGGCCCCTATCATCTCGGGGGTTAAAAGCTGATTGAGACCAGTGACTTTGAGTCTTACTGCAAGAGGGAACAAAAAGTTATGCTTCCATTTCAAATCAGCCCGAGTTTCAGCCCACACACAGGTCACGCTTCAGTGGTCTGAAAAATTACAGGATACCACCCTTTCCAATTTCACCAGCAGTGGACCAGACTGTTGCAGGCTCCTGAAACAATTACCCCAAGGGACGCAGAGCAACCTTGTTTATAGCTCATTGAGCACCTACAGTTCCGATTTAGCACAGGTAATTACAACATCGTTATCTCCTCCTAAATCTTCTCCCAAAGGGTGTTATCGCAAAGACGCCGCCTTTGGCTTAGTTATTTGCCATTTGGGCATTGATCAAAACAAACGCAGCATTAGTATGCCCGGGCATCTCTTGGACCGGCTAATGTTCGCTCTCCAGGTGTCGCAACCTGCTCAACCTGCTCACCCACAGCACATCAGTCACACTAACACACATTTGCTGCACAGCATCAAGCCACTCCATCACCAAAAATGGCCGGTTTCTCTCTCCTTGAATGTCGCACCCCACTCGGAGAGGACAAACAAATCTTCTGATTTGTTTCTAATCTGCAGTCTTCCCTCACCGTGGGGGCTGACATCCACCCACATCAAGGAGAAACATTCCACAGGGGGGCTATCCATTAGCTCAGCATCCAGCCTTTACCATGTAGGCACAGGGCAGAAGGACATGCTCCAATTAGAGATGGAGACTCGGAGACTTTTCCCCCTGACACAACCCTGCTGCTCCGCGAAAAAAAGTGTGAACATACCTTTTCTTCTGGTACAGAAGGACAGCTTTCCTTCATTTCTCCTGCTGCAGGCGGCTGCTGCTAGTCATACACCTCATGGAGCCAAACCATTTCACATCATGCTGTTTCTTTTCATCTGTCTGCCTGGGGTGTGCTCACAAACAACAGGTCAAGCCTCTATGTGTCAGTTTGTGGGGGAGAAATGCGTGTGATCTCGTGTTGCTTGTGAGAAAATGCTGCGTTTTTTGGGGGGGGTGGGGGTGAAGAGGAGGAGGTAGCAGGTCTTTGGCATTCATCTCTCGTTCGAATCCTCCATCAACTGAAATCCATCTATAGTGCAGCAGCATGTTGCGTTGAGCCACGTTGGATCGGCTCCGTGCCTTTTGCATTTGCATGCTGCATGAACACAATCTGCCGCGGAGCCCCGATGGGAACTCCTTTCATCCCCTTTGCATTGTTTTTACACCTCGACACGAAAGGGAGCCAATTTGCAGCCACAGTCCATCTGATTTCTAATCAAGATTGTGCTCAGAAGAGACAGCGCAGACACGAGAAGAAACCTTAAAATTGCAACACCGGTGTGAATATTTGATCTTTGTTCGGTAGAAATGAAACACAGTGTGGTCCTGATTCAGCTACATGTCATCTTCCTGTTTCTTCATTCAAAAGGAGGAACACGAACAATCAGACACAAATAAGCTTTTACATCACAGGACACTCAAATCCATCTTCCTCCTCTGGCCTCTCAAGAGCAGGTTTCTACATAAACATACAGAAATCTGATGTATTTGTTTGATTATGCAGTGTATCAACTATGCATGAAGCAATTATACAGCACAGCCTTCGGGCTTGGATTGAAATTTAATAGACGATTTCCTACAGTACAACAATCTCTCCTTCTACTCTGTTTAAACATCCATTCATTAACCTGCTGGGCAGCCATTTGTTTGTGCAAACATCCGTTCAGCCTGTTTGTTTTTCTGTTTGTTCAGCCGTGGAAGTCTTCCTTGTCACCCCCCACCACCACCACTACCACCACCCCCCACCCCTCCTCTTCACGAGATGTCAATGTCTGGTGGCCCAATCTATAGGGAGAGGAAAAGGTCAAAGGTAAAAAGAAAGAAGCAGGCAACCGGGTGACAGGAGACGAAAGATGAGGAATAAAGCACTGGCTCTGCAGAAGCTTTGATTGATTGGAATTTAAGAAGAGGGAAAGGGGAAAAATTAAATTGGTGGAAGAGGAGAGGGTGGGAAGGAGGGGAAGGAAAAGGCAGGATCATGGTGGATGAAGAGCAGGAGTCAGCATGATCGGAGGGTGGGCTAGAGAATGAGATTTTTTACCCTGGGAGCACAACCTTCAGAAGCTTAAAGGAGCTTGCCTTTACACAGTTTTATTCCTAATATAATCCCAATTTCTTAGTGTGTGTGTGTGTGTGTGTGTGTGTGTGTGTGTGAGGAAAAGAAACAAAAGCATTCTTTTCATTCGTCACAGCACAAATGTTGAAGCTTTGAAGGTGAAGTTATCTTCTGCAAATGAATTTAGGACAGAGACAGATTCAGTTGCAGTCTGTTTTTTTATCTCAGATGTATTTGCGTGTGTGTGCACTTGGGTGTGTGTGTGTGTGCGTGTCTTCTATTCTTCCATCTGGATTCTTTAAATCCCATTCTCTTCCTCTAATCCATCTTTCTTACTGTTTTCCTACAAAACTCTCAGTGCCCTCTTCTCCTCCTTCCCATCTTCCTCCTCCTCCTCCTTCTTCTTCTTCTCCTCTATCTGGCGAGTTTGATCGCTGCCGCCTGCACGGGGAGGAGCTGTCTCTTCTACGACTCACTTGGCAGCCGCTCGAGATAAACATGTTGTGGTGGACAGACGCCTGGGTCCCGGTCCGGAGGCGCAGGATGGTGGAGGACAGACTGACGTGGGTGGGCCCCTGCCCTGGTCCCATCGTCATCAGCCACACACACACCAGCCACTTGGCCAGCTGGTCCTGAGTTGAGCTCTCGCCTCTGTTCATCAGATGCCCTCTCTGTCTACATCTTGCCTCACCGTGGCCCCCCAAGCACCATGACACAGTGGAACCAGAAAGAAAAAAAAAAAGAATTAGTATCTAATTATAGGCTCCTCTCTGTGAAGAATGGTTCTGGTGCTGGTGTGTCACCGTGCGGAGGCTGGATGGTTGACTCACAATGAGACTGAGCCCTGCAAACAACACAGAGGACATATGAAACACACACACAGGTTGTAAAGTCATTTCACACACAGATATACTGAACCACACGCACACACAGCGCAGGGCTGATCTGCCCTTCTTTGGTTGGTTGGTTTGAGCCATAGCAGGGTCGCTCTCCCTCCCCTTCAGGAGGGTCTCACAACAGAAACCACTTGTGTTTCACGTGATCCAACAGGATTAATTACACTCACAATGGAGGCTGATGCCTCTGGTTTTCTCGCTCTGCGGGCTCCCTTGTGGTGATGATGGTGTAGTTAATCTTCACTGGGAACAATGGAGATTTTCTTTATGTGTTCTTAGGGGAATTTGTAGATACAGATGTGAGCTTGACTATGCTGCCATCTTGTGATTGCATCTGGACATTTGTGATATGCAAATAAGGAGAAAAATCCTGCAGATTTATTCCCCTTAACACTGAACACCAATAATGATTTGAAGATAAATAAAACATTAATAATATGACAGCTGTTTGAAGCTTCATAAACTAACCCCAACTTGGTAAATTTTGTTGCCTTACAACTTGGGATTTATTTGGATTTTTAATGTGATTATAAAAACATATTGTCCAAAATGACTTCAAATTAGTTCAGTTACATCCATTTGAAAAGTGATGTGTGTATTTACCCAATTCGCTCGAAGCCTCATCTGTTACTTTCACAAGCCATACATAAATTAAATAACTTCCACCTGTAAGAAATCTGAGTGTCAAATGATGTATAAATTGTTATAGCCCCGGACTCAACACCTCTAAGGGATGTGATTAAGCAAGAAACAGCATGAAGACCAAGGACCTTTGTACACAGGTTAGAGACAAAGTTGTGGAAAAGTACTGATCAGGAATGCAGAATAGAACAAACCGCAAACCCTGGACATCCTACAGAGTGTCAATAAATACAAGGATTATGCCACCATGAAAGATCTGCCGAGAAAAGGCTGACCACCAAAACTCACAAACTAAACAAAAATGGCATCAATCAGAGAAATATCCAAAAGAGCAAAGACAACCCTAATGGAACTGAGCAGCTCTTCTGCGGGAATGGATATATCTGTTCATAGGACCACTTAAGGCTGCACAGAGCTCAGCTTCATGGAAGAAAAATAAGGCAGATGATTTGAAATGTCTTCCCTAAACATGTAAAAGAAGGTGCAGTGGTCAGATGAGACTAAAATTGAACTTTTTGGCCATCAAGGACAACGACCTGTGTGAAACAAACCTAACATTTCATTGCAATAAGAAAACCATCCATACAGTAAAGCACAGGGGTGGCAACAATATAAGATGGGGCTGTTTTTCACTGGAAGAGACTGAGAAACTGCTCAGAGTTGAAGGAAAGATGAATGGAGCAAAACAAAGAGAAATTCATGAAACCTGTTGAGTGTTCCAGAGATTCAAAACTGGGACAGAGGTTCAGCTTCCAACAGGACAATGACTCTAAACACACTGCTGGAGCAACACTCCAGTGGTTTAAGGACAAACAGTTAAAGGTCCCAGATTGTCCTGGTCAGAGCCCAGACCTCAATCCAACAGAGAATCTCTGATTTGATTTAAAGATTGCTGAACACCAGCAGCACTCCTCCAAATGGAAGAAGTTGGAGCAGTTTTGTTATAAAAAATGGACAAATAAACCAGTGGTTGTATGTGCCAAGCTCATGGAGACGTAACTGAAAAAAGCTGCTAGTGTTACTGGCTGCTACAAAAGTTGACTCTACAAAGTATTGACCACTTTACGGTTTTAAACATTTCTTTTAGAATTGTTTAAAACAAGTTTTCCACCCATTTACCATAAATAATCAAGACTGTTTTTCTAGAATTAAATTCCAGGCTGTGAGGCAACAAAATAAGATTACCAAAAGGGGGGAATAATTTTGCAACCCTCTGTATAAGACGCAAGCCAGGTATTCATCCAGCAAATTATCCTCACATCTGCTCACATGACCGAAGCACTTAGAAAAGTGCTGCATGATGAAATTATGAAAATCTGTCTCTCATAAAGTGTCTGCCAGCTCTGCGTATAACCAAATAAATCCAATCATTTTCATCTGGAAAGTTAGAAATTAAATCTTTATTAGGTCTGCAAAGACTTACCAAAAAAAAAAAGGTTAATAATAACAAAAAAAAAAGTCATTTTCTCATTCTGTAACCATACAAAATCACAATGCATCACACTTTAATAAGGTTGATTGCTCCAGCAGCTCTTAACATTTGAATTACATCGATGTTTACACATAAACATCAAAAACAGGGCAGCATATTGAACAAACCTCACTCAAAAACCTCTAAACCACACCGTTCCATCTACATTCTCTCTGAATGCATAGCTGTGAATGTTTGGCATAATTTATCAAGTTAATACAAAATGTTGGCACAGTAGTTATTAACAGTAAAGCTGAAGGCAAACATCTTTGTAGTTTGTTTTTTTTTCATGATGAGAACTTTGCAAAATTTGAAGAGCCACCAAACAGGAAGATCGCAGATGATGAAAATAAAAACAGGTTAGGGAGTCGGTGGAGGGGAAGGGATGGCAGCATTTGTGCAGTTTTTCTTTTTTTAAGGTACAGCCACTTTGTAAGGGCTCCCAGGAACATTATCATCGCCCCATTTGACGATGACGGTATAACTGCCCTTGTCCTTGACGGTGTAGGTGACATTATAGAGCTTGTTGCCCATATGCTTGACATACACCTCCTCGCAGGGAGTCTGGGGACCGTGCACACCCACCATCAGCATGTTGGTACCTGGGAGGAGAGATAAGAGGAAGATTTAATGACTGTGGTGACCCCTTTTTTCCCTCTAATAATGTTCAATCTTTATATCTATCATCTCACCTGCTTTGCTGCAATCAACAGTGAAAGTATTTTTCTGTGCGACCAAAGCCTTGGACAGCCCTGCTCCACGGCAAACCACCTTGCTGGCGTCAGATGTCAGTTTAGCTGAGGAGGTGGAAGAAGAGGAGCTGTAGGCGCCACCGATTTTGGAGGACTTGGTAACAGTTTCGACCAAGACAGAGGAGGTCTCATGGAGGCTGTGTCCCCCTGACAGCCTCTGGCCTGCAGGAGAGGAGAGGGAAAAAAAGCTTCATCTAAAACTGTCGTGTCTTGGACGTTACATAACACACACAGTATTGACGAAAATACGAGGAAAGCTGCTGAGTTCCCCCTCAGTGCAAATGTGCAAGAAAATGGCATGAGCAATTAAACTTGAGTGACTCTTAGGAGATATTTTCTGTATGTCACATGAAAAGCAAGAAATTTGAATGCAACCAGTGACAGGAATTTATTACTGTCGTGCAAAATCACAAATTATATAACATTTTCTAAACTTTAACACGTTTTTCAGGGGAACATTTGTTTCATTATGAAGACATTTGTCATTCACAGATCAGATGGGAGAATGACTGTCGAACAGACCTGTGATTCTGGCTTTGAACGGGCTGCCCACTATGTGCTGCGGCCCGCCATATTTGATGGTGATGAGATAGTTGCCAGGTGCCATCGGTGTGTAAGTGATCCTGTAGCCTTCAAGACATTCTCGACAGTCCATCTTCACTTTGGACGGCCCGTCGATGTTGACAGAAAGAGTGCCTGAGCCTGCGTTAGAGGTGTTGACCACAAACTCGGAGGGTACGCCTGAAAAAAACGGCAGCAATGCAGATTTTTACTAATCTGACCATTTGATGCATGTGGAATCCTGATCACATAAAACTGACAGGTATTGATGCCAAAGATCCACTTACACAGAGACAAAAGCAGTACATGATCACCTGTATTTTATGATATGTGGTACATATGATCTCTACCTGTGGTTCCTCCTTGCAGTCCCGCACCATGCGCAGTGACCATACCAGGGTCTCCAACCATCCCCGGATCTCCCACTCGCACATTGAAGGGGCTTCCAGGAATGTGGCATCCATTGAACTTGACATCGATGGAGTGAACTCCGTTCTCCCGCGGAATGAAGCGGATGGCACTCTTGTCTGAGAACACAAGTGGAGATCATTTACATCTGTGCTCATGCTCTTGTGCTAACTGAGCTACAATTTGAGGGCAGTGCCTTACCACTGTCAAGCTCAGAGACGTAGCATTCCTCAGACGAGCCAGAGGGTCTGTGAACTTTGGCGTCGACCACACCTCGGGCGCCGTTACGCTGCACCATGAAAGAGGCCTCCTGGTTTACCTTCAGGTCCTTCTCCTAGAAAAAACAAGGTGAAAATCGAATTATGTCCGTGCCCACACCTGTAGGGACACATTGTGCATGAATCAGCCTTTCAAAACAAGAATAGATTGACCAGTTGGGTGTGAGAGGCAGAAAAGGTCAGAGTTCACAGCGAGGCGCCACCCCAGACAAGGACAATCGCTCTGATCAAACTAAGAGAGTGTGAAATTCAAAAACACTCCCATGGCACTTCACCTGGCTTCCAGTGGTGGTAAGTGCTTTGAGGCTCTATCTCTCTCAACTAAAAATACATGGTTTTAGCATCGTTGGCAGCGGTAATTGAGTTTGTAAAAGCAAATAAAACAACATCTGTCCACTGATGAGACCAATATTGTGAGCTGTCACAGGAAGCTTTAGCTCGCTCTTATTTTTTTAAAAGTCTGTTCATTTTTTTTTCCTGCCTCTCAGGCGTGAAACACAATCACATAAACTAGCTGAGTGCTCACATAGCACAGCTTGTGTTGCCCCACATTAGCAAGGGACAGTTAATCCAGCCCTTCATCACTGGCCAGCATCACAGAATTACAGTCGTACATGCTGCTCCAACGCTGGCATTCAATTACACTTCAAGGGCAAAGTGCTATTTAGACAGAAATATCTACTACCAATCATTCTTGCCATCTGTTATTCAGTTTTGATGTTTCTCATATGTGTATGTTTAGTGTGCATGATTGGTTGCAAAAAAAAAAAAAAAGTTAATGTGATTGTTATCAGCTGTGTGTGTGTGTATGTTGCCCATGCACACCCACCTGAAGGCTTGTCACAGTGAGCCTGCGGGCCTCATCTGACAGTGTAGCAATTGGAACGATGAACGGGCTGTCAGGGATGTGCTCGTTGTTGAATTTGATTGACACCTCATAGTCACCTGGGGAAGTAGACATGTTATTTTACTTTCACAATCAAGTGAACTGCAGGAAGCACCGGAAAAACAACTAGAACGCCAAGCAGCAAATAGAGAGGGAAAACATAAACAGATAAAGCATGCAAAAGAGTAAAAAAATCTTATGTTTGCCTGTATCAACAAGCTCTACCTGGTTCTTTCACAATGTAGGAGACGCCACAAGAGCCATCTTTCCTGTCCTCAAATGAGATTTCAGCCTTGCTGGGACCTTCGACTGCAATGGACAGACCACCAGCTCCTGCCTCTCTGGTCCAGATACTAAATTCAGCTAGAAGTGGCAAAAGAAAGCTAAATTAGAGAGCAATTTATTTTAAATATTCACATCTCAATAAAATACATATATTGTATCATATCATGCTGTGTAATAATATATCATTTCATATGATATTTTGTATTATTTAGTATTTTATTGTATCATATTATATCATTTTACATCATATCATATCAAGCACCAAACAGTATTTTTTGGTACTGTATCATATAATATCATATAATATATTGTATGCATTGTATCAATTATACATGTTATTGTTTGATATATTGAATTGTATTGTATCATATGTCGTTTTGTATTATATCTTATCATATATCAAATAGTATATAGTGTATTACAGGAGTAGGCAAACCTGGTCCTTGAGAGCCACTATCCTGCATGTTTTACTTGTTTCCCTGCTTCAACACACCTGACTCAGTGCTTAAATCACCTCTTCATGTTCTGCAGAAGCCTGTTAATCAACCATTGATTCAAATTAGGTGTGTTGGAGCAGAGAAACAAGTAAAACATGCAGGACAATGGCCCTCGAAGACCAGGGTTGCCTACCCCTGCTGTATTGTATCATATATTGTATTGTATCAGATTGGACTGGATTAAAAGTTATGCCTTTATAAGTAAATACACTTACAAGGTGCTCCAGCCACGCCTCTTTCAAGGCCGGTGCCTCCTGCACGGACCTTATGAGCTCCACCTTCACCCATGGGTCCCACAGTGAACTGGAAGGGGCTTCCAGGGACGTGCTGGCCTCTGTACTTGACGTTTACAGTGTGAGGTCCGATTTCCTGTGGGATGAAGCGCACGCTGTATGTGCTGCTCCCTCCATCCATGATGTCGGCGTCCACCGTTTTCCCGCTGGGGCTGGTCACCTGAGCCGTCATGACCTGAGAGCCACTTTCAACTGGGGAGTCAGAGCAAAACGGTATATTAGATACAATGCTCTTTTGTTTTGTTTGTTTTTTTGTTTGTTTTTTGGCCTTCAAACTTTTAGAAACTCAACATTGGGCTCACCCTCAGGTCTGGCAGTGATGCCAGCAAAGCTGCTGAGGCTCTCTCTGCCCAGAAAGTCTCCGAAAACATCTCTGAAAGGGCTCCCCCCTCCTCCCACCTGGGTGCTCTCCTCCACTCGTACCTCCCTCTTGGTCTCCCCACCCCGGGTCTTGCTGATTTCTGTTCGCTCAGTGCGGGTGTAGGTGTGGCTGCTGCGCGTGAACGTTCTGGTTAGCCTCTCCTGGGCTGAAACCATCTGGAACCAGTTTCCTGCAGCCAAGAAGAAGAAGTGAGAATACAAACACATGTCTGCGAAAGCTTCATTTCTTTTAAAATGGTTGACCGCTGCTCTCTAACCGCTTCTGTACTCACCTGGGATCTTGAGGTTAAGACCACATGTGCTGCCCACTGAGGCAATAGAAGATGCTTGTCTCTTCCTGGTAATACTTTCCTTAATCCTTCCTTCTCCAGTCACCTTCACCGTGAAAGGACTTCCTATTCAGAAAACAGAAATGTACAATGTTTTTTTATTTTTCATCAATAGTATTGTTGCTGTTTTTTCTTGGATTTATGTGAATTAAAAAATATCTAACCTGGGATGTGCTTTTCTGCGAACTTTATATTAACAGTGTAATTTCCAGGTTCTGTAGGGCAGTACGTCACCCTGCACGTCCCATCTTCTACATCTTCACAGTTGATATCGACTTTGCTTGGACCCTCAATTGACAAAGCCAGACCCCCGTAACCTAAATAGGGAAATAAACATAAGCAGTTTTGTATTTCATCTTTTCATGCGTGTCAAAACAAAATGTGGCACATGATAGTTTTTAAGACCAACCTGCATTCCTTGTATCCACAAAAAATTCTGCCATCTCGAAAGTGTGTGCCTCCACCAGGCCCTTCCCGAAAGCCTTCACCCTGCTGGCTTCACCGATCTCAGACTGGCCAACCATGATTTTAAAAGGACTGTTTGCTACGTGCTTGCCATTCTTCCTCACGCTCACTTCATGTTCACCAACCTCCTTCGGGGTGAAAGAGATGCCTGGAATTTTAAAGGAGGCAGAGGGAGAAACAAAATTGAAACAGAAAACCAAGAAAATATAAATATACAGTAGCCATGAAATAAATAAAACACCGATAGGAAACATTTATCAGTGTTCTATTTATTTTATCTTGTGTGGAGTAAATATCTCACCAAGGTGTCTGTTGGGGAGTCTCTTGAGGAGGCAGGGCTCTTCGTTGCCCGATGGAGCTCTGATACTGGCAGTCAGGGAGCTCAGATCAGTCTCTGCGATCTTCAGAGACACGTCGGCTGCTGTGCCAACGTTGAGCTGGGAGGTTCTGGTAATAGTGTCATCTCCTGACATTAATAAAAATGTGGTTAATGTATTTATCTAGCACTAAATGCTGAATATAATGAACACCCATTATAAATGTCAGTAGTAGGGAAAAGTCTATTTGCAACACACACAATGCACTTCCTCACCAGTGATCTTGGCAGTGAAGGGGCTGCCAGGAATGTGCTTGTTGTCGAATTTGACGATGATGTTGTAGTCTCCTGGAGCTGTGGGCAGGTAGGACACAGTGCAGGTGCCATCTTTGTTGTCTTTACAAGTGATCTCAGCTTTTGAAGGACCCTCGACTGCCAGTGACAGACCACCTGGGAGAAAAAAAAAGGGGGGGGGGGATTTTTTTTTTTTTAGCTGTTTGACACTGAAAACTGTTTGACTCCAAAAAAGAAACACAGTAAAGAATGTTGTGCTGACCTTCTCCTGCATTCTTGGTGACCACAGTGAAAGTGGCTGCTTTGTTAACTGTTCCGTAACTCAGACCTGGACCATAAGCAGTCACCACTCCGCTGTTCACAGCATCCACGTAGAACTGCAGAGGGCTTCCTGTAGAAGGATATAATCATTGGCAAACATGAAATGAGACTAACTGTAGTTTCGGCTGGCATTTGTTGGATTTTAGACATGAAATTAAAGCAAAAAGGGAGACAAAAAGCTTCCATCCTGCCATTGTGCTGTACAGCTGACCTGGAATGTGGTTCCCATCATATTTGATGTCCATCTCATGCAGGCCTCTCTCTGTGGGCTGGTATTTGATTGTGATGGTGCCATCCTTATTGTCGGTGATGTGTGGGCGGGAGGTCTTACCAGAAGGCATCCGCACCTCACCTGAAATGACAAAATGAATAAATATAAAACCATATATAGCAGTGAACTGATATATGAATAAAAGTAACCGGATAAAAAAAAAATATATATATATATATATATATATATATATATATATATATATATATCTTGCAGGGTTTTTTTTCAGTGTGTGCAGCATTTTGTTCACCTGTGATCTCTCCTTGCTGTGGCGTGAAAGGAACCAGGAAGTTAACGGGACGAAAGAGAGGATCCACAGTATCGCGAGGAACCACCTGTTCATTTGTGGCCTATCATTTACAGAAAGAAGGGAAATAATTGGTTTTATTATATAAAACTGTCAGAAGAAAAGTACATAACTGCAGCAGCAGCAGTCGTTCACTCACCATCACATTGAAGGGGCTTTTTGGGATGTTCTGGCCCCCAAAGCGGATGGTAATCACATATTTCCCAGGTTCTGGAGCTGTGTAGTAAATGTCAAAGGTCCCATCGTGGTTCTCCACCACATCCATGTCCAGCTCCATCCCCTGTGGAGTGAGCACCTTACAGGTCACCTTGCCTTTTCCGGCTGCCTTGGCATCCACTGTGATGACTGTATCCTCTGAGGTCTGCAGCTTCTGGAGACTTGCTGTTGGGGAAAAACATGGAAGAGTGACAGAAGGTCAAACGTGCTTCAGAAGGTCATGCACCTAAAAAAATCACGTGATGTAGCTGAGATTAGAAAATAAAAATAAGTCTTTGTTACTCACACATGCCATGTCCTCCGATGGAAACTGTGAATTTAAAGGATATGGTGGTAAATAAAGTTTTGTGTTTATATTCTTTGTAGCATTTGCAGATAGAGCATAATTTCCTTACCAGTTAGGAGACATTTGCTAGCGTCTCCTGTGGGCAGGGACTGGATATGATATGGGGAGTAGGGAATCTCATCTCCTCCGTATTTAATAGTGATCGTATAGGGGCCTGTAGAGTCAGGCACATAGGACACGGTGTAGGTTCCATCTCTGTTGTCCTGGATGGTCGCATTCTTCGGCTTGCCTTCTGGATCCTGTGAAAAAACAAGAAGTTCATTAAAAAGGTACATGCTTACAACTAAAATGATTACCATGACTTGCTATAAGTGAGAGCTGAACCCACCAGAATCTGCACAGTGAGCAGTCCCTCTCCTGCATCACGAGCATCAATGGTAAACTCTACAGGCAGGCTGGCAGAAACACCTTTGGTGTCTAGACCAGGGCCACTGGCGCGAACCTTACTGGCATCATGCCCAGGCTGAGACATTACCTTGAATGGACTGTTAAAAGAAGATATAGAGGGTAATTAAAAAAAACAGTGTGGGAGAAAAGAAAAGTAAGGATAGAGAAATGACTCTAGCACACTTTTTCTTTCTTAAAACCATGCAGAGAGAGTTTTAATGATGACAATTCTGAACATTTGACCTAGTTGGGTACTTTTTAAACTCATAAAGCTTATAAAACTATACCTGTGTGGGACTTCCTGATCTGCATATTTGACTGCTACTGTGTAAGGACCATCCTGTGCTGGGGTGTAGTGAACTGTGTGGGTGCCATCACCGTTGTTCTTCACTCCAACAGGCTCCACACTACCTGTAAATATTGATGTATCACATGCTTACAACTTTCTGTTAGTTAATGTGTGCAAATTTTAATGCATTTTCCTTAAATCGATCAGTGTTACCTGTTGGTCCGTAGAGCTTGACGTCCAGTGGGGCCTGTCCAGCCTGGGTACAGTCAACAGTGAAAGTCTGAGGAACGTGGGCCCTCACGCCAGCACCCAGACCTGAACCGGAGCACTTCACTTTGCTGGGATCTACTGGGTCCTTCACAGGCACACGGAATGGACTCCCAGGGATCGGTTGACCTCCATAGGTAATATTTACATCATAGTCTCCAGGAGTGAAGGGGACATATTCAACACTGCAGCTGCCATCTTTGTTGTCTTTGCATGATATTTTTGCCTCTGAGGCTCCCTCGATGGTTAGACCCAGCCCTCCTGTACCAGCACCCCTGAGAGAAAAGCCAACATCTTTAGCAAAATATCACACAAAACAGTAAAAAAAAAAGAGATAAAACTCTCAAAATGTAATCACTGGATGTGCATCTACAACTTATTAACTTTTTGGGTGAATCCATTTTGAAATGGCCAACACAACTAATCCAACTTAACAAATGCAAAAATAACTCGGGTCAGTTTTAAAGATATTGAGCTAAACTGTGATGGGATAGTAGCTGAGAGTCGTTTATCAACTCTCTTTCTGACTCAGCAGTACCTTGTCTCCACTGTAAAACAGTTTGACTTGTTGGTTACTCCCCCCTCCAGTCCTGGCCCATATGCACGGACCCGAGTTGGATCACATCCTTCGACCACAAACACTCTGAAGGGACTTTTTGGCACAGGTGCTCCATCGTAGACAACTTCAATCATATGCATTCCTGCATAAAAGCAGATAAATCGTGTCTGATGTCATGCGTATTGTTTGTATCCTCAAAATAGGCAAATATTTTCTGCTTTTGCCTCTTTGCTTTTAATTATGGGCCAGTCTTATTCCCTTTTAGGGAGACAAACATCTGTTTATTTATAAAAGACGCTATCTGGAGTACAGACGCTCCGCTGAACATACAAGACGTTACATCTGTTCCCTATTCATTATACCGTTACAACATTTTTCTGACAGAGCGCTCTCAGTAGGCTTATGCTCCATATTCCCAACCACACTGCTCTGATATTAGAGGATGTCTGTTGGTGGTGGAGAAGTGCTCTGTGATCTCTTTGCTTTGTGTTATAGGTCTCTATTAATATCCCTTGTCATTCCTTTGCTGTACTGCCCTGTGCAGGCAGCCTTCAGCACACATACCTGCCTGGTTAAGAGCTTCTGTTCCACAGCGCACTATTTATAAAGCCGAGCCTCACTGCCTGCCTGCTCTCTGCCCCTCACATCATTGCTCGACTGCATCATTCTGTATTTATACCCTTATCTCACTTGCTCTTTCTTTATTTCACTCTCCTGCTTTATTCCCAAATGGCACCAGAGACAAGCACCTGTTAGTGATTTTTCTGTCTGCCTGTATGCAGACGCCCCGTCTATGTAAAGTTCGTTATTTATTCTGCATCAACTTGTGTAAATGTTAATTATTGATTCCCGTTTTTTTTTTCTCTGCTCTTACCATCCTCAAAGGCTGTGTACTCCACCCTGTAAGTGCCGTCGCCCTTGTCAGTAATGTAGGAGTCGGTGTTGGCGCTGGAGGGGTTGATAATGTGGACCTTTACATGACCGCCTCCAACCTTGTTGAGGGCACGCGCATCAACAATGAAGTGGGTTGTGACTTCCCTCAGGACTCCTTGAAACACAAAAGCACTTCAGGTGATTTGTTGCTCGGGACTCACATCAAACAGGCTCAATAACACCAAGCCATCAAACATCCTTCCTCCTGCTGATTTATACACACTACAGTGGTGATTCCAGTGCTGTTATTTGCACAATAATGAACATTTCACCTGAATTTAAAGCTCACATGAAGTGCAAATACATTCTGAGCTTATTCTGTTTATTGTTACCTCTGGGCTCCACTCCAGGTCCGTAGACATGAACTCCGCTGGTGTCCACTGAGGGTTCCACCTGCAGGACTTTGGGAAAGTAGGGGATCATGTGGCCACCATATTTGATGGTGATGGTGTGAGCACCTTGAAAGGATGGGATGTAGGTGACAGAAAAGCTCCCCTCTGAAGTTTTCTGGATGTGCACCTCGGCTTTGACCCCAGTCTCTGACACGATTTCGATGGTAAGCTCAGCGTCGCCTGCTCTGGTGCAATCCACGGTGAAGGTTGCTGGTTCACCTGCCTTGGCCCTCTCCAGGCCTGGCCCGGTA
Organism: Kryptolebias marmoratus; assembly: GCF_001649575.2. Classification (NCBI taxonomy): domain Eukaryota; kingdom Metazoa; phylum Chordata; class Actinopteri; order Cyprinodontiformes; family Rivulidae; genus Kryptolebias; species Kryptolebias marmoratus. The sequence goes on along the minus strand of NC_051440.1, from coordinate 10,746,281 downwards.
GCTGTTACTTTGCTGGGATCAAAGGCTGGGCGAATTGCAGCTTTGAACGGGGAGCCAGTGATGTGCTGCTCTGCAAACAGGATGTTGATGGCGTACTCACCAGGCTCAGTGGGAAGGTAGGACACAGAGCAGGTGCCATCGCCGTTGTCTTGGCACTCAATTTTCGCCTCGCAGGGACCCTCCACTGTCAGGCCAAGCCCGCCCGCACCAGCTCCCTTTGTGTCGATGGTGAATGGAGCTGGTTTACCCACTGTTCCACCCTTCAGGCCTGGGCCAAAGGCTTTTACCTTCGAAGGATCAGCTGGTATGACTGCTTCAACTCCAAAGGGGCTTCCCATCACAGGGTTCCCATCGTAGCTGACATCCACCTTGTACTGTCCCTCCTCTGGGGGGATGTACTTCACACCGTGAGTGCCTTTGGCTTTGTCCGACTCCATCTTGCATGGGATTGGTCGGCCAGAGGGAGAAGTCATCTTCACACCTACATTGCCCTGCCCACCCGCGCCCTTCGTATTCACTGTGAACTCCTGATCCTTTCCAACCTCCACTTCTGCGAGTAAGATGACAATAAAATACTTACTTTTGATTCTTTACACTTATTGCGTGCAAAAGTACATAAATTAATGTCAGTGTGTTGCTCACTGGTGTCCAGTCCATCCACTTTCACCTTTCCAATATCCAGAGCTGGTGCCACTGTGATGTGAAAGGGGCTTTTGGGTATGGGATCTCCTCCATGAGTCACAGAAATAGCCATGTTGCCCTGAAAAGAAAAGAAAACAGAAGAAGAATGAATCCTTACTAATTTAGAGGTGTAATTATGAACAATAGTTCTCATCAAACAGAGCCTACCTGTTGAAGAGCCGTGTACTTGACAGTGTAGGAATAATCATGGTTATCGATGATCTCAAAGTCACGAACTGCCTCTCCCGGGCCTGATGTTGCAAAACGCACCTCAGGCTTGGCTTTTCCAGCTCCCTTTGTGTAAATGGTGAAATGGGTTGGAGTTCCCACCTCCACACCTGAAACACACATGCAGTGCTACCAGTCAAACCACCAGATCTAAGTTAAATCAAAGCATTTGAGTGGACAGCTTTAAATGAACCTTAATGGGGATTATGACATCAAATCTCTCACCTGTCTTGTTGAGTCCAGGACCCTCTGCTCTCACCTTACCAGCATCATGGGAAGGATCCACCTTGACTTTGAAAGGACTGATTGGAATTTCCTGAAAGCGACATTTGAAATGCTAAGAGAAAGCACGTAGAAAGAAGAATGAATACAGAGTCCCAAGTCATCAGGTAATATATTTTTACCTGGTCAGCAAACAGCACCATGATGGTGTATCGTCCCGGACCGGGGGGAGTGTACTTGACAGTGAAGGTGTCATTGTCATTCTTGATGATGTCAAAGTCGATGTCAGCCTCGGCCGGTCCGACCACCCCCGGGGCACACTTGATTCCGATGCTGATGTCTCCTAATGGAGCATAACAATAAGCCCAGTTCACAAAGGTTATTCAACAATAGATCATTTGAATAAATTGATGCTGTCACTCCATCGCCTAGAGCTTTATTTCAACTACAATTATGCATTTCTTTTTGTTTTTTTTTTTAAAAAAAAAGGCAGCTCAGACTCACAGATTCACCTGTTCAGCTCTGTCTGTTTTTTAAAATTCACTGGATGTAGCGCCATTATTTAGCCAATTGAACTCAGGAGTGTTTTTGTATCCACTCATACCGTCTAACTCGCTCAGGCTCACCTTGACCCGCTTCGCTGCAGTCCACAGTGAAGTATGTCGGCTCGTTAGCTTTGAGCCCCGTCTTCTCTACTCCGGGCCCATGGACCTTGACTTTATCAGGATGAGAGCCCTCTCCAACCAGCACCTAATGAATTCACAGTGCACTTGAAGCAGAAGCAACTGACTGAAGAGTAACTCCTCTTACTTTGTCTATATTTGGTGAAGCATCATCATACAAGATTAAGTTTATTTTACGCGTGCGTGTCTGTGCATAGGTATATCTTACCCTGAAGGGGCTGTTGGGCACGTTGACCTCCCCCCAGGTGATGATGATGGTGTGTTTAATGGGTTTAACAGGAGTGTACACACACAGAAATGTGCCATCCCCTTTGTCAGTGATCTTGATGTTGATAGTGCAACCTTCAGCGTCCTGGGTGGATACAAAACCCTGTCAGCTCTGCTCTGTGCAGCTTCATGCAATATAAATGATTTATTCCTATGAATAAAGAATGAAGACTCCACAAACTTGTACACTCCATACCTGTGCATAGATCTTGAGGTGACCATTCCCAGCCATGCGAGCATCAATGGTGAACTCAGTTGGTTTGTTTACAATGACACCAGTCGGCTTTAGGCCAGGTCCGTAGGCTTTTACCTGTAAATATTCTCTTTAGTCTGTGACTACAACAAAGATTTCTTATATCTTTTTGATAAAAATGAATAGAAATTACTTTCTCAGGGAAAACATCATTGACAGCAGGTAGAATGTGGGCCATGAAAGGACTGTCCTTGATGTCTTCATCATCACAAATGACGTGGACAGCATAGTCCCCAGGCTCGGTGGGCCAGTAACGCACATCGCAGGAGCCGTCACCCTTATCATCACACTCAATTTTAGCCTGCGATGGGCCTTCGATGGAGAAGCCTGAGCAAAACACATCATTTGCACATTTATATTTCAGATTTAAAGATACATTTTTTATAGGAGTTTAAATCACTCGCAGAAATCTTACCCAGAGTTCCAACTTCAGTGCCTATGGCCTCAACCACAAAATCAGCAGATTTTCCCACCATGCCGGTCTTCAGACCAGGACCCCAGGCCCTCACCTTCTGAACACTTGCTTCTTTACCCACCTCCACTTCAAAGGGACTGTGATGCACATTAATGCACAAGAAAACACAATTGGTATAAATATGACTGTGAGTTGCTAAGAAAGAGTTTAAGGGACAGTTCCAATCTTTTGAAGTGGGGTTCTGTGGAAATTATTGTCTTACCTGTTGTAGATAGCTCTTTGAACAACCTCAGTTTGGAGAAATAAGCTTAGTTCTGACAAGAGTAATGAACTAACAGCTAGTCTGAAAGGGGCTAGGACCAAAGTGGATTGTTGTAATTGACATCTTAAAACAACTTTAAGAGAATGCTATTTTATAATCTTTTACATTGCCATCCGTTTGACATTACACAGTTATTCTAGGGAAAAATATTATATGTGTTGTTAATAAATACTATACTATCTGCCCTTGTTATTTGTGCTTGCAAACCATAACTATAGAATTCTAAGTAAATAACTACACTTTTACAACTGTTGCACAGGTTTTAAATAAATAGTGTTTCCATAAACCACAAAAGAAAAAAAATTGAGATTTGAGTTGTTTTAAGATGACAGGAATCCACTTTGGTCTTAGTCCTGCTCAGACGAGCCATTAGTTTGTCAGTTCAGTCAAACTTAATTTCTCCAAAACAAAGCTGTTCAAATAGCTATCTACAACAGGTAAGATACTTATTACTCAAAAAGTTTTCCAACAATCTAACTTTAAAAGATCTGAACTACCGGTTTGAGAACAGTGTCAGAAGCCTACCTGCGTGGGATGGGCTGGCCTCCCCAGGTGATGGTCACTGTATATTTACCAGGCTTAAGAGGGTAATATTCACACTCGTACACTCCATTTCCCGCATCTCGCACTTTCACTTGCTCCTCTGCTCCAGCTGAGGAGAAATAACATTGTCAGTAGTGATTCTTATCAGCTCATTTTGTCCATTCTCTTTGTATGTACATGTAAATAATACATGCAGACACAAAGCCCAAACACGAGAAATATTTTTAGATTAAAAATGTACAAGAAGGAGTAAAGAGCGATGTAGAGATGAGAAAGCTGTCTGACTCACTTGGTCCTTTGACTGAGACATTTAGTGGACCGCTGCCAGCTCCTTTGGTGAAAACTTTGAAGTCTGCAACCTCCTTCACTCTCACACCTTTAGGCTGAAGCCCTCTTCCAGTGGCTCTGCAAGCGTTTGGGTTCGTGGCTGAAAGGGGAACAAAAGTGTGGAAGAGAAAATTATGTCAAAGATGGGAAAAAAGCCAAGCGCGGCCAGCAGCTGACAGCAAAGTTAGTAGAAAATTCCACTTCACATGGGATTCCTGTGAACCTGTAAATAATATTGATGCTTTTTGAAGAGCATACTGCAAGTACACAGCGCTGAATAATACACTGACACGTTCCAGTGCATTGAGGGTGCATCTGACAACATTTCAGTCAGCCACGAAATGTCGAAGGCAGGCTTTAAACTGGCTGCTGGCTGATGCAAATTCAGACTTGATGAAAAACAAACATGTCAAGAGCACAAGCAAAGATATTCAACAAGAAAGAACAAAGAAACTGACAGAAAGGCAAACCGAGACGACCCATAAACTATTTGCACAACATTGCATCCCGTCTCTTTCTGAACAAAACTAAACCATCAAGCAGCAAGAAGACGGAGCAGGCGACCAAGCATGGCATTGCACCGCGGCACCCCAAATTTAAAGGGAGTAGCACAGAAGGGCATGTGCAGAGCCTGGCATAAGAAGGAACGGCACTGAGATGCTCCTCTTGAGAGACATATACTAACTTGGACGGCCAGGTTTTGCGGGGGGAGCCCCCGTCCCACCCTTTGCTCCAGGAGGGGTGCGGACTGACTGAGGAGCTATCTGCAGTGGTGCTCCCACGGGAGGAGCAACTGCTGGAGCTAGAAATGACAAACAGGAAGGGGTTATGGAGTGTAAAGCGTGGCTGTTCCTCAACAAAATAAAGATGACTGTGGATGGTGATGGATAGATCACCCCGACACTAACAGCACGCTAAGAAATCCGATTTGTCTGACAGTTATTTACAACGCAGACAGATGGCTTACCCTCAGCGATGTTGACAGGGAAAGGGCTCCTGGGGATCTCCTGGCCTGCGAACAGGACATGGATGGTGTGAGGCCCCTCCTGCACGGGGCGATAGGTGCAGCGGAAGACACTGTCCCCTTTGTTCTCCAGCATGAGCTCCACCGTGTCCTTTTTACCCTGAGGGTCGACGATGACCACGCTGACGTCGCCATGACCAGCACCTGAAGAGAAATAACCAGATAAATAACTGGTTATTGCAAGATGAAATTAATATAACAATTTAAACAATGCACATCTCCTGCTGCCTTACATGCCAGGACTTTAAACAACAATAATCTTATGTTGAGAAATGACAGAGTTCAAGCCATTTTAGTTAAACCTTGAAACTAACATTATTTGCATTCTCATGGTATTTATTTGAAGTATGTTTTGTCAACGACTCTCTACTACCATGCCACATTTTAGCTTAATATCTCTGAGATTGACTGGGTTATAGTCATTTTTGTGTTGGCTAGGCTGTGGTGTAGATGTGCCACCAGTAATTATTCTCTGAAAATTTTATATATTTTGCTAACAGGCAGACAAATGAACACACAGACAGAGACAGTAACATTATTGCTTGCCTTTCAGTAGCAGAAGAAAACAAATTTTTAGGCACTATTTTAGGATTGATTAATAAAGTATCTGGTCTTTTGGCAAACTCACCAGCAGTATAGATGTCAAAGTAGGTGGGCTTGTTGGCCACATTCCCTGTCGGCTCCAGACCCGGACCCCTTGCGTGGACTTTGCTTGGGTCGCCCATCACCTTCGTCACATTCACTGTGTATGGACTCTTGTCAATGTCCTGACCTGCAAACAGCACTTTAACCTAAAAGTTAAGTTAAAAGAGAGACAAATGTAAGGCACCTTTAAATGAGTTGCTTTGAGTAAACTGGTGTTAATAAAACTTGTGGTGCTTACCTTGTGGACACCCTCAACTTTTGGAACGTAGGTGACAGTGTAGGTTCTGTTTTTGTCCTTGTTGGGTTTAACTTTAGCCTGGAGAGCAAAACGCCAGAGTAGAAAAAAGGTTCATTCAAAGATAAGGTGCTGCACTTTGCAAACCTTTAAGAATGAGCAGGACTGTGTGAGTTAACTGATGCAAGCTCATTTTTCATGTATGACTTCTTGCCTCCTCTTTGTGTCCCTCAGGATCCTCCACAAACACCAAGACTTCACCGCTGCCGGCCTCGAAAGTTTCCACCGTGAACACAGCCGGCTGCAGAACTTTGTTGCCATGTGGTTCGATACCTGAGATGTGGACGCAGAAACACAAAACAAGATCATTTACTGGCTAATGCTTATGCTTATGTGCATCTGAAAGTTTATGAAGCTATGACAGAATGTTGACTTTTCACGAAAAGATTTTTTTTTAATCTCAACAGTTGTTAAAAATGCTTACAGAAAGCACTGAAATGTGTCTTTTATTACAGTGTTTTTGTTTTGTTTTGTTTTGTTTTGCTTTGTTTTAAAGCTGAGCAGCCATACCTGGTCCATAGGCTTTGACCTTGTCTGGAAAAAGCTGTTTTGGTTTGAGAGGAGCCCCAGGTTTCAGTTTGGCCTTGGGGAACTGAGACAAATACGTCATGACTGAGTGCTCATCCACATCTGGGTCCACGATTTCCTCAGGGGCAATCACCTAAAACACAAAATGTGAAACTGAAGTTAATCGTACAAATGGCCAAGGATTTTCTGTAGGAAAATCTGCATTAAAAAAAGGCTATAAGAATATGTAAAAGCCTTATTTATTCTTAGATTAACTACAATATTATTTTCCATGACGGTATGGATTACTCTGGTGGGCAACTTTCCCTTAAGGAGAATAATGCAATGGAATTAAAAAGGGATTAAACATTTATTCTCTCCACCTCTGACCTCTGTGTTTCTTAAAGCACTTGTTTGCCTGTCTCCAAACAGTGGCACAAAGCCACGCTCCACAATGGTTATATTTAACCTTAGGACAGCAGGCTTAAGCCAGCATGGAAGGGGTTTATCCTGAGCCAGACCTCCACTTTATGCACTTTAAAAAAAAACACCACAGTGGAATCTATCTCCCCCCACCGAGGGCCTGCTGAGACACGACATGCACCCCTTGCTTATCTTGCAAATGTTAAGCCTCATTGAGAAAAGATAACAACGTGTGTTAGACAAACAAGTAAACAATCGTCGCAGTGCACATCGCAATCCCGAGACTCAGGTGGGGCTGGAAACAGCGCACGCTCAGGCTGTTTGCATTGTTATTCTGATGTGTGCAGGCGTACTTACACGTTTCATGTGCTAATTCGAAAAGGTCTGAATAAATCCATGAGTTCACAACTTTTTCTTTTTACCAACTAAAACTCCAACACTCACTGAGGGCTAGAGTAAAATATGGAAAAGATAAAAGGTGAGCTGGGTAATAAAAAATTCTATTTCACCCTCCAGGGTAATATCTTGAGAAAACACATGGCTCTCTCTCATACATTCTACTGCTCTTTTTTAAAGATTTATTTTGAATTAATTAAGTGTTTTCTCATAGGTCTATATGATGAAGTGGAAAGGGGCTGCCTGGAGTTGATTAGTGCTTACTCAATATTTATTTCTTTTAGTTTTAACTATTACAAAATGAATAAAAACCTGTTCCAATGTTCATTTTAACCCCACCCAGCTGATCTACAACACACTAAGTTGCAGTATTTGACTGATATCTGTGGTATATCTTACCTGAGGCACACCCAGCCAGTCATCAGCCTGTTGCATGGCTTCTTTGGCATTCTGCACGGGCTGATTGGGGTCCCACTCCGCCCAGTCGGGGCACAAACCTAACAGAAAAGGCGAGAGGGCAATGAGAAAATTGTGCCCCAAGTAATGTAGGCAGGACCAGACAGCAGTTACTATAATAAGAGCACTTAGACTGTCACTCCTATCTCTGAAGCGCCTTCTAACTACAAGACTGCGTGACCTTACCCACACTGCTCTGCTTCTGCAAATTCTGTATGTGTGACAACAAACGTCTCTATCGACTATTCACAAGAGCACTCACACGGTGGTGCTTTCACTGTGGCTGAGCCTCTCATGCTCTGTGCAGCTAATGCCTAAATTGGATTAGTGTTGGCAGTGGAGTGGCTACTCACTCAAAAGGCCCAAGAAAGCTCACCACAGAATACTGTTATCTAATTAAAAAAGACACAGGACCACTGAATAAAGGGAGTTTCCTTTGCATGGATGTGAAACAAAGAGGCGTATGAAACAAAGCTTTGCAAGTCCTCTGATGACAGCAGTATCGGCTAAAGCTGAACATAAGGAAAGCTGTATAGCATTAAAAGACCTGTTGCTATCTGCCCAGGATGTCTCCTTCTTCTTTGTCTAATTGCTGCACTGGTTTGGTATGTTTGTAAGTGAATTAAATCAGAGTCTTTGTGTTTCAGATCAGAGCTGGTTTAGGAACAGCGGATGAGACAAAAGCACCTTGTACGGTCATTGTTGCGGCGCAGTGTTTAAAAGACTCATCTCCTCAGATCAATGGCTCGTGTAAACACAGTTAAACATGGTGTTCCACATTTGCTACTCCCCCACCTTTCAGTCTGTGAGGCGAACTCGGGACAGGACTCTCTAATGTTCATTGTTGGAAGCAGAAGCCTCAACTGGCTATAACTCAAATACTGGCCTTGTCTTTGGATCTGTGGCTGAGGCACCTCCCTGTGACAGATTACTCTGCAGTTTGTTGCAGGGCCAAGCATCCCCCTTGATAGAAGAGGAGGAATGGTGCCCAAATTTGGGGGTGTTGTGTAGCAGCGAGGCTATAAACACTAAGCCAGGCTTGGGCCTCGGGCCGGCAACACTGGGAGCAAACGCTTTAGTCATTGTGGGACAGCTGGCAGGGATGTCCTCAGATACATTCAGAAAAAGAAATGTTCAACATACTGAAACGACTCGTTCTGAAAGCACAAATCACACTGGCTGAAGTCTGAATCGGGATGTGCGACTGTTTGTTCTCAAGAAAGTTGAGAGACCTTCAGATCGGGAGTGAAGTTGAGAAACCTGTACAGTTTTAAATATACTGAGTGACTCACGCCTGGCCCCAACTTCATGAACAGCCTGAGCTCAAACAGACACAAAGAGTTTGGCTAGACTCATTGTACATCCTTCAGTCTGAGTGCTAGATTTTGGCATCTGACAGAAGGTAAAGAGTCCTCAAATGTAGACCGAATGCCTTTAAAAATTACTTTGTCCTTACTCTGAAATAATGCGTATATATATATATATATATATATATATATATATATATATATAGTAATTGCATTGTATTCTATCTTGTCATCTTACATTGTGATGTATCATACTGCAATTTATCCATTTATATTATATTGTCTCACATTGTACTGTGTGGTATTCATAAAATATTGTATTGTTTCGTAATCAGACAAACAGCACGGCACATATTTTGACTCAGCATTTCCTCCATCGGGGCCTGTAGAGACACCTGACGCCACCAAAAGCTCCTCACCGGGGGCACAGTTGTCAACCAGAGCTCCGAGGGCCTTCCCATCTCGCCAGTCACGGTTGAAGTTGTTGATGGGCAGCTGGGGCACCTTGTTCTGGATCCAGCCCAGCAAGCGCTGTTTGGGCGTCAGCTTTTTCGTCTCCTCGTCGTCTTCATCGTCCCACATCGGCATGGAAATGGAGTAGTGCAGGATGAGAGTCCATATGAGACCGAGGATCAGCTTCAGATTCCCGTCCACAATGGCTTTACTATCTATATTTAGACAACAGAAAGAACAAAGGTCAGAGGAGTTTAAAATGAACAAATGAAACAACATGTAGAGTAAATTAAACAACAATATCCTTCTGAATGTAGGTTGGCTTTAATTATTTGTATTCACGTTGTTCTTAAAATGGTTCTCTCTTGCAATTCTTCAGAGTTGGCCGAGCTATTCTGGTGAGAAATATAAAAAATGATGACTGGCTGCTGAGGAGTGAAGAATGTAAAGCTCCTCACTGCTTCCCCCCCGAGCCCCTTTTCTCTCAGACAGCTGTCTGACTGAAGACCTCTGACAATCTGTCATCCAGTCACAATGGCCCTCTGAAGACACTGACAGCTGAGGATATGTGGAAAGGGATCCCTTTCTGCATAAATGCCACTTGGATTTCAATTACCTCCTAAACTTGTAGCCCTAGAGTGCGATAGATGAAATAGGCTGGAATTAGATTCATCGGCAAGTTTAGTAATTTCTCAGAGGAAAAGTTTGTCAAACAAGCCTGACAATATCAGTTCTAATTTTAAAATTCAGCCATTTTACCAAGGGAGCTAATTCTTCCATCTGCTAATCTTGCGCGTTAAACTCCAGCAAATCGCTGAGATTTTAATAACACCGGGATTCTGATGCCAGTTGTTTACAGGGAAATCGCTTTTATTGGGGATTCTTTGACTTTATGGAGATCTGCGTGCCCAACCAGCGGATAATGTTTGATGTGTCGCAGCTTGACTGGCAGAGGCAGGTGGCACAATGTCTGTCTGGCTTTAAGGGTGACGGTGTGGTCAAGCAGACATCCATCAAACGGTATCCAGTTACACACAGTGACACAGGTGCAACTGGTGATTCTTCTCGGGCGTCTTGGTCTTAACAACGCTGAGACGTTTTCTTTAGAGAGCTTCTTTGAGTCACCCTAAAGCTGCCTGATGAGAGACAGCGCCAGGAAGTAAAATGCCTTAACAAACCTGTTTCTGTCAAACCAATCTGACGTAGTGTGTGGCTGCAGAGCTGGGACAACTGCGCCCAGACACAGAGCTGCTTGTTAAAGGGATAGTTCTGAATTTATTTCCTCTTTTTCTGAGGGGTTCTGTGGAAAGCTTGTGAACAAATATCATCTTACTACTTGTAGATAGCTGTTTGAAAAGTAAATTGGATTTTTGTTGTCATAAAATAACTCAAATTTAAAAATAATCGCAGTGGTTCATGCAAACAGGACTTTATAAACAGCATCATTGATTTTACATTAGATGGTTGATATCTCTGCAGGGAACTGACCAGGCTGCACCGTTGCTACAGCTAACCGCTGCTGCTTTGCATGCTTGCATTATGGCCGTAAAGGTTTATGTAAATAAATCTGTATTGTGAAATTGTCTCCATTGTAAAAGTTTAAAATAGGGTTGGTTAAATTGGCAAAATTAACAAATCATGTTTTTTTTTCGTATAATATCTCAACAAGTTATTATTAAAATAAAATTCAGTTTGGCATTTAGGCCAAAGGACAACATTTCCAAACAGATTTTAATCACTTTGTGCAACTTTTTCAGCTCCAAGCACATCAGCAGACTTAAGACTGTTTAACCCCTGGTTTATAAAACAGCATTCACATGAACTGCTATGACATTTTTCACTTTGGGGTTATTTTAGTTTAGCAGCAATCCACTTTATTCTTGTTCTTATTCAAACTAGCCATTAGCTCATTAAGCTTGGCAGATCTTATCTCTGTTTCTCCAAGCTGAGGTCATTCAAAGAGCTATCAACAACGGATAAGATGTTATCATTCATAGCCTTTCAACAAAACCCTATTTAAAAAATTCTGACCTCTCTCTTTAAGTCCGGGACTTAATCTCCATCACTTACAGCCGATGAGGAATAATCTGTGATTGTGACCTGTGCCCCTCCTCCTGTGATCGGCAGGACCGCTCAGAGATTAAATTTCAACATTTAGAGTCCGCCCCCTCAGAAGGAAAAAAGGCTGCACGTACACACAAACAAACACACAATGCTTTCCCGAGAGCGAGGACACACTGTGGCCTTCACAGTCCAACGGCCAAAACCTCAGCCCTGCCAGGAATTTCGCTCAAGTGTGTAACAGGATCATTAGATACTAAATCAGAAAAATGCTCTTGTCAAAGTTTAATAATGGTTTCCTACATGAACTGTTGGGTGTGTAATAAAGCTGCTATTCATGCCGGAATATCAATGCTTTCACACGATGCTGCCAGTCATCTTGAGCTATTAGAAATTTCGAAGGCAGGCTGCTCTGTTTGTCCATCCTTTTACGACTCCGTGGAAGTGACAAGAAAAATCCCCCACAAGTTATTACTGTCTGATCCTTCAAATCCCACTGGAGCTATTCTGTAGCAAACAGGAGGTTTTGATATAGCTCAGGACAGAGGAAGGGCCCCGCTGAGTCGCTCTGGGCCTGCCAGAGACAAATGTGTGTATGACTGTAGATTGTGTCATTCTCATTAGCACAGTCCCAGCAAACACTTAGCCCAGAGTTTGCCACAGTGCATCAACATGAGTCAGTTGAAGGATACAGATATTGGCCCTGAGCCATCTTAATGACCTCAGTGACACGTCTGCTGTAAGTTTCCAGTAAGATGATGACCTCAGCTCATCAAACTGGAGGCTTCAGAAAAAGAGTTTCAATTTGTTTCTCACTTTTTCTCCACTATAATAGTTTTTTTTTTAAGTTTATTAAGTATTAACTCACCTATTGAGACCAGCTTGATGTGCTCCCTGTCCAGGAACTCCAGCGCCACAGATACGTTTTCCAGCTTCATCTGCCGGAAGTTGGGCCTGACGTGATGCTTCCGGTACATCTTCTTCTGGCTCAGCACCTCCAGGAGCGAAATGAGCTTCAGCCCATCGCTAAAGTCCTTCTGCAGGTCGGTGATGGTCTTGTTCACGCACTTGAGGTGCTCATTGCACCACCTGGTGAAGGTGTTCTGCTGGATCTTCTTCCAGGGCGCATCTTCGGCCAGGTCCTTCTCCGTGGCGGGCATCTCGTCCTCCTCCTCTTCGCCGAAGTCCGTGGCCTGGTAGTACTGCGGGGGCAGCTGGTCGTCGCCGTAGTTGTTGCTCATCATGACAGCTCTGTCCGTGTCCACTTTTATAAGCTTGCCGTGGGTCACACCTGGGTGTTGGACCGTGCGGAGGAAAGTTCAAGCTCAGAGGAGTTTAAAAAGCAGCTCGGAGATTCTTCGGGCGTACTTGCGAAGAGACCACTTGTGTCAGGGCAGTGATAGATTGAATTGTCCGAATGAGGCAGCTGGTGGCTCCTTTTTTTTTCTTCTTCTTAAATTGACACTCTCCTGATAATGATAATAAGACCCAAGGATGTTCTTCTTTTTGTTTAAATGTGCCTTGTCGTTGTAGGTGAGCTGGAGCAGCAGTGTAGGACTTTCACTTCTTGCATGCAGAGAGGAAAGAGATGGGGTTTATAAAGTACCCCCACTAAGACACGTCATTATCAGTCTGTGATCATAGTCTATTTGTTGTCGGGGTCGGTTTACTGGGAGGACTGGGCGGTGATTGGTCAGACTCCGAGCAGCGCAACAGTTGTGGCATGCACCTTATTTTTAGGAGCTCCTATTTGGGCGACAGAAGGGAGGGAGGGAGGGAGGGAGGGAGGGGGACTGGGACGGACCGGTTGTTGTGAATGTGTGTCATACTGCCAGGGGTCCAAGTGGATGAACAACTGAACTAAGAAAAGAAGGAGCAGCGAGTCTCACTGAGTTACAGATTTTTTTAAAAAATTGTCTACAAGTATGTTTTAAACTTGAAAACTTTCCATTAAGGCCACAAACATTTTACCAGGCCGAGGTCACTGTGTGAAGCGACATGTGTTTGGTTTGTCACTGCAGTGTGAAATGAATGATGTGCAGACAGTCAAAGGTCACTTTTCTCAAGAAGGCTTAAGAGATGAGGTTTTAGCCTGCATAAGTGATCATCAACTGATGGCCCGCAGGCCACTCCTGGCCTTTACAGGGCTCTCACCTCACTCAGATTCATTAAAGGGATAGTCTAGTTGTTTTTAAGTGATTTTCTGTCAATAGTTAGTACTTTATCAGAAGTAACATCAGTCAGAGAGCACAGAGGAGTATGAAGAAAGAGGCATAAGTCTTCATCCAGGCTAGGCTAATGGATAGCTGGACAAGTGCCAGTTGTTGTTTTTTTTTGTTTATAAGGTGTGGTTTGCCAGGTCAACTTTGCATTTGAGGCTCTTGAAATTTGACGCTGAACAAAACTTTTATCCTCCTGTTCACTACAATCATGTTCCCAAAATATCCACACTGGCTGTACATAAAACACACACACACACTAATGTTCTACTCATCAGAAACCTATTGTCCAACTTAAAGGTAGTATCTCGTAGGGCCTCGACTATTGGGCTCTAGTTGGAGACACGAAATTGTGAAAAAAGACACAAAGTTTTACTTGGAATCACACCAAACGGCACATTTGCACAACCCCCTCAACAAACTTTGATCTAAAATTTGCCAGGAGTTGCATACATATTGACAAAAATACAGCTCCAGATGCTCACAATGACTCTTTTGAGAGATAATTTGTCTTGCAAGTTCTTTTAACATGTTCAAAAAACGCAAGAGCAGAGCCCCACAGCTCACATAAAGAAAACTGAGAACCCCTGCAAACATTCTGAGACATTTTTGGAAACTCTTTTGAGATTGCCGTTTGCAATTTGTCACCAATAGTTGCAGCCCAGTGAGATTCTACCTTCAGCTCCTTTCGCAAAACATTTTAAATCAGGCTGTCGGTGTGATTTCTGAAAGGATTGAGGCAGAATGGAAGGCTTGAAGTCAGCCTGCTGCTTTCACGTCACTAAGCCACCAAACAAGGTAGCAACAAGGCCGTAACAGTCTATGTCTGAAACAATAAGACAGTGATGTAGTGATAACAGATGAAAAGATTAGAACGAGAGGTGTCAGACACATATTTTATTTGTAGCGCTCAAAGTGCTCCACGTCAGTCCTTACACTCAGTTCCACGGTGGCTTCATTAATGAAAACTCACTTCTTCATTGATAATTTATGAACGACCAGAAGCAGCTTCAGGAGGGACTAGTCTTTTCAGCCATAATTTGGAAAGATTTTGTAAAGGAGTATTTTTATTTTTTGTATGTGCATCCAAATTAACAGATTGCCATTTATTAATGAGGTCTGTATTAATTTTACAGGAAATTTTACAAATTTGAATCTGCGACCTTCTTGCTGTTAGGCGACAGCACTAATCACTGCTCCGCCGTTCTGCCATAATATGATACTAAACAGAATAATTAGGTTTTTATTAGGTAATTATTTGTTTTTCCTCATTTAAATGCTGTTGGGTCATAGGTTGTGAAGGTTTGACCAAACTTTGGGTCAGAATTTCTGAACTCACTGGACCTTTGTTCCAATATGTGAAAAAAATATAAAAAATGGTGAAACCAAACAATGTTAATTAACTGTGTAAATAACATTAATTGACTCTAGAGAATGAGTTTACTCACATTTGACAACTTCAGTCTTTAAACTGCTCGTTATTCTTTTTGCACCTGAAATTTATCAACTTGGCTTGGTCACTGCTGCCTGCTGTCCTTCATTTAACAAGCTTTTTTTTATTTTGTTGTGTCAAGAACAAGGGGATATTACCAGTTGCTATTTCTGTAAAAATACAAAAAATACACAATTATTTCAAATTAGCAGGAATCGATTATACAATACCTGTATTATAATGTTAATGTGATGTTATCAATGTTGTTGCTGTTCATTATAAAGATTAAAGTAAAGGTCCTTTCAGATCAAAAACAAGATGGCTCCTGCACTTTGAATTGCATTTGATTTATTGACTTATTTTTATTTTTGTATGCCAATGGTTTCTCACTGAACTGAGCTAGAGGCATCAGCGTACACAAGATAAGAAAAGCTATTATTATAATTGTTCATTATTGTCAGAAAACTAAAAAAAAAAGCTTTCCCTACCAGTTATAATTGGCTCCTGTTTTAAATGAGAGTGTTTTATTTTAATGTAATGTCATCTCCAGCTGTGGTCAGTGACAGAAGTTGTGTGCCGTAGTACGGGCTGATAAAATGATCCCTTTGAAGAGGCGGTCAACACCGTCTTTGCTGCAGGTTTTGGTGTTCGTCAGGATGTTGTGACTCAGCCCTCGTTGACACCAGCTGACTTCGCTGGTGAAGAAGTGGGAGGTAAGAATAACTGTGACACACGCAGGAGGCGTTCTCAGGATACTCTGTCAGGTCACAGCGGGTGTCCCCAAGTTAATCTCCCTCCGTGTCAGGTGATACTTTAAATATTTTGCTGTTTGTTTCGTTTTTTTCCTTTACTATTTTTAGCCATTTTGCAGTAAACAGACCAAAAATAAACTACTTAACATGTACTTTTACTAATCTAAACAGGGATTATCCAGTCATCTGAACTGAGTCAGACTTTCAGAAGGCTTCCTCGTGAAAAAGAACTGGCTTCAGGACAGAGTATTCACCTTTCTACTTTTACTAATGACACATCCTGAGCAGTGACAGTAAGACCTGAAGCACTTGCAAGAATATTCTTCAGTGACACTGAAGTACATCTTAACAAAGGAAAATCCACCGTGGCTCTGAGACGTAATGTATAACAGCTATAGAAAACATCCCACAACAAAATTTCTGAAAAGCAAAAACAAACATAAAATTAAAAAAAAAACAAGAAAAACACCAAAATCCATACTTTTACTTATGAAGTCCTGCATTTTGAGGATTTATTTTCAAAATGTAATAAACTGCTTTTATCTAGTGTTGTGTTGTCGAGACTTTATCTCTTGTGGTTCTTTAAAAAGTATGGCACACTCCAGCTCCAGCTCCAGCTCATCTCAGGAAGAGTTTACAAATAAAATGAGGCACTGTGGGTTTCTTATACTCATTGTCGACTCATCATTTCCCCCCATTGGGGTAGAAAAAAAAACATTGACAGAGTTTCTCTGATCATAAGCATCACCACGGTTCAGATCATCTAAAATCAGTGAAATAAGCAGCCACAAATATAAACATTTACAAAGTACTAAAGTACTCATGTTTCCAAAAGTAACTATTGTATTTGAGAAAATCAAACTGATCATAAATAACTTAATGTAAAATATCTAAACATAACAAATTAAATCAACAACTGTATTTAGTCCATGTGGTGAGAGCATTTTGATTTGGATTGTTCTCTATAGATGTATATAAATGTGGTCTTCCTGTAGTGTTTTTTTTTCACCAGTTTCTAGACAGATTAAACTTTAAATGTCCTCGAGCTCGGTTAAAGGTCTTCTGAAAGGTTTTTTTTTATCCAAATGGGAGGAAGTGATTAGTTTCATCAGGGCGTGGCCTTAATAAGATATCCAATCAAGATACTAATCTCGAGGAAAGCCGAGGACTGAAAGGTTGATTATTAAAGCGCTTGATTTACATATTGAGCTGAAGTGTGCTATACTTCTTTTTCATTTGACTCCCTCTGTGATCAGCTCCCCAGAAGGGTTTCTTGGTGTGTTGTACTTTCTTTCCACTTATATCATACAGTTCTACCAACAGAAGTAGGGCTGGCATAAATAAAATAAGTTTTAAACCTCGTTTATTCATCATCTCTTCACATATACAAAAAACATGGAGGCGTCTCCTCGGGTGCGTCCGGTGTACCAAGGTTGCACCTGTTAATGCTTGAATTAAATTATTAGAAAACTTAAGTTAATTAAAAATCTAGCTTTGCAATTTTTAATACAAGAAATGTTATTTATTTATGGAAAACCAAAGCAACATGTTTTGTCTCTAAAAGTGATAACAGTGCAGAGTTTTTGTGGGACTTTTAATAAGATTAGAATCACTCTTTTCTTTTTAAGTAACAAATTTTGTGTGAGTGACTAAACTGGAGCAAGAAGCACGTCACGGAGCTACATGTGTTGACCTGGACAGTTGACATTTTATCTCTGTCGACTGCCCACGGCTGCTTTCACAGTCTGCTTTTCACCTTTTTTAATTAGCTTTTTCCCTGTTAGCCTGTCAGTTGAATACATTAAATATTTAAGAAGGGATTTGGGGGGAATTTGCTGCACAGATAGAGCTAAAGCCAAAGGCAATTTGATTAGGCCATTTAGACACATTTTAATCCTTCAGCTGTAACTCTGACACAGAATGAGTCCTGATTCGGGATCCTAAGGGAGCATTTCCAGACTTGGGGAAACTAATTTGCTTCAGCGTAGCAGAAGGTTACCAAGTGAAGCTTATTTTTTATGCAAGGCTTCACAACCAAGATACTTCCAGTTCATTATCTGCACCTAATCTTGGTAAACCATGAGCTGTGGCAGTGCAGTAATGAGCGCTGTTTTAGGGGCCTCATCAGCGACGTTGACACACCAGTTCCTGCCGACTGCCAAGAAATGGTGCCCGTGAGATCATGTCACAAATCCGAAGGGAAGGTTATTAATATCCATACAACCCCTGTAACACAACACCAGCAACGAGATGGTCCTCACTCAGGCCGAATGTTTTCATGAATGGGGTCTCCCAGAGACCCTAAGTCTTGTGATCGCCGGTGAGGCGAGCACCCAGGAAAAGAAAGCTCTCAGACGCCACGCTTGGGTTGGGTATATTTATTTCCTCAAGTCATTTGCAGTGCAAAATAGACCTCCGGGTAACAAAATAGTCACAAATATATTGAAAACAACGATGCGATCGACAGGTAAAGCAACTAGCGCAACATAGAGGCTTCCGAAACTATACTCATAAAACAAACTCAGGAGTAAAGACAAGATGTCTTTAGTTGCACAATATTCATTAGGACTTCACGTTTCTATCGCGACTTGATCGAGTAGTGACATCTGCAGTCCTCTGGCACGGCCTCAACGTTTTTGATGAAACGCTTGTTAAAGTTCTGTTGGATGCTAAATGTCTGGGGAGGAGTTTTCGGTGCATTTCTGAAACTCAACAAAGTGGAAAAAGGAGTTGGTTTTGTGCTTTCCAGCAAAGAGTTAAAATGCATGCAATGGTTTGAATGAGGGGAAGGAGGGATGTACAGAAAATGCTTCCAAATGCTCCTAACACCACTGAATAAAATATACGTATCTTAGAATTTGGCTATCAAAGACACAACGCTCTCTCAAAATAGAAGAAACTTTCTACAAAGCTAGTACAAATGGATTTCAGAACATTATCTCTCCCATAGATACTATATGTCACGTCTATTTACACGGATTACAAAGTAGCACAGAACCAAGATAAATATTGTATTTCTACGTGTTTTCTCGCATGCTTGTCTTAGCTCCAAAAGATTGTCACAAAAAAGAACATTTCACAAATGTAAACAAACTTTTTTCAGTACATAAAATGCTTACAAATATGTTTTCTGACGCTTTCCTATTTACATATTTTACTTACCCTCGCATAAACCGACCATGTTCATAAATTCTGGTTCAATTAATTTATCTGTGAATGGAAATATGTATCAGTCAAGCTGTTTTTTGGGTTGTTTTTTTTTAAACTAATATTCGAGCTGTACCGTTAGAAAGCTGAAGAACCTTTTCCTACATTCATCTTGGGAAGAAAAAAAAACAGAAAACACAAAGCAAATAAAAAACAAGCCAATTAATTCCCAACAAAGAAAACAAATCTTGTTGACATGAAGCTGAAATGTAAGAGAAGATGACAACAGAGCTCGTTTAGACCAGGACTTCCTCCCAGAGTTGTTAAAAATCACTTTTACAAAAAGACTGAAGATACAATGAGAAGGCAAGTTGTTACAAAGACTTTCCTGCAGGTTAGTTAACTAAGAGAAGAGCTGACTTCTTACATCAGAGCTTACAGTACAGCATATTAATAATAATTAACAATCAAATGAATATAAATCAAAGTAAAACCTACAGAGTGACTTTTGTTTGTGATTTTATTAATTTGATGGAAGTATCTGGAGTTTTATGGGTTTATTTTCTGCAAACTGAATGTCCAGCCTGAACGTCTGTCATTAATACCAAGCAAAAGTTCAACAAATATGATAAATAAATAATGGTTACATTAAATTAAATCCCTTTAGTGAGTATTAACAAGTAAGACCTTCATTTTGTCACATTGTTAGACGAGAAAAAGATTGTACTCGTTGACCCAGAAGACAAAATGACACATCACTAGCGTACATTTATTAGATGTAATAACTCCATATGTGGGCTGCAGGTCAGCTCATCATCATCGAAGCTTCCTGTCTGCATCGTTCTCAGTCTGCGTGCGCCTCTGGTGCCGCCTCGTCGGACTCAAAAACTTCCCGTTCGCAGGCTTCTCTACCACGCTGTCATGGGTCGTATCGTGTTTAAATAATTCCAGTTTAGTCTATGGATGTGGCGGGGCAGGACGGAGGCTGGCCCGAGGCAGACGCCCGTCCGCACGCAGCTGTTTCCCACTCAGTCAACATCGGACGAAGGCTCTCAGGAAGCTCGCCATGGCTAGGATCAGGGCTGTGGCTGCAGTAAGAGTCACAATGGAGTTCCAACCTACCTCACTCCCCTGAGGGAACACATGAAAAGAGCAGCATTAGGAGTCTGAAGTGGCTTTCCGTCTTCCACAGATGAATCATTCAAGGTCTTTTAAGACAAAGGGCCGCATTTTAAGTAATCTGAAGCTCACAGATCTTCACAGTGTTACCTGCCTGCTTGTTTGAACCAAAATCCTATTAAATACAAGCCTTACATGCAGGTATTTCTTGATACCCAGCATTTAAATGCTGCCTTTCTCCTCACTGATTGTGGTAAAGACCTTATTACTTCCCCAATACCACCACAATCAAGAGTTATTGCATTTCTGTTTGTGTGCAGGCTGCACAAACATGATAAAATATGTTGATCTGTGAGCTTAAGATGCACATAAACCTCTGAGAGTCAAATATATTTGATGTTACAAACATCCATGTAATACTTATTTTAGCAAAGAAAATAATGAATAAGGTAGTGGAAATCCAAAGTTGTCAAAGTGAACTTGAAATCTCACACTGTTGGTGTTCAAAGTAATGAACATTTCAGAGTTTAAAGGGGTTTAATAAGAGTTTAGTGATGTGTGTCATAATTTGAATGGTTTTCGTTCCAGGAGTGGTTGGTTGGCATCTTTCGAAACAATGTAAACACATTAAATTAATGTGTTTGTGGTTTTAAATAAAGACGGTGCAGATGGATCCTAAAGAGGCAGTAATTAAGCTTGTCATACCAAACCAGGAAAAGCAAACCTGAAGCAAATTAAATTACCTACGAGAAAATGATGTTTTAAAAACTCTAAAATTAAATTACACAACTGCACATTTTCACATTGCTCATATTATAGGCTTCAGGACAAATACATGCAAATAATTACTGAATCTATCAAGAAAACAGTGAAGTATATTTCCTAAAAAATTGTTATTTGTCAAACTGCCCACCCGTCCCACCATGATGACCTTTAACGTACACTAGGTGTTCACAAAAAAACACAAAATCACATTAGAATATTGTCTTCATTTCCTGAAAATTTTCTTTTTGGTTGAACTTTAAATGGTCCCAAATCATCAAAATGAGCCCTCAAAGCTTTCCTGTAAATATAGGAAAAAAGGATTATCAACATACGTATTTATCTCTGGAGATATTTAATTATGTTTTATAATATTATCTTTTTTTTTCCCAGAAGAAAATATTTCTTTCTCTTGTTCAGTGAACATTTGTGATCTGCTGAGTAGAAATTAAATAATTTCATTCAGCCTCATAATTAGAAACATGTTTCTTTTTTTATTATTATTATTATTGTTGTGTGTTCGTCAGGAAGAGTTTAACTGTTTCTGCTCGAACTCAGAGGTTTTTATTTTTGAAACAGAAATTAAATATTAATTTGCCGCCACGCATCTCTGGTGCCTGACTAAACCGCTTGCTGCTCGTAAAAAATTTGTTCGTGGAGACACAGAGTGTATTAGTGTACTAATTAACTCCCAGAAACACTGTTTTTATCTCACCCCAGAACCTGAGCTAATATAAAATCAAAACTGCAGCTCTGCATCGCTCCATAAATGTTTTTTTTGTGTAGTTTCGGATGAACTAATGATTCGTTATGTGTACATCATGCATCAGACAGTGATAGGTTCCTCCCATACCTTGCTCTCTGGGACGCCAGCTCCGACAACCAGCACCAGACCACAGCCACAATTATAATCATTCCTATGAAGGGGATGGAGAGAACAGGGTGCTCAGACGGATGGATGAATCTCTGAGGAGGGAACAAAAAACAAACACAAACACCATGGGGATGAGGGGGATGAATGAATGAATGAATAAACTGAAGAGGCAAAAACAACAAATGCAAATATAAGGAGCTTTAACGACAGGCAGCAGAAAAAAATGTAAAAATCAATAAATTAAAAGCGGGAGGTGATCTATGGCTGTGGTTCGCGGGGGGAAGGGAGGTGATGAAGTGGTTTATATTTCCCATTTAACAGCAATGAATAACTTATTGATGACACAAACATCAAATCAATGTGAGTATGTGTGCACAGGATTGTGTGGCATTTGTTGTCGACGTGTGACAGTAGGAAAAAAAAAGGGGCATACGGCGTGAATGTAGCATATGAAGGCGGTTAATTCTCTCTATCCTCATTATCCTGGTCATTTGTTTTTATGACAACATTTGTCGCCCAACAGGCTGAGAGGTCATGGACATTCAGAGAACAAGGACAGCGTCAGAGACAGGCACGGGGTGGACAGTTTGACATGACGCAGACACATCTGGCTGTTGTAGACAAAACCCAGACTTTTCCTTTCTGCTTCTTTTGTTTGCTTCTGGACTGAATTGTTTGTTTTTGCCAACCTTTGTCCGAAATGGAAGCACATTTTTGGGATTGATAATTGAATTATTCCATCTGCATCGTGGAAGATGCACATGAAAGCACCGATTATTACGGCTTCCGTGCATTGCAAGCTAAGTTTTTAGAAAGCAACACACAGAAAACAATAGGAACAGCTATTTTGATGTCAGGATAATTAAATAAATCATGCAGCAACTCAAAGCTGATCCAGCTAGCTAACCTTTTAAGTAGTTTTTACTCTAAATATAATATATAAACTTACAAAATGAATAACTTTATTCTGCATAATTTCTCTAAAGTTTGCATTTAATAACCCTGTATCCGTTATTTCTCTCACAGCTGAATGTTTTCCTGCAGATTTGTGGTTTTGTCCACCAACAGTATTTAGGCACCACTGTCACAGAGAAAGTCAGGACACAGACACTGTTGGGGGAACACGTTCCCCAGCCCAAACCACACAATAAATACAGATATGAGCTGACAGGCCAGGTCAGCTCATATCAGCACATGTACCACTACAATATGGGACACACAGAAAAAAGTGGGCAACATACACAGAATCCAACAAGGTGTAATGTGAGGTTCGGTATGTGTTAGTCGATAGTGTGACTGCAAAGAAAGAGCTTTTTTTTTAATCATGACTAATTACGATTGCAAAAATATGTTAAAGGGATTGTTCAGATCTTTTCAAATGGAGCTCTGTGGAAAGATTATTACCAACAACTGTCTTACCTGTTGTAGATAGGGCTTTGTATAACATCAGTTTGTAGAAAAAGAGTTTAATTCTGACTGTCATCAGGTAATCTGTTCAAAACAACTCCAAAATCAAAAATTTCATAGTGGTTCGTGCAAATGCTACAGTAATTTATAAACCTTTACATTTATAAACTGGCAGAAATATTATAATATTCCTGCAGGAACTACCCAGGGCTGCAGCAGAAGTGCTATAGCTAGCTGATGTTGCCACTTTTTGTGCTTGCAAATACTCAATAATAAATAATTTCTCCAAACAGATGTCATACAGCGAGCTATCTCCAGCAGGTAAGATATTAACTGTTAATAACATCGCCCCAAAAACTCAAAATCAAATGATCTCAACTATCTCTTTAAGTATGCATGTCACAAAATAATACACATAAGTACTACTAGACTTTAAGCTTCCTAAGATGTTCCTATAATTTGTTATTTAAAGTTGCATTCTTTGTCTAAACCTAACATCATCACAACGTTGGTCCCATCAAGGCTGTGGTTTCTCACCTGCGCCCCCCCTGACAGCTTCTCCAGCTCTGCCTTGCAGCGCTGCAGCTCCTCCTCCAGCTCTGCCCTCTCCTTCTGACTGCTGTCGTACAGCATCTGCAGCTCCTGCAGCTCCATCTTCAAACCTTCACACTGGACGACACAAACCTCAAACACTCAGCCTAATTGTCTGGATTAAAAAGAATTATTTTGGGTCCCAGTCTATACAAGCTGTATAGACTGAGCTGTATTAGCCCCCTACCTCTCTCTGAACCTTGGAGGCCTTCTCTTCGGCCTGCTTCAGCTGGTCTCTCAGAGACAGGATCTCGCCGATGCCTCCGCTCCAGCTCGTAGGCGTCACCGGCTTCCTGTCGAACGAGATGTTCTTCTGGATGGAGGCGTCCACCAGGTGACGGTTCTCAAACTGAGCCATGGTCATGTAACTCTCCGTCATCTCCTCGTCTGAGGCCGCCTTCGTCTCCCCGGCCTCCGTGCCCTCCACCGTGTCTTCCTCTTTCAGTGACAGGTAGACGCTGGAGCTGCGGGGGGTGGAGGTGAAAGCTTAAAAAGGACTCAAAATGCTTTCAAGAGCTTCCATGTTTTTATCATTTCATTGTTTTTAATTGATGAAAAATGCATCTAAATCCCCAACAGGTGAAAATCTGTGTTTGTATGTTAGCAAAATATCTCATGAATGATTTTCATGAAACTCTTGCCTATTCAAGATGGCTGCCACAGCTGATTGACCTTAGCCAACACAAAAGTGGCTGTAAGATTTGGTGTGGAAGTAGCTGCTGTGTCATTCACAACATATCATTTGACCGCAGTATCTGGGAATTGCGCCTAACGTTAATTTCGAGGTTTGCCCAAAACGGCTCTGACTCCATATTTTCTCAACATAAAGATGATTTAAAACCCTGGCATGAAAGGCGGCGGGCGATATGGATTTTTCCCAGGAATGCCTTTAAGGCCTTTAAAACAACTCTAAATCATTTCAGCCCAAAAGATGTCAGCGCCCGTAAAGAGCCGGCTGTATGAGGTTACATGTTTACTGCGGTAATTAAACAGGTGGCAGGTATTTTTTACTTGACATGCAGCTGTGATGGGGAGGGGGCAGTACACCAGGGGGCATCCATNACCCACCCACCACCACCACCACCACCACCGCCAACCGCCTCCTCCACGGCCGATCAAATGAACACAGCTGACGAGTGAGCAGCCATTGACCTCTCACCATGTCCTCTGTCTCTGCAGCAGCTGCAGCCTCTCAGAGAGACGTCTGTTGTCCTCCTTCAGGGTCTGACACTCCTCCCTCAGCATGCGGCACTCCTCCTTCAGCAGGTCCACGTCACCTGACAGAACACAGATGAAGATATCTAAAGGCTCACATTTCTTTATTTACAAATTTAGTATTTCACATATGTCTGCTGCTACATTAAACGTGCCGTTTTTGCCCCCTAAGAAAACACATTTCTGTTCTCATATTCAGCATCGCTGCAGGATTGTTTTGTCAGCTTCTGTCTAAAATATATTCCGCTTTACCTCTCGTCTCTTTAAACCATCCTCCCAAAAGACCCAATTTGCTCTGAGTTGTCACAAAATGCGGCGTAGAGCAAGACAGCTGCTCGCTTGCTGTTTTAAAACGCGAAAAATTAGCTACGAGGCAGATTTTATGCAAATATGTCAAAAAGAAAGCCCAGAAAACAAATGATGCTTTTGAGACTATTGAAGCACTGCTTCCTTTTGGGAAATAATATATCACTTTGTTTGTTTGTATTTTTTTTTTTTTTTTTTTTTTTTT
>NC_051440.1:10704374-10719199 GCF_001649575.2 Kryptolebias marmoratus | reverse complement strand
CTAATTTTCTGATATGATGAATTTGAGATTTTCATTTGTTGTCATTTGTAATCATCAAAATTAAACGAAATAAACATTTGAAATATATGAGTTTGTATGTAATGTATGAATATAATATACAAGTTTCACTTTTTAAATGGAATTACTCAAATCAATCTACTTTTTCATGATATTCTAATTTTATGACCAGCACCTGTATGCAGATAAAGTGCTTTCTTTACACTGAGTGCATACCTGCATTTTAGAAGTGCAAAACAATATATGTGAAAAACTGCTGGAGTAAACTCTTCCAAACCTTACCGCCTGATGTAGCTCAGGATAACCTTCTTTATGTTCAATTTCATACTATTCAGTGAGTACCTTTAATATTTCATGCAGGCCAGTTAAATTCATGTTTAATATTTGTGTGGATTTAGCATAATTTGAGCAAATACAATAGTGTATCGGTTTTTAAAATATGCCTTTAACACTTGAGCCTTCCCTCACATTTGTTTGGTAAATTTTAAAAAAAGCAAGCTAGAGGAAACATCTGGTTAGAAAAACAAGAAATTAGGAAGAAACGTGCAGTGCATGTCTGTCTTTTACTGTCAAACTATGACTTTTAAATTAATCCCAAGTCTGACTTAGATGAATCACATTTTTGCTGATTGTCTTATATAAAAAAATAAAAAAAAAACTGTAAAACAACATGACAATGCCTTGCTTGGTCCCAGCTGTTGAACTCTGGAGACATTATGTGTTGGCAAAGTGTGTCCCTCCCCATCATGAGCTCATGATCCTGGTATCTGAGTTACACACACACACACACACACACACCACGCCCTCAGCAGCAATCACATTTGTAATTATTGCAGCCTGTAGATGATTTATGTTCCTGACAGCAGGATGCTAACATGATGTGAGGGAAGAAGACCATTCATAACCTCCTGTTTGTTTTTGCAATATCAGCCTCAGTGACGGGTTGTAGGTTATTTGTTTGAGCAGCATGTTGGATTAATTCAATAATCTGAGCAGAGGCATAAATCTTTGTCATTAGTTTTTGTGTTCATCAGCGGCTCTCGTTCTTTGTTGTTTGGACACAGGGTGCAGATGTTTATTTGAAAAAAAAAAACAACTTCTTTTCCTGACATCAACCCTTTGTGCTTTTATTGTTTCTGCAGCCCTCCGCCCTCGGGTCTCACCCTCTCTCCTCTCGGCCTCCCTGCGCTGGCTCTTCATGCTGATCTCCGCCCTCAGAGTGGTGATCTCCAGCTCGTACTCCTGGGTCTCCTCGGTGAGACGCTGCAGCTCCGCCCGCCGGCGGCACAGCTCCTCCTGCAGCGACGCGATGTCGTTCTCCCGCTCGGCGGCGGCCTCCTCGGCCGCCTGCTGCAGCAGGAGCACCTCCTCCTGGGCCACGCGCAGCTCCTCCTGGGCCTCGGCCAGCTCGCTCTCCTTCTCCTCCTCCAGGCTGTTCATCTCCTCCTGCACAGAGCGCAGCTGGGCTGCGGCAGCAGGAGGAGGAGGAGGTTAGCTCTTCCTTTGTGGGAGAGACTGCAGAGTCAACCCGAGTTTAATGTGTGGTTGTGTTTGATCTCACCTGAGCTTTTGTTGGAGCGGGCCTGTGTGTGTGTGTGTGTGTGGGTGGGTGGTGTGTTCCTGTGTGTGAGCCTCAGTGTGTTACTTTAGCTGATGTAACTGAAGGTAACCAACCTGCTTTTTTCAAGGAAAAGTTAAGTTTATTAGTTTATTGTTTAAAGAAGATTTCACCTTTATACACAACCAGAGGGATTTGTCTTGTACATTTTTTATGTTCTATTCTCAGAACAATTAGGGTTTATATTTGAACTGATGTGTCAATTCAACTTTTTTCTTTATCCTCCACATCTATTATGTTGGATTCTTATCGTTTCTCCTTTTATAAACATTGAGTACATCATAAATTACAGCCACAAAAGCAATTATTTGCCCATTTATTTACCCTTTTACAAAAGATGTGTCACTTAATCATTGCCTTGTTAATCACCTGCTGATTTCCTTTATTTATGCAAAAAGGTTTGTTGAAATGTAGACACTAAAATCCTGCATTACTTTTTAAATTTGTGCCTGTTTGTATAAAGGGACAGTGTGAAGTAAAATGAAAAGCAGATATGTGCATCTGTAATTAAATTAAATTTTAAAAATCACTAAAACTAAATTCTCCAGAATCTCAGAATTTATTAGTGCATCCACAGTAGATTTATGCAGCTTTCCTTTTAACAATTAAAGGCCTAATATTCTTTATAGAAATGCATATCACCCATTAAGATCATCTAATGTTGAAAAATGACAGACTTGTAGCCATTTTGGTCAAATCTTGCAAATAACCTTATGTTACGTAAAGATCATGCAGAATTTGTTACCCTCACACTATGTGTCGTTGATGACTTTTGGCTGCTATCAAGGCAAAATTTAGCTCAGTATCTGTAAAAAAAAACAAAACAAAAAAAAAACAATGCTGTGTTGTAACTATTTCTGTGTTTGCTAGGGTTAATTAGTTGTGGCGGCCATCTTGAATGGGGTTGATGCCAAAGCTTGATTAGCTGTTGATGTACCTCCAGTGATTACTTTCTGAAAGGTTCATTAAAATGCGTTCATGAAGTATTTGATGAGCACAGCCACGGGCAAAAATTTAAATCCTATATTTTGAGTTAATTTATTGCGTACAGCAGTGGTCTCCAATCCTGGTCCTGGAGGGCCACCATCCTGCATGTTTTACTTGTTTCTCTGCTCCAACACCTAATTTGAATCAATGGGTGATTAACAGGCTTCTGCAGAAAACGAAGAGGTGATTTAACCACTGAATCAGGTGTGTTGGAGCAGAGAAACAAGGAAAACATGCAGGATAGTGGCTCTCCAGGACCAGGATTGGACACCCCTGTCATAAAGGGAAAATATTGTCTTTGACAAAGAAAATGGTCATTTTGACAAGTTTTACAGACCGAAAGATTTCTGTCCCCTCAAGCAAAATAAGTGGCATACAACTTTTTAAACCTTTTTTGTGAACATTAAACCTGATCAGTTTCTTAGATCATTTAAAAACGGCTTTCATAGTTAAACCAGGATTCTTTGTATTTTACTTTTTCACCAAAAACAAATAATAGTAAAATTTGACTGAGTGCAAATCTCAGCAAAGTGAATTAAAAATAGCCAAGAACGCACTCATATCAGTTTATTGAAGGATTTAAGAGTTTAAAAAATATTATTTAAACTCTAGTGTGCCTATCTGTTTAAGGTGAGACCCTTAGCAAACTGCTCCAACAAAAGGAAAATCCATATAAAGACACAACAGAGTACCAATTTTACCTATTTTAGTTATATCATTTCTATTTAAGTCTATGTTTATGTTTGTTTTGTGTCGATACCTTGTAGGTTCTGGATCTGGCGTGTGAAGGCCTCAGCCTGATGAGCGCTGGCCAGACGCTCGTCCTCCAACAGACCTGCAAACGTGGGAGGAATTAAAAAATATAAAAGACGACAAGGTAAAAATGCAGATTAAAAACTAGTCGATAAGCTGCTGAAGCTTGATGCATGACCGAATGATGCAGGCAGCTCTGTGAGTTTGTTAAATACCTTAAAAAGATGTGAAAAGACCAACAAAATGAATTTAGCAGTTTTCTCAGTATATTACTTCTTCGGTATCCAAACAAAGTTGTTCTTTTTTATTGTTCTTCTTTGGCTGCCGTTTTCACGGCTCTTACTTTGCTGCTATTCTTGGGTTTTCTGTTTGTTTTTTGGCCTTTATTAGTATGCGCTATGCCAGCTAATTTCTTCGGGCAGATTCACTGGTGGCTTCGCTGCAGCAACAGCGACTTGACTGCAGAAAAACACAGAGAGCAGTCAGATGAGTCTGTAATTTCTCAGAGGATTAGTTAAACCAAAACCTCTCGAAATGATTAAAATGTTATTTCTGGTTCATAACAAACACATGTTAATATTCAGTGCCCTAACCTTTTTTTTTTTTGCTGGCGGTCTCATGTTTAGGTCATGTTTGTTTTCTACACCAGCCAACCACCATTTTTAGAAGGTTGACAAGGGTGTTGAGTTTCAAAACCCTTTTAGTCACTCTTATCCATAGAGCTGTTTTCATTTTAAACTGACTAATGAGATGCTTATTCGTGTTGAAACTTCTAAAATACCCCGTGCATTAAAAGCTTAGATCGGTACCCGCCCCCCCCCCAGGTGTATCTGTGTACTTGTATATAGTTTTTCACAGGAAGGCTGTTCCAATCCTCTAACCTGGCACAGAGTTAAACTGCTTCAGTGTCTTTAATTGCGCTCGGGTTTGAAGTCGGGGGGGGGTTCTTGTTGCAGCCGTCTTTAGCGGGGGTCCATGTTCTTCTTTTGGCTGTTCCACAGATCTTTCAGGCTGCGTCAAAGGCGAGCGCTGTTGTCATGGAAAACGGGCTCTGTCGACGTGTCTGCAACACAGCTAATCCCAGGTTGCGCTGTGCTCTCACTGACACGACTGTCTGTGTGTTTCCTGGCTTAACTAACCAGGACTGCTGTTCTCCTCATCAACAATGTGTTTGTTCACTCAAAGTGAATAAAGGGTGTTTTTCCCCCCGCCACTATCAAGCACTGGTGATAAGGTCCAATGATGTTTATGCAGTAGTAAACGCAACATGTGCAAGTTGGGTTTTACAATCTCACCTGCTAATTTTAGCTGCAACAGGCTGTAGTGTTATTTTGGGACAGATCAGATGTTTTCATGAAAGTGTTGTATGAACGCACAAAGCTCCCTCATAGATCTTTATCTTATTATTAAGCTCTAAATGTCCCTTTATTAGTCCAGTACTTTGGTTTGTGATCAGTCAGATGAAAAACTACACCCAACAAGGCTACAAAAACGGCAAAAACACGTTCTTTAGACCTTTTTAAGTAATGTTTGATTGTGTGCACACAAAAAAAGAGTCCTTCTTTTTTCCTTCAAGAGGCAGAACTCTCAAATCGAAACTAAAACCGACTGTTCCCGCAGAGGTCTGACCAGTAGTAGGGATTTCTCACTGCGCTATATGGGACTCTTCGTCTAGAAGCTTCTCTCGGCAGGAACGACGTCGGCAAGGAATGTCCCACCGCTGCCAGACGAACCACTGAGCTCATCGCACACTCAGGCGCACACGCTCATAAACGCACGCCGAGCTCAGGGTGGCCTCATAGCTGTGGCCTTACTCACTGCAAGAGTCCCTCGGCGGTAAGCTCATCATTTCTAAGGTGTGATGCAATGCTCTATACAGCAGCTGTGAGTAAGTCCCCATGTCCGTGTTTGCGTGTAAACAATCAGGCGCTCACGTTTTCGTCCGGACTGCCATGACGAAAAGCTGTTCAAAGGGGGGGGGTTTTTTGTCATTAGTATTTCTATTCTGATAAATGCCCACAGATCGAAAATAAATGTCTTTATTCCACAAGTTTCATATTTCTGATTATTTTACTCATGGGCCGAGATATGTAAATATACCATTTAGGCTGAAGATGTATAGAAAATGTTGACAAAAAATAAAAGAAATCAGATGCAGGATGATTGTCGTACATCAAACCTATATTGATTAGCTAAGCACGCATTTCACGGCAGCAATTTACAAAATGTGCTAGCCTGCATTTTAAGAAAAGAGCGTATAGGTGAGAAACTGCAGATTCATAGATTGGAAATGGCATCGGTTTTATGTAGCTTGAGGATATGGGAAATTATCTCCTATTGTGTGAAAATATCAAAGTGCAGTTGTTGCTGATAGTTCTTTGTCTGCTTGATCTTTTTTTTAAAGCAAATCAGTCCTTTTTTGTTGAAATAATATATTTTTTTTAAATATTGTATCTGCTAGTTTCAGCAGAACCATTATCTTAACTAGTAACAGTGTGATTTTCCTAAAGAAGATATTTAAAAATATATGTTTTAGGACAGCTGTCATTAGCAAACTCAAATGGTGATAAGCTGTGTTTCTGATAATTATGATTGGTTTGTTTTGTTTATTTTGATTTCCACTTTTAATATCTTCTATTTTTCAAAAGTATAAAAAAATATTAAACATTTTCCTTGTCTGAATCAGAGCTTCTTAATGTAACTTTACTTGTGAATTGCTGTTCATAAATATAAAATATAAATAAAAAGAGTCAAATGAAGTTAGGATAAGTTCTAAATAGGATAATCTAAACATAAATGTATTAAAATGCTGCTGATAATGACCGTTCAGCTCATTGTTGCTTATAATGTTAGCTTCAGGCATGAAATCTGTTCAAACTTGGTTTAAAACTGAGGTTTGGTAGATTTATAAAGCTAGCACTAAGTGTTGCACTTATCTAAAATTAAAAGAACTAAATCTGATTGGATAAGGGATTAACAGTTTCTGAGTTGGGCAACAACAGACTCCTGCATCAGACTTTGTGTAGCTTAATCATAAATTCATACTTCCTGGGCCGAATGGAATAAGCTCGCGGGCAGGTTATGGCCCGGGACCCTTCAGTTGGTGATTGTTGTTTTAGGGTATGTGGTTGTTAGGTTTGAAGTCTGAGCAGTAAAGGCCGGAGGGCTCACCCTGCAGTTCGTGGAAACTCTCCTGGTGTTTGTTGGACGTCTCCCTGGCTTCTTCGAGCTCCAGGAGCAGCTGCAGCACCTGGGCCCTCAGCTCCTCCAGCTCCTGCTCCTCTGTCAGCGCCTCCTGCTCCATCGCCCTCTTCTCCTCGCCCTCGCCCTCCTCCTCCTCCTCCTTCAGCTTCTTCTCGTCCTCGGGAGACCTCTCCTGGTCCATCTCCTCCTTCTCGTTGTTCTCCTGCAGGACGCCTCGCTCCTTGGCCGTCATCCCGTTATCCATGGCGGGGCTGCTGTCGGCTTTCAGATCACTGGGGTCATCTGATGGAAAGATGGCAGACGGGTTAAAAAAAAACATAACCACGGGCTCGTTCCCTAAATTCAGCCATGCTTGGAGTTTGTTTTTGATTCAACAGCACCATCTTGTGCTTCTAGTGACTCTAATTACTCTGCACGCCAATCACTACCCCACTTATTAACCCTAACAATCATTAAAACGCTCACAGTAGCTGACAGCAGTCTGGTGAGGAGGATTTTATTCCTGCAAATCCATGTGTTAGAAAATGAATATCACCTGCTGTCTTTTCTGTAACGCTCCCCGTGATGCTTAGACGTGAACAAAACCCCGATCGTCGTGTTTTAAAGATGGCATCAATCAGACACAGTCAGAGTTCAGCGTTCGGCGCTGCGCTCTGAATACAAATATTTGACCAGCAGGTGGAGTGAGTTAGCTGAAACAATGCGGCACAGAAAGGAAAAGAGGGTGGGGTGGGGGGGGTGGAGGTGGACCATCACTATGACTCACCACTCAGCAATGCACCTCAAAGTCCATAATAACACCAGTTACCACTCATAGTAACACAGATACGACACACACACACACATATGTCCCCACGCGCCGCCGTGTCACGTTACCCCAGAGTCGGATCAGGAGAGGCTGTGTGTGTGTGTGTGTTTGTGTGTGTTTGCAAAACCAAATGAGCCTTGAGATGACAGGTAAAGAAATGCAAAATGCTTGATTTGGATGTTAGGAGAGAGCTGCTGTTCTCCAAGGAGGAACGAAAACTACAAATCCAGGTCTGAGATGGAGGTGATAATCGTCCTTTCCCGTCAGTCAGATGAGACGGCTGCTTTTTATTCACACATAGATGGTTTGCTCTCAGCAGCAGCTTTAAAGAAGGGGAAGAAAAAAAAAGAAAAAAAAAAGATTTCTCAGTCTCATTTCTGGAAACCCTGATCTGCCATGTTTTCACTCTCACTTCCCAGTAAGCTGCCCTGGTGCCAGGTGCTTTTTGGGAAACAAGCCAACATGTAGCTTTGCGCCTTTGGGACTAACTCGTCTTCAAGTGGCCCAGAGTCGAAAGGAATTAAAGGTTGAGCGTTCCGTGAGGCAATGCATATCTCCCGCCGCCTTTCGTCGCAGAGTTTAAGATAAAGTTAGTCTTTTGTGGAGAAATGACAGAGTTGTAGCCATTTTGGTCGAACCTTGAAAAAAAAAACAACATTAGGCACAATTTTAGGCGATATCAGGAGATGTCATACTCAGAGTATATGTTGTGGAAGACTTTCAGCTACCACCACACCAAACTTTGGCTCCGTGTCTATGAAATTAACCAAATTATAGCCATTTTTGTGTTGGCTAATGTTGATTAGCCATGACAGCCACCTTGAATAGAAATGACTCCAAAATGGAATCAGTTGTAGACGCACATCCAGTGATAATTTTCTGGGTGTTTCACCTAAATCCATCTAGTGATTTATGAGATATTTTGCTAACAGACAAACGGGGCTCCTTCCAAAAGTTAACAGTAAAGTTTTAAGTAAAACAATCATTCACAATGAGTAGCATTTGGAGTATGTCGTGTAAATAACGCTCAGCTACAACCACGCCATATTTAAGCACAACAGCTATAAAATTGACGGGGTTATATCCATCGTTGTGCATTCTAGGGTCAGTTGGCTGTGTCGGCCATCTTGAATTGTGTTAGTTTTCAAAAAGCAATCACTTCTAGAGGAACATTAAATAACCGTCTTGTAAAAGTTTCATTAAAACCTGTGCAGTGGTTCACGAGACATTTCGCTAACAGACCGACAGAGTTGACTCCGAGCTGTTAGCGGCAAAAAATCTAAGCAAAGATGTCGCGCCGCGCGTCGGTTGTTGGGACTACGTGTCGAGAACGACCCTCAGCTACAACCACACCAAACTCTGTCTCCATATCAGTAAAACCACAGACGTAAAGATGACGTCCACGTGTAAAACTGGCTGAATCTTTGCCACTTTGGGGTTTCCAAAGGCCAGTCGGCTGTGGCGGCCATCTTGAATGTGCTGGTTGCAGAGGTGCATCCAACGGTTCCTCTCTGAAGGCGATAACAAACATGTGCAGCAGAGCGTGAACTGAGATATCTGCCTAATTAGAAGCGACACACGCCGGTGTGATCGTGACTCGGGGGACATCTGCATCTCCTCTGATAATTATTTCTCTTTCTTCTCCCCCACCTCACCCCCTCCCATCCTGGATGTTTCCATCACAAGCCCTGGACGCGTTCGCCTCCCCGAGAGCCGTAGGTCTTCGTGTCTCGTAACGCTAATCATAATGTTCATTCAAAGAGCGCGGGCCCTGGGAGGAATGTGAGGGGGCCGCGCGGGGCGAGCACGGCCTTATTTTGTCATTAAACTTTGATGCTGGTATAATGAGTTAGTCATGAAGACTCTGAGGCTCTGCGGCGGAGAGGGAGCCAGCGCTGCTTGTACCGCTGCCGCCGGCGGCTGACAGACCATCAGGAGACAAAACGCTTCCCATTAGACTTCCGCTCGCGTCCAAAACCCTCCGAGTCGGCGTTCCATTCTCAGAGAGCCTTTTTCGCACACCTGCTCTCTTATCTGAGGTTCAATCACAGCAATCTGTTACTCCTGCACAGATGTTCATAGATTCGTTTAATAGTATCTCTACAAATAAAGCTCACCCCTATCAGATACCTGAGCATATTGTAAGTCATCTAGTTTTGTGTTTCTCCCACTCTGTCGCCCCTGTAGTGATACTTACTGGTGCCATCCTTCGCCTTGCTCTTTAAGAAGGGTTTTTAGCTGTTAGTAAAAGAAATGCCGCCAACTTCTAATCACTTCAGGGACTTTTTCCAGCATCTGTAAAATTTCATGTTTTGCACCCCTACTGAAAAAGAGGAATCTTGACTAAAAATTCCCTTAATCTTGTAGCATTCAGGGTATGTGATGAGGATGGGTTTCAGCTACTACCACACCAAGCTTTAGCTCAGTATCTACAAAACGGACCAATTTACAGCCCTTTTTGTATTTACTAAGGTCGGTTGGCTGTGGCGGTCATCTTGAATCGGGCTGACTCCAAAAGTTAATCAGCTGTAGAGGCACATCCAGTGATAACTTTCTGAGAGTTTCATTAAAATCCATTCAGTGGTTCATGAAATATTTCGCTAACAGACAAACAAACACACATAATCCCCTGCCGCCATGAAAGGCGTGCGATAATCCACAATGAAACAGAGCTCTCATTCACGTCACAGCCCTGAAACTGTTCTCCTGAAGATTTTAAATTACTTTTACCTGAATAATGACGCAGGAGCTCCCATTTGTCTCGGTGTTACTGGCGCGCAGTGCCTCCTACTATTTTTTTGGAGTACTCGTTTTTGTTCACAAAAAACAGCCACAGTGTGAGTTTGGATCGTAATCAGAGGGAATGTGTCATTGTCAACAACAACTGGCTGCAACAGAGGACTTCCCCTTAAAGAAATGAAGAAAAACCTGAACTAAAGAATCATTCGGAAAAGTTTGACGCCGAAGCTCAGAATGGCGGCTACAGATTGTCCTATAAAGCTGTCCAAGAAACACTAAAATACGAAATATCCGATCCGAGCAGGATAAAAGACGCATAATCTTAAATTTGTTTTTCTAAAGTGGACTTTAAGGCCATTACGTCATTCATCAAGAGAGAAAAAAAAAACATTCCTCCAAGATCTTTGCACTGAATTCCAGTTAAATAAATTGAGGCCAATTTGTTTTTAGCACTCTGGGACTGAAATCCATCTCTGACACATTTAATGAGCACCAGCCAGGGGCGTATTTGGTGCCCAAATAATAAAGTTTAGTCATTAAGCTGCTCTCTGTTGGAATCACATCATTCTGAGAAGTTCGATTTGTTCAAAGTGTGGCTGCTTTTTAAATTTTTTTCAGACAAAGCCCAAGTCTGTGTGTGTTCATTTGTCTGTACCGTTAGCAAAATATCTCAAGGGGCACTGGACAGATTTTAATGAAACCGTCCAAATGTAATCGCCGGGTTGACATCTACAACTCACTCACCTTCGGAGTTAATCCTATTCAAGATGGCCGCCACAGCAGTGCAATTTTAGGAAACACAAAAACGGCTAAAGCTCAGGTAATCTTTCAGGTGTTGAGCTAAAATTTGGTGTGGTGGTAGCTGAGACTGATCCCCAACTTACGCTCTGAGTGCTAAACTGATCGTGCCAGATCTGAGTTTAAAACTTAGCTATTCACTATTCGAGTCAACTCTGTCTTTCTGTTAGCAAAATATTTAATGAAGAACTGGA
Source organism: Kryptolebias marmoratus (assembly GCF_001649575.2). Lineage (NCBI taxonomy): Eukaryota > Metazoa > Chordata > Actinopteri > Cyprinodontiformes > Rivulidae > Kryptolebias > Kryptolebias marmoratus. The sequence goes on along the minus strand of NC_051440.1, from coordinate 10,708,080 downwards.
TGGATTTTAATGAAACTGTCAGTAAGTAATTATTAGGTTGACATCTACAAAAGATTAAGTTTTGGACTCAACCCAATTCAAGATGGCCGCCACAGCCAACTGACCTCAGAAAACATAAAAATGTCTACAACTCAGCCAGTTTTACATACATTGAGCAAAAATTTGGTATGGTAGTAGCTGCTCATCAGCCCTAACACATACATATTCATTCAAAGCATTACATGACATCTTCCCTTAAAACCTTGGCATTAACTGCTGGAATCAACCCTACTTGTCTGTTAGCAAAATATGTCATGAACCACTGGATGAATTTCAATGAAACTCTCAAAAAGTACTCACTAGCTGTTCCTCTATAACCAATTTACTTTTGGAGGCAATCCAATTCAAGATGGAAGCTACAGCTAATCGAACTTAGCCTAAAGAAATATAGCTATAACTCAGTGAATTGTACAGATATTAAGCTCAAATTTGGCGTGGAGAGGCAATCACAATATGAACTCCAAGCGCCAACAAATCAAGTGGGATGTCGCAATATTGAATGAGATTGCACCTGATGTTATCTTTAAGGTTTGACCGAAATAGGTCTAACCCTTTAATTTGAATTGAGCTTATTTTTTCATTCATACAGATGTCTATAACAGGTGTGATATTTACTATTCATAACCTTTCCAGTGAAGCCCCTCTGGTCAAACAATCTGAACTGTCGTTTTAAGGTTGCTTCATCCCCTTCACCTTGAGAGCGAATGTCAAGAGCAGGGATTCAGCTGCGGTCACACCTGAGCTCCCTCTCCTGCAGCTCGGCTCCTCCGGCATTAGACATGGATGCTGCACGCGTCCGCGAGCAGAGACTCGGGAAGGAGCCTGTAACCGCAGCAGCTTTATCTGTGCGCAACACATTCCTTCCTAATCACACTGCAGCAAAAAAAAAAAAAAAAAAAAAAAACACACACATTCGCCACGTCGGCTCAAAACAATGTGACACTCGAGGACACGAGCGGGCCAACGTGCGCCCTGCGAGCATCTCAGAATAACCGTCTGAGATTAAATTTAAACATTAATGGGGCAAACACGAGCCCTTTGTTTTGCCTCTGATTGGGCGCTCTGGAGAGGAAGCGGGCAACGCAATGCAATTTGCACTCCGCGAAAATCCAAGCGTGGGGTGAAAACGTTGCGAAGGCAAGCGTGAGGCAAGAGCGATGGATGGGAGGCATGCAGAGCAGCTGCTCAGAACGAAACGTGTGATCCTGTTTTTTTTTTTTTTTTTTTGTTTGTTTGTTGTTGTTTTTTACACACAGGGAGCAGCTAAAGCTTAAAAAGGCAGCCTTCTGCCAGAGCTCACGTTGACTTGACGAGTACCTGCACATTTACATGTCGTTACAGACCGAGCACCCTCCCACAGCTGCAATTTCCACCACAATGACTGCTGGCGGCAGCCTCACTCGTCCTACAAAGACGCACGTGGACGTCTTGGGGATCAAAGCAAAGGAGCCAAGGTGTTCATTATGAGCACTGAAACATGTCAGAGAGGCCAAATTTTGACAGTCAAGCCCCCAGTCCACAGGAGCGCCACCAGAGGGGGGGGGGGGGCACTGGCCCCTTCAGTTTTATCCTCTTGAGTCCCAAGCTTTTAGTTAATGAGCTAGCTCTCCATTCATAGAACCTTATAAATATAAAAAACAAACATTATTTCAGTCTAAAACCAATACAAGTTGACTGCAATGTCTCAGGAGGTTACATGCATGAATATATTATAAATTATAAAGAAAAAAATTATATATTTTTTTAAAGAAAGTTATTCTAAATCTAAAATTAGGCAGCATGTTGGAGAAGTCGGTGAAGCTGCTGCAGGAGAAGGTTGCTTTTATGGCTTTTATGGCTTTTGGTTTTGGCGCCACCCCTAGACTGACTTCGGAGAGCTCAAGCGAGTCCAAACCAGGTCCCAGCCGGACCTGTCTGTGGCTCTTAAGTTGGAGCGCTCTGGCAGGTTTTCGTGCGGTGGTGCTCGCCGGACTCCATTCAGAGTTAAGGCTGTTTTATGTTCGGCCGGTGTCTTTGTGAGGGTTCGTCTGACAGAACCGGGCGGGACGGGTTTAGTCTAAGGCGGGACGTCCTCTGATTCGGCTTTAAGACTTTTGATCATACGTAAGTGTTTCTTTGGGTTCTTGTGGGGTCAGTCAGACATCCAACAGAACCGAGCCCAGAGCTTTGAGTTTAAAAGTAAATGTTTTTTGTAATGTATCTGGGTCCAGAGCATGGAGTGGGGCAGGTAATTGTTTACGTTTATTTTTAAAGAAAAATATGTTTGAGTCATGGTGACTTATATTCCAAAGGGTCATGTGACTGAGTGAAGTTTGCTGCAAACTATGGCTTAGTAACCCAATTATACTGCACAATAAATCACTATGGCAGTCAACCTGCACTTATTTAAAAGTGACTGTGTATTTCACTGTTGTGTAGGAATGAGTCCAACACTGCTGCATGTATGCTAATGCTGTATTTATCTGAACATATAGACTGACGGGTACTTATTCTTTGTGAAAGGAATATACTCAAACAAAATTGTAGGAAAACAACACAATGTCGGGCAGGTGGATCATTATTTTAAAGAGCAAAGGAATCAGACTGACAAGAATGGTTGGAATTTTACCAAAAACATCATTTCACCTCAATTCCTTTTCAGAATTTTCATTCCCACAGCTCCCATTCTGCAGCAAATAACCGTATGTCGAATCGGATCTCTCAGTCGTTGCAGGATGCCGAATGTGACTGTCTCGGGGGGGGGACAATCGGCTGTGAAAAACAACAGCTCCCAGAAAAGTGGAGCTGCTGGAGGTTATCACAGGTGTGGCGTGATGACACCTCGTGCTCATCCGTGAAAACGGGATTAGACGAGTGTTAGCGGTGATGTAGGTGTGTGTTTTGTGCCGCATGTGTTTGAACTCGAGAACACACCTCTTCTGTATCCTCTTTAAGTGTGTGTGTGTGCATATACAGAAATATCAGACGTGTGTAATCATAAAACATTGATCTCTGAGTTCACTAACGAATATATGTAGAAATTAGTTCACACAGGAATGCGTAATTTGTCATAAACATATCATTATCCTGATATGTGTATTGCAAAGAACTGCTTGAACTACGACTGGGCAACTTCCAGCAAAACGAGCATGAGGCCTTGCAGCTCAGCTGAAAAAGCCCAGCAAACATTTTCAGCCATTTTGGAAACTCCACTGCGTATGCTGTACGCAGTTTGTTGCAACCTCTACAGTCCAGGTACATACTAGAGAGGAAAATGTTAGTTATCATCATCGATATCACCATCACTCTATTCAATAATATTACCGAACTGTGTGTTTTTCTAAGATTGTGAAGCTCTAATTTGATATTTTATAACTTTTAAGTCCCTCTTTTACCAAAAAAAATCAGTTGTAGCTGGTTTGGGCATGGATAAAGAACGTGTTAGCCATAGATCCTTTGCCCTCCACCCCACCCCCCAGGATTGTGGTGGTTTCTTTCAAACTGGGAAGAGGCTGCTGGTGGTTGGAAGTGCCAGGGTTTCCCGCAGCAGTGTCACTCACTGTGCCTGGCTGTGGTCGTAATGTTTTGGCTGCATGTAGTGCGATCTTAGAGCCACGTTTAAGTCGCATATGTTCTGTATACAAGCCAAGAATTCCTGCGTGGGAGGTCATGCATAATGCACAGCCCC
>NC_051440.1:10695893-10704207 GCF_001649575.2 Kryptolebias marmoratus | reverse complement strand
GCGGAGCGGGGAGGGAAGGGGGAGGGGGGCTGAGAAACTAAGAAGGGGGGAGAATAAGTGAGCGCAGGGGAGAAAAATGTGCAAGGAAGGATAAAAAGATTCAAATCCAATAAAACTAACTGGAGTGAGGAGCAGCGGCGCTCTGGAGTTGATCCCCACGGTGACCCCTGCGCTCCAACAAAGCTTCAACGTATGGAAAATCTCCATGGTGATAGAGCTGTGTTTCCGTCCACAGATTGGCTTACAGTGGAAATGTCTTTTTTTGTCCGTCGTTCGCTGTTTTTGAGCGATGTGAGTGACACGAAGGCCAACGTCGCAGGAGATCTGCTGATTCCAAACCGAAACTGACAAGTTGATGAACGAGTGAAAACAGGTGTCAAAGACGGGCGAAAATGTAATTGCCTGTGTCAGTGTGTGCGTGTGTGTGTGGCACAACACACACCCTGAGCTCTGGCAGATCATGTTCGCTCGATTGGGCGATAAGCACTCCTGTGTGTACTTTAAGCCTGAGTGTGTGTGTGTGAGAGGGAGGCCACAGCTGTAACAGAAAACTGGAGACAAACCGAAGCCACTCGGTGGTTAGAGTGACTTATTCAGACACGGCGTTCGTTAAATCAAAAATCCATGCTTGCACTTTGAGACAGGAAATAAGGGAAAGTGGGTCAGTGGAATAAAAAAGGACGATGCAGAATGTGCAACAATTTGGTCTCATTAAACGAGCACGGAGGGGAAAACAGTGAGTGAGTCCGTGGGTGATTTAGTCAGGAAGTGTGTGTGTGTGTGTTTGCACAATGTGTTCACGGGCTCATCCATTAGGAGATATGAATAGCATCGGTGGAGTGAAGCATGACAACAAGTGATGCAATAACAAAAATCTGGTTGATCACAAATCACCAAATCCCACCTGAAAGCATTTCATTTTCTCCCCCGGAAGGTTTAATTTTTTTACATCACTGAAAGTGACGAGGGAGGGGAGGGGTTGTGGCTCAACGTGAAGCTGCAAAATCCAAAAAAGAATAAAGGCTCAGGGGGTGAGGAGGACAAGAGGGAAGGGGGGAACTAATAATAGGTTTGAGGGTAAGGAGAAAAGTTAAATCTGCAGGGAGGGGGAAAAAAATACAGCAGAAAGGAGCTGCATGAGTTCACCAACCTCCTCTGTTCGCTTGAGTGTTTTAGGAATTTTTCCATTTCAGTGAGAAAGAAACGACATATGGTTGTTCTGCAAGGTGCTTTGAAGGGAGTTCTTAAAATAGAGCACCTAAGACCAAAAGGGAGGGGTGGGAAAGTGCATGTCACATAATTCGGGCCTGAGAAAAAAAAAGAGCGAGCAAAAGATTCAAGATGCCTGAAGGTGGGAAAGCGTGCAAGATTTGTTTTGTTTTTCCCCTCCCAAAACTTTCCCCTCGTCCGCAAACTTTGTGCGAGCCAGCGTCTCTGCTGTTTACACGTTCCAGAGAGCCGAGAGGAATCCTGTTTGATTGGGAAGTTTCACCGCTGTTCGGAGTTTTTGAGAGCTCAACGCTGGGAGAAGAAAGGAGGAGGAGGAGGAGGCCAGAGGAACGCTGTGTGGGCTGATAGTGCTGTCAGGTGCAAAGGTTTGTGTGTGTGTGTGTGTGTGTGAACAACTGAGTGGGAATGCGGGGTGAGGGATGCAGAGAGGAACGTCTGCGAGAACCAATGCAGTGTTATAAAGACAGCTTTAAAGAACATCTGATGTTTTATTGATCAGCGGCAGCATGTGTTCCTGGTTCATGTGGCGAGGGATTAAAACCTGCCGCCGAAATTGTGTTTCTGCCTGTCTCCGTGTGTGTGTTTGTGTGTCTGTCTGTCTTTTAGCAAAAGATCTCATCGGCAGCTGGACGGGTTTCAATTAAACGCTCGGAAATTAATCACTGGACGTACGCCTACAGCTGATTAGGTTTTGAAGTCGACCCCTGGTCTGCCTTAGCAAACACAAGAATGGCTGTAACTTAGTCGGCTTTACATACGCTGAGCTAAAATGTGGTGTGGTAGTAGCTGAGAGTCATACCCAACATATACTTCAAGTGCTAACAGATGGCATTAACGGTTGAAGTGAACCCCAGCTGTCTGTGAGCAAAACATTTCCTGAACCACGAACCAAGTAATCATTTCAAGGTCATCTGCAACCGATACACTTTTGGAGTCAACCCAAATCAAAATGGCCGCCACGGCCAAGCAATTTCAGAAAACACACAAACAGCTATAAGTCAATCAATTTTACAGACACTGAGCATAAATTTGGTGCGGTTACAGCTGGGAGTGATCCCCAGCATGTACGCCGAGGGCTGCACATTGTGTAGGGTCTTTGCTTTGTCAACAAGTGTTTGAGACAACCCTAGTTGTCTGTCAGCAAAATATCTCCTGAACCACTGGGTAGATTGTAAAGAAACTCTCGGAAAGGGATCATTGGACGTACAACTGATTAACGTTTGGATTCACAATGGCCGCCACAGCCAGTCAACCTTACCAAACCCAGAATCGGTTATAACTTGATCAGTTTTACAGATATTAAGCCACAGTTTGATGTAGCAGTAGCTGAAAGTGATCCACAACATATATTTAGAGCGCTAACAGATCACACAAGTTCTTGTAATAATGCATGATATCATGTAAAACATAATTTTCAAGGTTTGACTAAATCAGCTAAAACTCAGCATTTTGCAGCAGTTCAAAACTCTTGAATGAAACGTGGCGGGCGACATGCATCTCTTCAAGGAACGCTAGGCCTTTCATAAAAGAAACAGCTTTCCAAACTGACTCCCAGTTGGATTTTAAAAAAACACAACAAAAATCCCCTTTCTTAAAGCCCACACTGACAACTGTTGTCTTTCTAAAACTGACCTCATCCAGGGTGGAGTAAATTTGCTTAAACCCACTGACACCGAGCGTAACTCTGAACGACACCAGCTAATACCGGCCGTCGCTCAGCCCGTTTTTACGCTCGCCGTACGCCTGTTCCTCTTGCAGCGGATCTGTCAGGACTCACATTACTAAAAGCCGCACGCTTGCCATCGATAGGCGCTAAACTCCCAGCTTTAAAAGCATGCCTCGGGCTGTGATGAAAGGAAAGAGGTCCCTGGAGTTAAGATAACAGGAACAAGCTTGTTAGGGAGGAAGAATTTCTCCTGAGACAGCATCCGTGTTATGATGGTCAATACACAGCCCACAGCAGAGTAATCCTGACTACACAACTGCTTCGATGAGTTCATGTCACACTTTTAAAGAGTTTTAAAGTCCATCGCAGTATAAAACCCCTTTTATTGTTTAGTTCTAAGTGAACGTGTATGTGTCAGGAGAGCTACTCGAGATGTTCTAGTGTTATTGCTATCCATGAACTGAAAGGTTTTTAAAGGAGCAAGGACACAACTTAGAACATTTAGCCTCCAAAAACAAGGCAAAACAAAAGTCTGACTGCTGATGGTGGCTTGTGGCACATGGAAAGATAAGAGATCAGAAGAGATAAAAAGCAAGCAAATTCCTGTCTGAGAAAACCCTCAGCTAGGGAACTAAAAAAATGTAAAAAAGTTGTAAATCTGGCTTTATCCTGTCTTTCTGTTCTGGAAATATATGCAAGTTAGCTCTCCGCATCATCAATCTGTAGCTCGGATCTTTTGAAGTGGGGCTCTGTGGAAAGCTTAAGAGTAATTATTATCTAACCTGTTGAAGGTAGCTCTTTGAACGACCCCAGTTTGGAGAAAAGAGGCTTTAATTCTGACCGGATCGACGAGCTAACGGCTAGTCTGAGCGAGACTAAGACCGAAGTTGCGGAGCGTAAACAGCCCCAGAACTGAAAAAGGTCCCAAACACCATTCTGTACACCATTACGATGCTGTCAATTATGCCTTACACAGTTATTTACACAAAATCCCATGGGCAAGTAGTGTCAGCAGAAGCTAGCTGTAGCACTTCCTGCAAGACTATCATAGTATTTCGTCCAGAATTGCTACGAATTGTGAACTAGCAGCTGTGTAAAGGTTTATAAAATAGCCATCGCATGAACCGCTATGAAAATTTTAAGACTGGGGTTGTTTCAAGTGGGAGTGGGCGGTGATTTTTAAATACTATAAATAAATAAAATGGGTGAATCTGACGAATTAATCCGCCCGTCATCTTTGTTTTTTTACACCAGCCACTAGTAGTGACACACCAGTGCCTGTTCCAGTCGAGGTTGCTTTTTTTTTTAAACACAATACCTTCCACTAAAAAGACTTGTAGAATACCAGGACCTGTTTCTGCCATCGTACTTTATTTTGAAAGGATTCTAAAGTAGAAAACTACGGTAACTGGTGTGCTCAGCTTTACTGACAGAACACTTGCGGCCCCCTACCCGTTTACGCATTGAAAATAAACGGCTATAAAGACTCCTATCTAGCAGAATTAGCAGCGGCTATTTTTTTTTTCTTTCAAACCGGTTGCTCAAAGATCTATCTAGAACAGGTAAGATATTCCCTGTTCAAAACCATTCCACAGAACCCATGCTGAAAAGATCTCAACTGTTGCTTCAAACCTCCTCTTTTAAAAGATGCATTACAAGAAATATTTGAATCTTTGGAGCCAATTTGGCTGTGAGCTTTATTTCAGGTTTCACACGTAGAGTTTCCCCTGTTGATAATTATCCCCACCACAGTTCAGTTTCAGGGCATTTCTGCACAGGAATAGGAAGCTGGACCGTGGCAGGCCGCTGGCGGTCAGGTCGCTCCTGAGCCTCTGCACACTCATAAACATCCTCCTCACAGGGTCTCCACGCCCATTCAAAACACGCAGAACTTCTTCTTTACATAGACATGCACAAGATAAAGAAACAAAAACAATACATTCCACGGATTCTTCTCAGAGCACGGAGCTGCAGAGACAAATAAAGAGGCATTGTGCTGAGTGGAATGAAGCTGCAGCTGAACAACATGTGGCTCTGATTAAACTATAGGCTCCGATTATTTCCTGTCTCTGGCTGCCAGCCATTCATTACCTGCTCCACCAAGTGATGCCTGATCTGACCCTAATGCACTCAGCCAGTCGGTCAGCTCCACAACAACATCCCCACCTTGGATCACATGATCAGCTCCATCCATCCATCACCTCAGGAGTTACCACTTTCTCAGCAGAGAGAGATAAACATCAGAGCAAAAACAAAAACAACACAGAGGTAAGAGCTGCACAGACAGACCTGTAGAGTCCAAAGCCTCCTCTATGAGTGGAGGTAAACGCAGTCCATCCATGTCCTCCCCCCTCCTCCTCCTCTTCCTCCTCCTCCTCCTCCTCCGGAGCTGCAGACAAGGCAGAGAGGGTCAGAGGCTCCTCACGCCCACCTCCGCTGCAGGGAGACAAACACACGGGAAGTACCGACCGAGTGGAGTACGCTGGCTCTCACGCTCCTGTGCCTTTTTTTTTATTCCCCCCCCCCCCCTCTCACAAACACAAGGACGGAGAGAGAGAGGAGGAGGAGGAGGAGGGAGAGGAGCGAGCCGAGCCCCCGGGAGGATCAGGGAGGATCCGGGGAGCCGCGAGGCTGAGCGCCGGAGCGTGAGAGAGAGAGATGAGGGGAGAGAGGGGAGAGAGGGGAGGAGCGGAGACAGGAGGGGGAGGACGCTGCCCTCTCCTCCTCCCTCTCCCCGCCTCCCGTCCTGCCTGTTTACTCTCCGAGCTCCTTTCCAGCTTCATCCTTTTCTCCAAAACAGTTTGTCTTTGCTATCCTTTTTTTTATTTAGAGCCATATGGTTGCCACAAACTCTTAAACTCATCATAAGGTCCACAAATCTGAACAGACCAGCCTTTAAAAGTGTTAATGTGAGGATCTGGGTTTTGGTTCCGCCCTCTGGGCGGCGCCACTAATCATTGTTCCACAGGTGTTCCTCATACCACTGATGAGACCAGCCAGGATTTAAGCAGCAGGCGGTGATCAGACCTTCGCTGGAGCATCGAACCTACTGGGTTTTTCTTGCCACGCCACGATTACGGCTACTGAGGAACACTTACCTGGAACCACGCTGCTACTTACCTTGCTGGATCTAATTCGTCACTCCTGGAACACCTGGAATTCTCTCCTCCTCTCATCGGCGCTACATTCACCCTCTGGATCTGTAAGCAAACAAAGAGACATTATAACCACTTCCTTGTTGCCGTGTGGATCAAGACTTGTACCCGAGACTCACCTAGCTCTCCTTCTCTTGCAGACCACTCCGGACACCACCCACTGTATATAGTCTCACCCTGTAAATAAATTCACTTACCTTTACTTCCGTCTCCGTGTTTTGGTCTTGGTTTCGCTCTTCTGGACAGTACCTCCCGAGTTATGACAGTTAAAGGGATAGTCTGGTGATTTTTGAAGTGATGTTCAGTCAAATGGTTATCAGTAGAGGGTACCTTATCAGCCCAGATGTCAGTGATGGAGCAGAGTATGGAGAAAACAGGCTTCCTCCAAGCTCAGCTAATGGCTACACAATTAGCCATTTCATAGGCTGTTTTCAGGCCTATAAAATAACTCTTTCTCATAAATGTCCTACAGGTGTGAAAGAATGACATGAACCCTCCAAACTTCTGCACAGTGCTCAGGGTCAGGGTCACCCGGACTCAGCAAACAGTTTTCAAGCTCATGCAACTTTTTTTCTGCTGACTTGATGTTTTTTTAACCCCTTTTTCCCCTGATGCTCCAGAACCGCTGGGACGCAGCTTTCGGTGTTTGAGTGGATCCATGAATAATCCTCGGAGTAGTGAACCCCCGTCCCTCGCTCTAACGGAAACCCTGAGGGTCCGCATCCGAAATTTGGCCCCGCACGGGCGACGTTCAGCAAATAGAGCGCGCCTGAGCTAAATGAACGAGGCCAGGTTCAAGGGCTTTATTTCATCTTTTTTTTTTTTTTTTAATACGAGACCACTTGTACAGTATCCAGGTTATATAACTCATGTTTGTGAGAACATGGATGACCTGCTTTTAAAGTAATGTGGTTAGACCTACCCACTCACTTATCATTTTGAAAATAGCTGAAAAACACAAACAGATTATGTCCCTGATTTACCACACCTATTGTTTAATACTTCCCTTTATGAAGAAGCCCTGGTTTGATGCATGGGATATCTGTGTCTGTGGAGGCTGAGGTTCTGTGTACATATTGATCCCATTTAACTCAGATCCAAATCTTTATTGAGTTGTGCGTTTCCCGTTACATTTGTCCACTTAGCCTTGTCTTTGAATTTTCTTTTATCTTGAAAGCCCGTCTCATCATCTTCCTGTTTATGGAGCCCTGCCTGCCTTTGGGTCCTCTTCTTTACACAAAGGCTTGAATAACTGCAACAAACCCACACTTATGTGTTGGACTCAAGCGGCACCGAACTCCACCGACCCAGGCCTGGCTCCCATGGCGGGCGTCAAACTGCCCGTACAGGCGGCTTGGCGTCAAGAATGTGAGACGCAGGTCGTAAAGGCGACACATTTTTAGCGCAATAACGGTTGACGTTGGGAGTCATACAATCAAGCTGTCCAAACTCAGTCACGTCTGAAGTCTTATGATCGGACACAAAGTGATTAGCTGGCATTTACAAAGCTGAACTTTTCTCAAACAAAAGCAAGCATCTCATTGTGCTGCTGGAGACACAAAATTGCAAGAAAATGCGCACATTTCCATGCTCGGCAATCAATACTGTTATATTACCTCCTTGGAGTTAAATGGAACATGATCGATACGTACTCTGCAAACAGACATTCCACGCATACATGCAACTCATCAAGTCTGTATAGAGTCTGCAAAGCGTTGTGCACAGCCAGTGGCGACAGTTTTGATGCTGACTCTTTATATGCTTTCAGATCTAGTGTCCTAATGGGTGTTTTACAGGACAGTACCTTCAATCTGGGAGCAGAGATCCCTACAAGCAAGTCAACTGAGCTAAACACATCGATCGAGGGCATGAAAAATTATGTCACAATGAACAAAAAGTATCAGCTGTTTTCTTAAAGTTAAGATGTTTGCCAAAAAGAAAAAAAAATATGTGATTGGAAAAAGGGTCTGTTTTTCCAAGTCACAAAGTTCAACCAGTCAGATGAGCCGTTTAACTAAGTAGATCTGAATGACTAAGACCTACCACTGTAGATTGTCTAACCCATGAAACCCGCCTGCAGCCACAGTGAGAATGCAATTTTCAGTTCTTTGCTCACTTCAACTCGATATCACGCAGCCAAAACCTATCTTTAACCCTCAAGTGCTGATTTTTGATTAGCTGCTGGCAGAGCGCAGCACTTTGTCCAAGCAGGCCTATATTATCTGCATAATCATCAGATTTTTATGCTTTTGTTATCAGTCGT
>NC_051440.1:10694578-10695792 GCF_001649575.2 Kryptolebias marmoratus | reverse complement strand
CCCCCCCCCCCCCCCCCAAAAAAAGATCTTAGCTAGATAGTGCAGATCCTTTGAAGTGAGTTTCCATGGAAACAACCTTAAACAAGCAACCTTAGTTTGGAAAAAAGAGAGGTTGATTTTTTTTTGAGGACAAGCATCTGGCTGTGCTGGAAGTGCTACAGCTACCTGCTACTGGCTGTGCTTGCAAATAACTGTAGATTTATACGCAAATAGTCATGAAATGCGAAACTGGTGTTAGTTTTAAAGGTCTATATAAAATGTTGTTCACACAAACCCCCAAAACAAATGAGATTAGAGCTGTTTTAAGGAGACAGTAACCCGTTTTGATCGTGGCCCCACTCAGACTAGCCATTGGCTCATCAGTCCAGTCAGAAATAAACTCTGTTTTTTATAAAAACCGAGGTTCATCAAAGGGCTATCTACAGCAGGTGAGATATTAATTGTTCATTTTAAAAGATCTAAGCAAAACAGTTTCAAAAATAAGATGAAAAGACCGTTCAAGTTTTCACTGAAATTGCCAGCTAGTGTAGAATAACACCATTACTGCTTTTGTGAGCCTTCTTTCCTTCGCAAATACTCTCTATTAAAGTTTCTTTGCAAATGTTTGCTCTTTGGGGAGCTTTCCAAATAAAGAGCCTGGTAAGTTTGAAAGAGTCGTCAAAATGAAGAAAAATGAATACCTTGTCAAGTAAATTCCAGATGCCTCCAAACAGAACAGGAGTATCGAAATACACGTCACGATGAGTCCAAAGAGATCTGACGGCTGCTCAGAGAAATCACATTTGTTAAGTCCTACCTCTGAGCATCATTTATATATATATACACACACACTTCCTCATTTCCTTCAGAACATTTTGGTTCAGGCCTCTAAGTCAAATGAATTTACTCATAATGAGATCCAGAGAGGCTGTTTCGAGGCAGGCTGACAGCTAACGCTGCAGATTACTGATCATTTCCCCTCCATTGTTCATTTCCTCCCCCTCCTCACACTGACTCTCACTCACTGTCTGTTTACCGCCTATAAACAGCAGCAGCTCTTATGCTAAAAGCAGCACGAGAACCGTCACGCCACCCTCATATGGGGCGCCGTTTGTAAAGGAGCTTGTGCTAAAAATTCATGCCTAAATTTTGTCACATTTAGCTTCAAACACTGTTTAAAAATGTAGTGTTGATTTTCTGATGTCACTTTTTACAACATTTAGCTAGTTACATGT
>NC_051440.1:10670362-10694475 GCF_001649575.2 Kryptolebias marmoratus | reverse complement strand
CTAAATGTTAAATGTTAAATCTAAATGTTGTAAAAAGTGACATCAGAAAATCAACACTACATTTTTAAACAGTGTTTGAAGCTAAATGTGACAAAATTTAGGCATGAATTTTTAGCACAAGCTCCTTTACAAACGGCGCCCCATACCCTCAAACCATTGTCATCGCACAGTTCACACAGACACTTTATCTCTGTCTGCCCCTCACGTCTTTCTCTCAGCTGCTATCACATCTGGCAACTTCTGTATGGCGTGTAAGGAGCCAGAACGGTGATTTGTGTCAGGGAAAGTCTGATAAAACGCGTCAGCAGGACAAAAATCAGAGAAGGCCCGATCTGAGTGCTGTACGAGGATATTCCTATCAAAGCACTTTCAAAGAGCAGGAAGTGCTCTGCGGGCTCACAGAGGTGATATGAACACACATGTCGGCGTGTGCAACATGTGAAAGAGGAAACGTGGAGGAGAAAAAGCAGAAGCCTCTGCAGCGGAAATAGAAAGAGGTCGAAAAAGCTGTGCTGCGGAAATCAGCCAGCGGTTGCTTGTACCTGCGTACAACGAGCAACGGGCAATTCTGAAGACAAGAGCCAGGGATGAAGCTCACCAGGAAGAAAAGAGCGAAGTCTGCTGCTCACAGACACCTCATTCACTTCCGTGTGGCTTCGTGTAGCTCTGCTCAAGCAGCTCATGATCCCCAGACAAAGAGCACGAGCAGGGAGACATCTTTCAACTTGAAATCATCCCACACACTTTTTATTTTCTTTTTACACATACAATAACACCCCCCCCACACACACACACACACGGTCACACAAAAGAAGGGAGAAGAGTGGAGCGAAGGCTGACAGCACATGACAGGGTGTTGATAATGAGCTGACAATGTCTGGCTTCAATCCACAAGTGTCACTCTGATGTGGCAACAGGCTGGCTGCAGAGCGGAACTGGCACTGAAGGAACGCAGAAAGCAGTCAAACTTTGGTCAAAATAGTTTACGTTGTTTGCAGAAAGGTGCCTGCTCAGTCACACCATGCAACCCTGGACTATCTCTGTCCTGACACAACGAGTGGACTGTTACGTGTTGCACCACAGGGCCTCTTTGTTTTTCTACATGAACGTATTTAAGCTGCCGAAGCATCAGCACTGAAGTACCCGTGTTGCTGTTTTTAATCTGTTGTCAGGAATCGTGGAGAGCATGATGAACCCTGAGCGCAGACTCATCTTAATTAAACAAAAAAAAATTGGATTTTTAAATAAACAAACCAAAACAAATAGCTGGCATGGCAGCAAAACTAAATTTAACAAAATACAAACACAACAAAAAAGGGGAGGTGAGGCAAGGCAAGGGAACCAGAAGACAAGAGACATACCAGAGACAATTACTAACGGGGAAGTGGCGAGAGTGACCAGGTTTTAAAGCAGAGGATGATTATGGGAAGTGGGCACAGGTGAGTGATTACAATTAGCAACAGGTGAAGATGGGCGTGGTGGGAAGACAAGAGCTAAACAGAGGAGAAGTGAATGATGATAGAACACAAGAGGCAGAAACAATACAAAGGCAAACCATTAAAACAATAACTCAAAATGCAAAAGAAAGCACTGAAAAAAACAACGAAAACCCAAATCCTGACATCTGTTTGCGGTTCGCATCTTCTCTTGGCAGCTTTGGAAAAACCCAGTTAAAATCAAAACGTGTGCTTCGATCGGGAAAAATGCGCTGTGAGTTTTGCCGGCGGTACTTTGCACGATGTGGGCACAGTTTGCGAAAGACTAGTGTAAAATATTTCTTTACAGCCAACAGCATTTTAACAAGACAACTGTGAAAACCGTGTCCTCCTTGGAGCTCTGCAGCTCGGGCACGCTTCACAGCAGGAGCGCCGTTCAACGAATGAAACGGAAGCTGGCATTTTGATATCTTTTACCATTTTTTTTGTTTTTATTTTTACACAATCACAGTCAAAGTTTTAGAGTTTCTGGAGATTTTTATTGTTCAGCTAACGGTGTGATGGTAAAATCTTTACAGACAAACTCTTTATATTTCCACAGACTTTACACTTCCTTTACAGTTCATACATCAAAATGGAGGCATTTTTGTCTTCTTCTCACCCAGCGTGACCCCCCCTTAGAATGCAGCGTGCACACCCAGGCCTCCATAGACCTCCATTATATCTGAGCTGAGACTTTTCTCTTCATCTCTGGAACTGAAGGGTCTTTTAAACGTCTCATATTTTGCACATAAAACACTGTATGCACATAAAAATCTACAGATATCTCTGCCACCCGCGGTTCCAAGAATGTCTTTCAGTTTGACGTATAGTTTTTGCACAGTGGCTGTTTGTTTGGAGCCTGTGTGCTTGTCCTTGTTTCTGCTAGGATTAATGCAAAAGTAAGTCGTTTGTATGTTGGGAGTTTATTTGATCTAAGTCTTCTTTGTTTTGTTAAAGTATGATGGTTGATTGAAATAGTAACAAGCGCGTTGATTGAATCACAGCATGGATGGATTTGAGCGAAATGTGACCAGCCGGCTGTGCGAGCGCGGAGCAGTTTGTTCTGTTAACTCGGAGTGTGAGATCCCGTGAGGGGAACCTCTTCTGTCTCCTCAGACTGTGGTCTTTGTTTCTCCCACAGACATGGATTGCACCCACAGCTCAGGAATGTAAGCCTGTTAAATGCAACAGAACTGGACTCAGAAACCAACAAAAAGGCTAACAGGTTGTTGTTGTTTTATTTACATGTGGATTTCCTGTCTGCACACATAAAGCACCCCTTTATGCATTTAATGTAATTGCTCTGGTTTGAATGGCAGTGTTGAAAACTGAGATGAAGGATCTGGGCATCATAGTTGTGACAAATTGCTTTGCTGAAAACAACTCAGTTCAGTTGATTTCCATGAAAGCTAGCATAAAGATGCATCTCCACAAGTAAGAACTTCTACTAACTGTTGATTTGCTAAAATGTTTCTGCAGCCCTGTGACTGACATTTCTGAAATGTCAGTCACTCCTACGTGTGTTCCTTCAGCCGATCCTCAAACATCATCAGCTCCAACCTAAATTACTTATATATTTGGGTTAATATCAGATGCATATAAAATAACTGACATGTCTCTGTCAGATAAAACAATGTTAGCATGTTCATTTAGCTCCAAACAAGTCTGGGTAACATAGTTTAAAAGAAAATAGTCTCTAGTGGGGTTGAAAACTTCTTAAAGTCCTAAACTGGTGAAAAATTCCAAATTGAAGAAAGAATCTGTTTAGTGCTCAAAGTCTGTGCGGGGGATGACTCTCAGCTACTACCACACCAAATTTCAGCTCATTATCTGTGAAATTGACAGCTATTTTTGTGGTAACAAAGGTGGAGGAACTGTGGCGGCCATCTTGAAGGAAGCTGACTCAATGTTGATCAGCTGGTGTACATCCAATGATGACTAGGGGAGAATTTCATTAAAATCCATTCACTGGTTCGTGAGGTATTTTGCTAACAAGCAGACTCCAGCAGTGAATGGCTACGTCTGAAACTCAGGTCTTGTGCGGCCTGTTAGCGTACCGTGTGCAAAAGTGCAGGTAACAGACACAATTAAACCACTTGGCGCTGGTAGTGAATCATTTCAGCTGTTTCCCTAACAGCTACGTTCAAATGCTTGCAAATATACCATAACAGGTGTCAGCAGTTCATGAAAGCAGCTGAGTATTCCCCCTGCGTCAATGGTTCAGTTGCAAAGCCCCAGTACGACCATTCAGCAGAAATCATTTGCCGGTGGGCGCGGCGGAGGAACAAACTGGCTGTATAATTACTCAGCAGTGACAGTGTATCATTGTCATTGTCAGCTGGCCATGTAATGGAACTTCAGAGCTATAAAAGACAGTGATTCACCCAACGATCCACTGCTTCACCGCCAGGCTGCCAGCCTCGAACTCCGAGCATCACTGTGGCGCTCTGCCGTTGCCTAGCAACTGAAGGATACTGAAGGTGCCTTTGAATTAGCGCATTTTAAGGAGGTGATTTGTGTGACGGTCTTAATGACAAATGTCTCCATAAATCTGAAACATTCTATCTGCTATATATATATATATTAATCACTAGACTTTCTAATTCTAGTCACAGTCTCTGCAGGAGACTTTGCTTCATGCAGGGGTAAGTTTTCACGTTGCAGTGGGAAGGAACAAGGACCCGTTTCCATGACAGCGTAAACAGGAAACGGGAAGGGCCCAGAGCGACCAGAAAAAGTCGACGTAAATCATGGTGGAAGTAGCCAGAGAGGTCAGAACTTTCCCATGAATTTGAACTGATGCAGGACTGCCACACAAAGTTCCCTACATCTACACACGCTTCTAAATGATTAAACAGTCATAGAGCAAAAAAAAAGAGAAAAAAAAAAAACGATAAAGACTGCCAACGCCAATAGCTACTTCTCTTTTACACACAACCCCCCCAGTCTTTGTTCTCTCTGGAGGGAGATTAATGCGCACGTCTCTCTCCTCCTCAGCGAAGGAGAGATCAGAAGCTGCCGCAGTCCTTTCGGTGGCCTCCTCCAGGCCTCGGCCCCCTGCGGTCACCATGCCAACCTGTGTGAGGAGGAGGCCTATAGCTGCGGCCCCAAAAAGAAACTCGATGAGGGCCTGCGATAATTAGCAGTTCATTATGGAGCCCGGTGAATGGGGCAGTGAGCTGCAGGAGCCACACAGGACTGCGCCACTGAAAACACTCAGGATTGGAGCCCACTTCAAAGGGAAGCGCTCAGCCGTATGATAAAGAGCTGAGAGGGAGAGGGAGAGGGAGAGGGAGAGGGAGAGGGAGAGGGAGAGAGAGATAGTGGGAGGAGGTATCGCCCTCCTTTTACACCTAAAAATATAGCTCATAATCCTTGTTTTTAAGCCTTTGTGTGGGTAGCAGCGTGCATGAGGATCTCTGTGTCACAAAAACATTTGGATTTTTCCTCCCCAGAGGTGTCATAAAACACAGCTGCTCCTTCTGCACGTGGACATGTATGCGCACAACTCGTCAGTTCACTCTTCAACATGGGCCTCAGTCAAGTGCGTTGAGGCACGTGTCAATCATTCCCCCCCTTTTTCCTGCACATCGTTGTGCGTCCGTAACTCCACCTGAGCACAAACGAGCCAAAAACCCCAAGCACCGCAGGAGACGCTTACCACACAATCAGGATAGCCTGCTGACCAGAAGAGCAGAAGAAGATGGATGGATGGTCCATTGAGTGATCAGGACCAAAGGGCTCCACCTCGTTCCAGTCTAAGAGTCTAGTTATTGTGGGTTGAGACGGCCACAGCTGATGATATTTTTATCGTAAGTTTCACAGGTTTTACTGTACCATGTCAGTTCTCAGAGGGAAAACCACATCTGCCTGTATTTCACCACACATCCCCCCCCCCCCCCCCCCCCACACACACACAATTTTTACTGTGCTGTCACAACAATGGCATCCTACTTTTTACCCTGAACTTCTGCAAACCCCAGCTGCTGGTAAATTACTGTAAGTTTGGAGTTTTATGTTGAAACGTGTTTTACATTCGCACTGTATTCATTTTTACTTCAGTGCTGTTATTAGACTCATCAAAGACTGTTTACCTTAAACACTAGTTACATACACTGCATATACGCTCAAAGAACTATGTCGTACAAGGCCTTTGTCTTTTTTTTATGGTGATCTGACAGTGACGGCTGCCTTTACTCTGCTGTAAATGTCCCATTTCTGTTTTTTTGCAGGTTTCAGAAGTTTCCTTTTGCAGGTTTCTTTCTGATGCATCAGTCATGTGAGTCCTCGCTGTGTGCTGATGCTGCTCAGTGGAACTGAGCTCATTTGCAGTATTTTTGTCTGTATCCTACTGCTTCTATTCAATTCAGAGTTTAGTTTTATGAACTATGGTCATGATTCTTGCAATCAAAAGCAATATTCCAGACAGTGAGTGTTGCAAAACCACTCTGATTTTTTTTACAGCCTTTCCCTGCTTTGTAAGCATGAGTTAGCTTTGTGTTTTTTTCAGATCTCCAGTCAGTAGCCTAAAGTAGCTCATATTTGCTGAGTGTTTCCAGTAAGTTTGAAGAGACTCAGGCTTTAGCTCCCACAGTGGGTGGGCTTTTTTTTCTTCTGTTTTCTTCAAAAAAATGAACAAAAGGCAGTCGAAGTCTCTATTTAATATTTCTTGTTGCTATTATTGTGGCATTTATCACGGCACTGCTTGTTTGATATCACTGGAGCCGTGCTCACTCATTAAAATTCATTTTTAATGGAACCGAATGCGCCTCTGATCGTCTGCCTCCCGGGCAGCAAAATCCACACATCAAAACATCTGCATCATGCATTTATCACGCTACAGATAGCATTCTCGATCACAGTGTGCAGAGCTAAACGACTTGGATTGAATATTAATGAAATATTAAAGTAAATGAATATGATTAAAAGTGATTACATGTAGAAGGGAGCTGAGAGAAGCACTTTCTCCATCTTTTGGGCAGCTGCAACTTTGATTTTCTTTGGTTTGCATTTAGGACATCAAGAGCAACTTTCAGCGAGCAAAAATCAGTTACACAGATGAAAAAAATACAACAAACTCATGCATAAATCATGTAATATCGCTGTAAGAGGCTGCAGTCTTTTTCTCCAGCTCTGTTGGGTCAGCAGTGCAGCACGTCCGCCCCCTGGTGGTGAGATCTGTGTACTGCAGGCGTTTCACAGGAACAAGGTTTATGTTTATTCAGTTATGTATATCTGCATGGGAAAAAAAAAACACTCATTGTTCATTTTTATGTTCTACATTAAAAATTACAGTTTTAAATGCGTGATGTATTTTTTGGGGAAAGTGTGTGAACATTTAAGACCCACAGAGTGCAGCTTTGGACCAAGTCGACTTCTTAAAAACCTTGAAGAGAAACCTCAGAGAACTGTTAGAGGAAGTTAGATTTCTGTTTTTCTCACCATCTGTAGAGGACCTTCAGTGAACATTTCCTAAATGTTATTGTCGTCGTTATTACCATTGCTTTTCGGGGCACTCTCAAAACTGCAGATTATTTAATGGAAGTTTCTCA
Source organism: Kryptolebias marmoratus (assembly GCF_001649575.2). Lineage (NCBI taxonomy): Eukaryota > Metazoa > Chordata > Actinopteri > Cyprinodontiformes > Rivulidae > Kryptolebias > Kryptolebias marmoratus. The sequence goes on along the minus strand of NC_051440.1, from coordinate 10,687,445 downwards.
GGAGGTATTCCGTGTTCCTTGTAAGTGCCTGAGCTATTTATTTATTTAGTGTGAAGCCTTCAGCAAATATTCCCAGGGTGTCTTTGGCAGCCTACACGTACTAAAGAATAATTGCAACTTCTTCTGCCCTATCGCTCGGCTTATTGCCAGAACAGTAACCTCTTGAGCAAACCGTAGACCCACTAAACCGATCTATAATTAATGTCTTTCTCCATTTCTGTCAGTCCTCCATGTGTAATAAAACCGTCTTCCTCGGCATCGCATGCAGAAAGCATCAACATGTAGTGTTAATTCGTTCATAAATGCGTGTGTATTTATAGAGACATCAGTTTACTTGTTAGGGCCTGATTTTTTTTACCCCTCCATCAGCCGTAACTAACGGGGTAAATGTAAGTGCACCCTGCATAAATCCACATATTCTGCTCTTTGCTGTAAATGGTTCCTGTTTGTAAAGCATTTTGAACCAACTTCACTGTCGTCGGACCTACATTCGCCTTTCCCTTGGAGAAATACAGGTTGAAAAGCCAAACTCTGTAGGTTAATTGATGTGGAAACAAAGACTTGAAAATGTCCTCGTTGAATATATGAATATATTATTTACGGGAACTGACTTCAGCTTCCTTCTTCTTTTCAGAGTGCAACCAGAATTCTGAAAAAGTTGTGTTAAATGTAAATAAAAGCAGATCTCATGAAGCTATGTTTTATGTTTTATCCACAGTGGAACGTAATAAACATGTCGAATGTTTAAACTAAGAAGCTGTACAGTTGTTAGGAAAAAAATAAGGTAGTTTTGAAGTTTTATGGCAGCGACATGTCTCCAAACAGTTGGGACAGGGCCATGTTTACCTTCATGACGCGTCTCCTCTTCTTCTAACATCCGTCTGTAAACATCTGAGGAGAGCAGCTGCTGCAGGTTTTGGAGGGAATGTTGTCCCATTCTGGTCTGACGGAGGATTCCAGCTGCTCTACAGTCCTGGCTCTTTGATGGATTTGTTGTTTCATGAAGCTCTAAATGTTCTCAGCTGGTGACAGGTCTGGACTGCAGGCGGCTCAGTTCAGCTCCTGGACTCTTCTACATGAAGCCGTGCTGCTGGAAGTCTGGAAACAACCAAGTCTGTTGTTTAACATCGTCTTGCTGAAATATGCAAAACCTTCACTGGAAAAAGACTATCTTGATGGCTTCCAAAACCCTTATATACATTTCGGCATTGATGGAGCCTTTCCAGATGTGGAATCTGCTTTTGCCAGAGGCATTAATGCACCCCCATACCATCAGAGAGGCAGACATTTGAACTGTGTGCTGATAACAAACCCGATGGTCCCTCTCCTCTTTAATATGGAGGACACAGCATTCACGTTTCTAAAAAGAATTTCAAATTTCGAGTCCTCTGACCTCAGAACAGTTCTCCTCTTTGCCTCAGTCCGTTTTAAATCAGACAGCTGTGTTTCTGGATGGTGTTCATATCCGTCTTCTTCTTTGCCTGATAGAGCTTTAAGCAGCATTAATAGATGGTACGGTGAACTGTGTTTACAGACAGTGATTATTAGAAGTGTTGCCGAGTCCATGCAGTGATGTCCAGAACAGAATCAGACCCTGAGGGTCACAGTATCGACTTTTAGCCTTTTTCCCTTTGAGCTCAGAGATTTCTCCAGATTCTTTCTTTTGAGGGAACATGATTCTGTTCCTCAGCATTGTTAGTCTATATTTAAATGAGACCAGTGAACCGCTGACCTTCTTTACTTCTAATAGACTCAGCCTCTCTAAAATGCTTTTTTTATACCCGGTCCTCTTAATTAATTAACCTAATTGGCTGCAAAATGCTCTTCCAGCTGCTCCTTATTTATATCACTTACAGCCTTTTGTTTCCAGATGTGTTGCTGCCATCAGATTCAAAATTACCTTTTTGGTTCAGTAGAAAACTAGTTTTTTACATTTTACACAACTTTTTTTGGAACAGGGGTTGTAAAGCCTCATCTGTAAACAGTTACAGTAAAATCTCAATCAGGTTGTTGCAAAAGCGCTTTCATGTTGATTAAAAAGGTTTAATTTAACAGAAATTATCAGACAAAGGCACATAATACATACAAGAATCCAACCGATTGAACACATAGTGCATCAGAGATAAATTCACAGAATGTAAACGAGATCGTAGTCTGAATGTAAAAACTTCCTCAAAAATGTGTCCAAAACAGGAACAAATAGTTTGCTTTTTTTTAAAAAAAAAGATAACCTGTAAAACAAGAGAGATGAAACAAACACGGTTGTGGCAAACAGATGTCATCAAAGGTCAAACGTTCGTAAAGACAGATACAATAATACATCGGTGATTTTAAAAAGAAAACAATTAAAAGGCTTGTAGTTAATCGCTAAAACGCAGCAATGTTCTCCTCTGTCGGTGAGGCTGCTTGTCGCTCTTGTCGCACAGAGATCTGCGTTCGTTTTAGCTCAGAAAAAGTATCACAGTATAATCGCGTCGCTAGAAAACATGGTAGTAAAAACAGAAAAAAAGGACGAAAATGCAAGGACGTTTAACGAGAAGAGGAAATAAAGTGACGGGCTCCGGTTTTTGTGCTTTTCGTGTGCCTGGAGCGCTCCGGTGGGCCGTTGTTACCGCGTTAACACTACCAGGGTAATGCAGCCGGATTGATTTTTTTTGGCCTCCGAAGAGGAGAGACGGCTGGTTTTATTGGAGGCTCGGGCTGGTTATGGATCTCTGTCACTCCGCTTAAACTGACACTCTCTCCTACGGGAATGGTAATAAAGAAAAAAAAAAAACCAGTGCTCTCTGAACTCAGACATATTGCACTTGAAAGACCTACAGTTAGCCGAGACACTGTCACAGACGGTCGACCGTACGAGACAGCGTGGAGTAACGCAAACTAAGCGGTAAGAAAAATAAAAAGTGCCCAACCGCCTCCGCTTTAGTCTGCCGTAAATAAAAATGAAAATTATCCTTATTGGTTGCTATAAAACTAGCAGCCTGTTAGCTTAGCTTTGCGAATGAACTGGACAGCGAGGCGAGCTACGGCCGTCCAGAGGCAACAAATGCTAACTGGCCCCCGAAACCGTTTCAGTGAGATGCATAGCTGAGCGGTTTGATGCTACGCTAAGATAAGCTAAGCTAATCTAATCTAAGCTAAGCTAACTGACTGCTGGCACTAGCTTCACAGGAATGCTGCAGAGAAGCGATCAGAAAGGACGCAGAGTCCGTGCGTTTCGCCGTCGTTTGTTTAAAAGGACTGTTAGTGGTTCCAAAGAGCTATTAAAACGCTACAGGCAGCATTTTGCTCTTCGCCCGTCTCCTTTTGACAAGTTCTGACCCGTTGAAGCCTTCAGGTGATTTCAGCATGACAGCCGGGAAAGTAGCAAATAAAAGGTACATGAATCTTGCTTTTCAGTTTAAAAGACCTTGTTAGTAAAACACATTCAAGTTCTAGACAAGAAAAATTTAAAAAAAAAAAGAGCTAAAAATTTTAATTTCAGTTCATCCTTTAAAAATTATCACCTCTATAAAAAAATGGACGACCCCGTCTGCTGTGGATTGTACAACCAATCCCCTGAGACGGTCCAGTTATTATTACCACAGCATTAATGTTGAGCTAAGCCGGCGCCAGCAACCTGTCTACGGCGAACTGCAGGCGGTCCCAGCTCCTCCAGAAGACGGTCAGGAAGCACACGCCGAGGAGGCTCGCCGCCACGTGGTAGCGGCTCCTCGTCAGTGGGGCGGCGAACTTGGCGGCGGTGGAGACGCACACCAGCACGACGGTGATGATGGCCAGCATGATGTTGATGGTCTTGCCCAGCAGGACGCGGGCGTCGGAGCTCTCCAGCTGCACCGTCTGCTGCTGGTGCTGCTGGTGGAGCTCCAGCTTGGAGACGCGCGTCTGACACGACTCGAGGGCCTCCTGAAACACACGGGAGCACAGCGATCGGGCGTTTATTCCAGTCCTCCTGGGTCCCAACAGGAAGGCGGCACTAAAGATACAGTACAATGTCCTGGAAGTCAAACGATACAGAACCTTTGAACGGCGAAGTTTATCTGATCTCATTAAATCGTTTTCAGCAGAGAGGACAGTATGGATGGAAAACTGGATTTAATGAAGTGAAGTGAAGTGAGATTTATTTATATAGCACTTTTCAGCAACAAGGCGATCCAAAGTGCCTAGGATACATTTAGGACACGATGTGCTGAAACATCACCAGCAGAACTTTTGTTTCTCTGATCTGAACTTGGAATACCGTAAAAAAAAAAAACCTTATTCAATTATTTGTAAAACATTTAAAGTCTCTAATTATTATAGTAAGAAAAATAGTTTGAATATTTAGAAACGTGAACCTTTTTTATTGGGTAAAATACAAACTCCTAATGAACAAAATGCCACCAAAAAGTTCTAAATATAGTCAGTGGGTAACTATTTAACAAAAAAAAGACAAATTGTGTAAGTGTGAGCTAATAATTAGAACAAAAAAAATGTGAATTACTTTAAAAGTTAGGGGCTAAAATTCCCAGTACGCAGCCTAAAGCACGACTTTATATAACGAGGCCAAACAGACCGCTGTCCTGTGGAGTGACGAAGAAAAATCTGACATCCTGTCTGAAAAACCCATCAGTGCTGCGTTCCTCTGACTACGGAGGAGCGGGACCAGCAGAAAGACCAGCATCCGGGCACACATGCTAATCTGAGGAGGCAGCGTTAATGTTAAAGAACTTTCACACTTTTCTTTTGTAATAGAGAAGCAGGTTTTTTTTTTTTCTTTTTAGAGCTGTGAACAGTTGAGGTGCTAAACCGGGCCTTCTGCTGTCCCTACGCATACACCACTGAAAACATTTAGAGCAGAAAATACAAGAAAACTGTTAAAGTATGTGAAACAGAAAAAGGCTACAAGCTGTGAGTAAACGTGGGGGGGGAATAAACTTCTCAGTTTCCAAATATGCGTGGGATTTTGTCAAATAAGATGATTTATAACGACATACCGCTGTGTATAAAATGCATTAGTTTCTGTGCAACGTGCCGCCTTTCCACAGCGCTGCTGCTCAAGCGTGTGATCTGAAGGATTGATAATAACTGGGTGGGGTCACCGCTGCTTACCTGTATGTCTCGGGCTCTTTCTAGAGCCTGGTAGGTCACCCTCTCCTCTATGCTGGCCAGCTCCTGCTTCAGGTTGGACATTTCGTTCTGATGGAGCTCCGTCAGATCGTTCAGCTGGTCCTCCAAGCGCTCGTACCTGCCGGTCAAGAGACGGAGGGGGGGATTTAGCAGAAACGCCAACTCCATTTAGCTATATGCCTCTTTGTGTTTTACATAAAACCTTAAAGTCTGGTTCATTTGTTTTCCCGAAGGAAGGTGATGCAAACTCACCTGTATCTCTCCTCCTGTAGTGTCTGACTGATACTGTCGTAGTCTTTCTTGAACTGAGCCTTGATCTCCTCCATGTCCTCCTCCAGCTGGCTCTGGCTGTCTTTGAGCTCCCGCACCTCCTCGTAGCACAGCTCCAGTCGGTTCGCCTGCTGCCCCGGACCCGCGGCCGCTCCAGCCGCTCCGCCTGCGGCCGGGTTCCCGTTGCTGTCGGCCGACACGGACGCGCTGCCCGACGAGCACTCGTCGTCGCTGGGGTACTTGGGCTTGCCCACCAGCGACATGCTGCTGCTCAGCCCTTTGGCCGCACCGTCGGAGGGCAGCGCCGAGGGGTGGTCCATGCTGCTTTTCAGGTGAGCGATGTTGTCGGCGCTCCCGAATTTGTTCCTGATGAGGTTGGCGAACTCCCTGGGCTTGCTGAAGAAGAAGGGCGGCGAGAGGGACACGCCCGGCCCAATGGTCTTGATCTTGTCCATGGTGGGGTGCCGCCCGCTGCCGGTCATGTCCCTCAGCAGCTCCCTGGGCGACTCCCTGGGTATGGTGCTGCGTTTCATCGAGGAAGGGCGGGCGGGGGGGCTGTGGAGGATCTCGTTGTCCTTCATCTTGCGGTGGTACTGCTCCAGCTTCTTCTGCATCTGCGCGATGTTCTGAGCCGCCTTCTGGTTCTTCTTCTCGAACACCTGCTTGATGCGCGCCACCTGCTGCTTGTCGGCGCTGTTCACCAGCTTCAGGTACTCGGCCACGTTCTCGTCGCGCGCCGTCTGCTCGATCTTCAGCTGCTCCGTCACTTTCAGTATCTTCTGCTGGAGGCCGTCCAGGCAGGAACGGCTCCGCTGGACCTCCAGGCCCAGAGCGGCGCGGGGACTCGAGTCCGTCAGGTCCAGGTCCAGGTTGTTCTCCGAGGAACCCCGACGCATCGACAGAAACCCGCCCTCCACACTCCGGTCCTGCGAGAGAGAGAGAGGGGGGAATGAAAAGCGAGACCAGCAGGATGTGAAACAAAAGAGATGTGCTTAGTCAGCAAAAGTGATGAAGAAGAGAACTACGTGGATCCCACTGACATTTAATTAGTTTAGAGTCTTACAAGACAATGAATCGGTGTCTTGTAAGACAAAAAATGGCTTTGCTTTTCGGCTTATTTGTGCCTTTTGTTTGGATTCCCCTGTAGATGTGTTTGAGCCTAAAGTAGTTCTCCTTACTCAGTTGTTTCTAAATGTACAACGTTTTACAAGATGAGGTTTGGCGTAAAACAAACAAAAAACAAAAGGAACTATTGTGTAAATGAAACTGAGACCATCTGGGTGTGTCTGTAATGCTCTCATGTGGCACAGCTGCTACTTTGCGACTCTAATCCTGCTTGTTTACCGGCATTAAACGCGGATGACAACGTTCAGATTACACCGACGGAATATGTGCGAAAGAAGCGGAGCTAATGTGGGTCAGTGATAATGTCGCATAAAAGCCACAAGGCTCAGATAATCCCCGTCCCAGACACTGGCCCCTTCTTTCGCAGTTTAATTAACCGTTTCTTCCCGGCGAGGGCCAACGCTGCGTTCAGTTTTGGGCCGCTGTGTGTGTGTGACCGGGACGAGAAGTAAGGGTTGTCTGAAGCGGATTAAAGGTTATGTAGGCAACTTTGGTCACTGTGTGTGTGTGTGAGGGGGGGGGGGCAGAAGGCGCTCAGTTCAGAGGAAACTGAGAAGAAGAAGCAAAAATGTGAATTTAATTACGTTTCTGTGCAACACTTTTTTTTTTTTCCGAAGTGTTACTTGAAGTGTAATAAAACTGCAACAGTGTCGCTGCGAGCCTCTGCAACGCCGCAGCCCCGACAGGAAGCGTAAGCTGATAAAAACCTGGAGGAATATGTTGCACAACGAGCACGACGGGCGGTACGACGCTGCACTAATCCTCCGCCCACCCACCCCCCCGCAGCGTTTCAACATCACCCTGTAATGACCACAGATTGCAAACTAAGAACCTTCACGTCTGAGTAACAACATCACGCCCCGCTCTGACACATGAGCGTCATGTGAAAATGAAGAGTTAACCCCCCCCCAGCCGGGTGAGTTTTACTGCTACAAACACAGCAGGACTGTTCCTCTTTCACTGCAGCTAACTTTGATAAATTACATCCAGTTTATCCAACTTTTTTAATACCCAAATGTAGGGACAGCCTCCTGTTCTATCTGTGAACATGGCAGCAGTGGAGGATCAGTTTGGGACTTTTTATTACGTGTTGCGTGTCCTCAAACACACATCACGTCCCAAACCTTTCTACACCAGCTTTGATTGGAGGTGAGGATTATATCCTGCCAATACAGTCAGGATTAAGTGAAGTTTAGTAGTTGAAACCTTTTAAAAATGCATGAAAGTTTTATTAGGCCTTGCTCGTTTTAATCCGTCATTATCAAGTTTATGGATCAGCCGATTTTATGACTCAAAATCATTAAGAATATGACCAAATTTTGCATTTATTTGCAACTAAAACTTCCCTACTTTGTTCCAAATGAGTGTACATTTACAGTCCATTTTCTCTAATTTTAGGTATGATTTCATGGATTTAAGGAAAACTGGGAAAATGTCTAAATAAAACAAAGTCGGTCTGCATATTTACAATTTGTTTACAGCATAGCCAATTATGAGATGGTTGAAAAAACTGAACTGACCGTCATTTGGTAGCAATTTTTAACATAATTTGATAAAAGTGATGTAAATTTACGATGCATTGCGGCGATTTTTATGAGTTTTTAGGTAAAAACTAGTGGCGCCTTAATAGTTTTTTTCAAGAATACTAGAAAAAAAGTTTAAAATAACACAATAAAATCTGTATTTTTACAAAGATTTGTGTAAACTATGAGATATTTCAAAGACTATAAGTGCAATCTGCTTGAAAAGCTGTTCTTTTGGCATCCATAATGATGAGGTTTTGTTTATGTTTGTTTTTGCCTGATTGTCACATTAGAGACTAAAAAAATTGTATTTTTTTTTCTTTTAGGCCCTTTTTTCTTTACCAAACCGTCTATAATACCATTCCCCACTCTCCCATTTGAGCTGTTAGCGTAGCAGCTAAACCTTAGAGCTTTTTTATATATATAAATGTAATCAATTTAAAGTTTTATTAGAGATACACTGTGCAGGCCCAGCTATTATTTATTTATGCGTATTGTTTCAGCAGAAAATGCCAGCTCGTTGTTTTAAGCGTGCGGGGGGATTTCACCCTCTGTCCTCATCCCACAGTCTCTGTCATCTGTCCTTCCTGAACACAGACCTCTTTCTCCACAGATGGGGGGGAAGACAAAGAAAAAAAAAAGCCCACTTTGTCATGTCTGACCTCAGCTCTGTTCCGGCCCGAGCTGCCGATTATGAATTCGCGGGACTGACGTCTGGTCCGTCCAATCGCATCCCAGCGGCTCCTGGAGCCACGAGGCCTTATCTAATTGATTCACACATCCAGTGAGCTGCCTTCTCGTCAAACCTGTTTGCAAACGAAACAGAAGCCAACAGCATCCTTCTTGAAGAGGAAGTGCGATGCGCGGCTGATACGTCGGCGACTTGTATTATCAACGAAACAAACACACACAAAAAAAGCTGCCTGTTCAACCAGGCAGCACAAAGTACAATCTATTCCTGCAGCGGTGGAACGAAGCCCAGTCCTCGGGGCGCTTTTCCACCTCCAGCTCTAACTTTGAAATCTTTAATCTTCTCCTTTGTGGCGTTAGGAGCCCGAACCAGTCGAAGTTTACCGATTGGCTCTGTGCGAACGGCTGACAAGGTGGAGGTGCAGAACGGATCAAACTCCTGGATGAGAGGGGGTGAACGCTGCGGGGAAAAAAAAGGTGGACCGTAGCGAGACGGGGGCCCAGATCATGACATCAACTCAAACCGGAACGCCACAGCCAACAGGTTCATTATCAGGCCACTCCTCAGCGGCGACCGGCCTCAGACAGTTACCCGCCGACGGGTGTGACGAAGCTGTAACTCAGCGTGTAAAAAACTTTTCTTTTCCACCGCCGCAACCCGACGTTTCCATTTCCCTCCGGCGAGCCGCGGGGGCAATCACGGGTTCGGTCTGGATGAGTGGCTCTGCTAAAATGAAGTGGCCTCCCGCTGATGGAAGCGTCCTCCTAAATCTGCCTGCGCGCTGGCCTAGTTTTCACACTTCCGCAGCCGTTCTCCAGGGTTAGCGAGGGTGAAGGATGGTGCCAAAGGCTTCCGGCCGGTGATGAAGGAACTGGGGACAGGGGGAGGCTGGAGCACAGCAGCAGTAAAGAATGGCCACTACGTGCACTGAAAGGCTATAAAGAGTCCCCCCCCAACCCAAAAAAAGAGGATGGTTATGAACAATTAATATTTACAGCTCTACGACAACATCCTCAGATTGGAGGGTTTAAATCTAACCCATCTGACAGTTTGGAAAGGGGAAAGGGAACGCCTCTCCGTAAACCTTTACGCTGCTGTCAGTTTCAGGCCGAGCAACTATTTGCATGAAATTTTTTGGTTATTTGCGAGCACAACGGGCGGAGACGGCAGCTAGCTGTAGTCCGGCCTGGGGCACTTCCAGCGGGAGTACCATGATATTTCCGGCAGAATAACAGTGTAATGGGAAATTAGCGGCGGTGTGAAGGTTTGCACGGACCGCCAGCATAGCTGTGAAACTGGAGCACCTAACCCTGAGCTCGTCAGTCCGACCAGAATTAAAATCTAAATGAGTCTTCGGAGCAGTTCTAGGGACTTTCTGAGCGTTAAAAGGCTGGTTAGTCCCGCTTTGGGGTGATGTGGTTGTGGGAGAACGCTGTCGAACGTAGCCAGTGATCAGCACGGCTACGTCGCTTACGTGGACGACATTCCCTTATCGCCAACAACGAAGGACGCCGTGTCGAGGGCCTGTTGTTTCAGCTTTGACGTGTAGTTTGAACGAGCGCTACAAACATTCAGAAGAAAGGATTCATTCTCGTACGACGGATCAGTTTACTTTAAGAGCGCATCATGGCCGACAAGGACGAGAGTTAAGCAGCATCTAATTTAACAAGGTGGCTGCAGCTTTAATAGTGAGGTGCAAGAAGAACTCTGAAGCTGGAACTTTAAAAGACCCGATAATCGTAGCTGTGGTGCCTGAGTGGCTCCAAACAGAGTTTGTTTAAAGAGCCATCTACAACAGGTAAGATATTGTTCGTAAGCGTTCAACAGAAGCAGACTGAAAAGCTCTGAACTGCTGCTACAAATGTGAGTTATTTGGGGGCTGTTTTTTTATTTTTTCTCCAGGCTAATGTCTTCGTTGTGCTCTTTTTTTTTTGAAAATTAAACCTCAGATGTGCACTCGCTGCTGTATGATTCACCTTTCGGTATGAGTGCGTCAGCAAAGCTGGAGAGAGAGAGAGACGGTGGTGAGATGATAAAAGAGCGAGCGTGAGAAACTGACACAGATAAAAAAAAAAAAGAAACAAGGAACGGAAGCGTTGACGCTCAGCAGCTCACCTCACCCTGAAAATCACATCGTCAGGGGTTCCCTCGTGACCTCGGGGCGTCTCTGTAACACCTTAGGCCCCCCACTTTCACCACCACTGCCCCGCATACGTCTAACATGACAACCTATTTAAGGTGATCTGATCTCTCTCTCTCAAACCCCAGCAGAACGTAAAGATCCGAGTGCATTAGCGTCAGTCTTAACCCCGACAAGCCACAGCTTTGTGTTGTTCCGTTTCTGAAAAAAAAAAACCCATAAGAAATCCACCAAAATCTGAGCAGCAATTTAAGGGCCAGAGTCACAGGAAGTGGATAAAACCTGCAGACTCTGCTTATCCCGCACTGCCGCGTGCTCCGGCTCTCAGATCGATGATCTAGCCGGTGATTCAGTTTTTTTTTTTAATGCAAAAGCAGACCATGATTCCACTGCAGCGTGCTAAGATACGAGCCGAGCAGCTCTGGGTCCTGAGCCAGATGAGAGCGGCTCACAAATGATTGAAAACTGGGTGGGTGGGGGTTTACAACACACCCAGCTGTACTGGAAGAAATATATATATATATATAGGTTCAGAAAAAGCCACAGAAACTGATGTGTTCTTTTTTTTTCTTGATAAGCTCACTTTCACTCCCTTTTCGGGGGCAAAATCTGAAAGCAGCGGACCGTGTGCTCGCGATGAGGAAGTTCTGCTTCTAGGTGCTCCCAGTCGCAGCGGCGGCCTCTTGAAACCGCAGGGTCGGCTCGCACCGACTCACACAGACTCATGCAAATACAAGCGCAGGTGTTCGCAGTGGGCTGACCAAAAAAAAAAAAAACTCGATCCAGATAACGAGGCCTCGATGTGCGGCACTTAAACGCCGACTCGAGCTGGCGTCGTTGGCGGAGGCAGAACAGAACTCCCTTCAGCGGAGGGGAAGGAGGCCCGCGGCGCTCATTGGTATTCCCTCCAGCTGACCCTCGTGGATCCTCTCCCAGCCGGGGCTCACACTGGGGGGAAGACGGGGAAGGAAAAGAACAGCAACGAGAAGCACATCTTTCACTTCCAGTCCCAAAGCTGACCCCGTCATCTCCTCCTCCCCCCGTAGTCCAACTTTGAATTCTGTCCCGACTTGGAGGCCAAATAATGCACCTCATTCAAAGAAAAGCAGGGAAAAAAAAACACAGTGAGAGGGTCTGAAGTCTTAAGTTTCCTGAATGGATAATCCCTGTGAGGTCAGGGGAATAAATTGCTTCTGACATGTTCACTATTATCTCACAGACGAGCTGGTCTCGGACTCAATCAATAACCCATTAACACTACCAGTGTCCGCTCGCCGACTATTGAGTGGGATTCAATTACGGTAAATATGCAGACGTCGTCAACGTAATGATTCAAAATGAAATGAATAATAGGGTCGATGATAAGTCAGAGCCGGCGAAAGATAAAGCTCCTCATTAGCCATAAAGAACATGGATAATTAAAAAAAAAGGGTCCATTTTACCAGCTGGAAACATGTAGAGCGTTATTAGAAAGACGGTAGGAACGTGACGATTCACGGCTGCCTTTTTGTGCGATTAAAGGAATGTCACAAAACCGGTTCATTTAGAGTTCAGCGTGGTGTAGTAGTGTGTTCGATGCCCACGGAGGCACGCGTCCGCGAGGGTTAAAGAGAATTTCAGGAACCAAATCACGAAAAACTCAAGCGTTACATCATCTCTGACCTCTAACCTACTAATATCCGCAGCAACAATGGCTCGTTGAGGAACAAATCTGGAATGTCAAATTCAGCCAACAGAACGAGGAAAAGCACAACTACGCAATCCAGAGGAACAAGATAAAAAAAAAAGAAAGAGAGAGACAAAGAGAGAGAGAGAGAGAGATTTGGTGATTACTTAACACTGCTTGCTGGCTCGGATCGTTTCAGATTTGAACGTCTCGTGGTCTTATTGAGAGAAAAAAAGTCTGTTTGATCGAAGGTTTTCTGTTGTTTCCTACGAAACTTCCCCTTCCCCTTCCGGGGGAAGGGGAAGGGCGTTAAACGTCATCTTCTGAGGACCGAGTCCAGGTTTGAAGGATACGGAAGAAGGAGGAAGACTTTCTGATTGCACAGAAGTCGTGCATTCTTCCTCCTCGATGTCACCACCAAGAAAAAAAAAGCACCACTTTATAAGGGAACACTTCAACTGATTAGTGACGTTCCTGACTTATCAGACGTCACTATCAGCTGATGCTTCTGAGGCCCGAAGGCGCTGACAGTTTAGGACAAGGGTTCAACGGAGAGGCTTTTATATTCACTTGTATACATGAGCGATTTCACTTGAAATGCAGAATGTGTTTGCTGAAGATAGGGTCCTTGGTATACTATCTGCGACGCGTGTAATTTGGACTGCCACCTTTTGATGCTGACTACAGCACGCCGAGAGTTGGGTAAGAGTGTAATTGTCAAAAACTGGGTCAGATGTTGAGTCACTGAATGACCGAAAGAAAAAGAAAACAGCAACAACCTGGTGTGGTCTCAGAGTGTGACACAACACCTTTGAAAGACATGACACAGGTCTTTCGGCGTCTCCTTAGGGCATTATTTATTCTTTTGTTTCGGCTGATTTCATCAACTTTTGATGAGGCGAGCCAAAACCACAGGTCGCAGGTCTGGATAGGTGAGGGGAATCAGAACTCCAGAGCGTATATTGAATTCTCTAATAAATATATACACATAAGAATGCATATTTCTGAAAGTCGCTTGAACGGGAGCAAGGTATTTTTCACATCAGCTGTACAAAAAACTGGATAAGTCACCATGATGGCCACTTCTGGTCGCCGACGTTGAGACTTTTTGTGATCAGTTAACAGGAGACGACTTGTTATGCACAAGCCTACGAATAAAGACTTTTAAAACTGAATGCATGGGTGGAAAAAGAACAACTTCTATTTGTAATCACAAAGCTGAGCGGTGAATCAACACAGCAAGGCTGTCGATTCTCACGCTCTGCAGCCTTAAAATTAATGAACAAATGAGTGTTTATCATGGAGGAAACATGCTGTAATTCAGCACAAACGCATATATTTAATGAAGCCATCCAAACCCTGGAGATTACAGTCCACTTACACATGTTTTTGAGTCAGAAATGTCTTAAAAGTCCACAGAAAAGTTAAAAACTAAAGCATGGGGCCAGCCTGGTGTTAAATATGACACGATATGTTGCCTATAGTTGGATTAAAATGGGTTTATTATGCGGTTTTCATACAGAGAGTGCAGTAAAACAATAAAAAGTGAGTTATTAGGTTAAAAACTAGTAGCTAACGAGTGTGACGTCACCCGGCCCTGTTAAAAACCTGTAACTACCCTGAACAACAGCAGTGTTTACCTTCATTAAGGCGGTAGGAGCAGCTATTACTGCCTGTTTGGCGCACTGTTGGAATTTAAACCAGAGAAACACGGCCTCGGTTCTGCCCGCCCCGAACCGAACCGAACCGGGGTCGCTTCGAGCTCCCCGTTCGGAGGAACCGGGGGGCCCGTGGAGGTCCACGGACAAACACACACACACACACACTCACCATCCGGCTGCCGAGGTGTCTCTTCACTTCGGACAAACTTCGCATGGACACGCCGGCCATGGCGGAAGCCCTCCCATCCGGAGCCCGCTTCAAGCGGCTCCTCGCTTCCGACTCGCCCCTGAACTCGAACCCATGTTTCGTCCCTTCAGCCCGGTCCTCTGTCCCCCCTCTCTGTCCCCCCTCTCTGTCTCTCACACACACACACACACACACACGCTGCACCTTCGGCTCACCAACTGCATGAAACTCCGCCTACTTGTCTCCGCAGAGAGGGAGGAAGAGGGAGGTGTGAGCTGCGCGATGAAGCCGCCTTCCTCCTCCTCTTCCTCCCGGCAGAACCGTGAACTTTTTAGAAAAACAGCGCTTCGTGTTAAAGGGACACTTCGGAGCTTTCTTTTGAGGCGGGGGTCTTTAAAGGGAGGGTCAGATAAAACAAGACAAAAGGGGGCTAGCGTTAGCCTAGCCTGGAGGCTAATGCCCTGATAATTCATCCTCGTGCTCTGCAACTTGTAGCAACTATTTCATAGAGCATTATTATCATTATTATTATTATTATTATTATTATTATTATTATTATTATTATTATTATTATTATTATTATTATTATTATTATCTTTTGAACGACTCCATTTTATCAACAACATACTCTCTCCAACAAAACACACATCTCCTAATATTAACAACTTTCAATAGGTAAAAGGATCCAAACAATATTAAAACAAGAAAATCTTAAATTATGGAGAAAAGAAAAAAAAATAAACAAATAAATATATTTCAGAATAAATAACTAAAAATGTTAGGGGACAAATAACTGAAACTCCATTAACTCGTATAGTTTTATAGCATGTTCTGCATGTTCTGCATCAAACTCAAACATTTTTTAAACAAGGACAGTTCATTTTTAGCACATCAACATTTATGAATCTTATATTTTGTGACAATGATTACAACCTTAAGTAGAAATTCTACATATTTGTCTTTGACAGATAAACCAAACTGAATGTTTTGAAATTAGACAAAATCCACATTTATCAAAGTGGACATGGTTGCCAGATAGGAAATGACAAAAAGTGCTCACATTTTTAACCCAAACTAGAGAGGGAACTCTCCCCAATGACTTATATACTAGTATATAAGTCATTGGCTCTGCCCGCCAAGTCACGCGCTCATGTGACGAGCGCTCCCTCTCTGGTTTTAACTCTGTGGGGTGTGTGTGTGGGCCACGGGGTTGGTGGGGTAAAATGAGGTGTGTGTTACGATTGTCGAACATGAACAGATGATTTGTGGGCGTTCACGTGAACGAAAATGCCCAAACTGTTGTGTGTTTGTGATTTTTAAAAACTATTTATCATTTATCGTATTGACCTTAAAACTACCGTATAAATGTGATAATCTGGCAACGCTGCTGCAACGAAAATCTCCAAAGATTTTATAGTGATTTTCGCAAACTGTGCCTTGATCAGTTTTGCATTCCATAGGAAATATTGTGATATC
Source organism: Kryptolebias marmoratus (assembly GCF_001649575.2). NCBI lineage: Eukaryota > Metazoa > Chordata > Actinopteri > Cyprinodontiformes > Rivulidae > Kryptolebias > Kryptolebias marmoratus. Next base: position 10,671,597 of record NC_051440.1, on the reverse strand, counting down.
CTTTGTGGAAGTGGCCCAGTCGGCACAGGAAGTGCTACCGCTAGCTGCTGCTGCTCCAGCTTCCACTTAACCATATAATGTTTTATGTACATAGCTGTAAAATTCCAAAATTTTGCCAATGGAAAGGTTCATAAAACAGTGTGAAAAGCTCTGTTTCTCTAAACGGAGGTTGCTCAAAGCTCCATCTGTAACAGGTAAGATGTTAATTGCTCATATCCTTTCCCCACTTCAAAATAAACCTGAGCTATTGCTTGAGATAATTTCTCATTCTAGCTTTTTGCTTGATCTGTAAAAATCCAAAACTTCTCTGAACACAGTGTTGGTTTCATCCAACCAACGGCTACAGTTGTACGTCAGGAAAGAGGAAATTCATCCTACGTCACATTATTCAGAGCAGTTAATCGGCTTTTGCTACTTTTATTGAAAGGCGCAGTGGAGTAAAGGACAACATTTCCCTTTGAAATGTGCTGGATTTGAAAAATAATACACAACGTTACATGCAGTTTGTATAAAAAGTGCAATACTTAAGTAATTAAAGGCCTAGGATTCCTTTAAGCAATGCTTATCACCCCTTTGTGTCGGAATTTTAAAGTAAAATGGTTGAAAATAACATTCTGCACAATACTGCAGAAAGGTGGGATCATATTTTTCCCTGTGTTTGCATGTGCGTGTGCAGGACCGGATATCTCGTTATCTGTGGAGTCACTCAGTGTGGGAGGCTCCTGCTGGTTTTACCTCGAACCAGTTCTGCCGTGTTGTTTCGCGATACTCTTGCCAAAACCCATTCCGAGCAGTCCGGCCCCGATCCAGCTGGTTCCTTTCATTCGTATTCATTCAGCCTGGAATGAGCTAATCCACCTGTGGCCTCAAACACAAAAAGTCTACGTTGCGTCACAAGTTCTCGACTCGAGTCGTGCGGTTCGGGTTCCCAGGCAGGGGGGTAACTAGAAAACCCACGAGGGTGCCTGAGACCCTCACCACTCCCTTGGCTGGCACCGAACACAGTGTCACATTGTAATAGAGATATCTTTTGCGAAAAGTCCGGACAAACACACACACACAGGGATTGAGAAAAACGAGTTCAAACGAAGAGGGCCTCAAAACATTAGAGTCCCTTGAAATTAATAAGTGTTTTGCAAAAAGAAGATGTGTGGTAATAAGTCCACTGAGTATGAATTAAAGCTGCCCCCCCCCCCCCCCCCCCCCCCCCCACCCCCCCCCCCCCCCCCTTCTCC
>NC_051440.1:10654814-10670333 GCF_001649575.2 Kryptolebias marmoratus | reverse complement strand
CCCCCCCCCCCCCCCCTTTATTTGGTCCCGCTGCTGCCCTAAAGAGATGAGTGTCGCATTCCCGCCTATTACTCAACCTTTTATTGTTCAAACAAGGGATGTGGAGAGGAAGTCGCTGCTGGTTATGCTCCACAACGGGCTCCTAAAAACAGACGCGTCATATTTTGTTTTGTTTTTTTTTGCTTCTAATACTCCTCAGCGCCTTTAATTAGCCGGATACGTTCACAGGGTTGACTTAAGCAAAGGAGCGCTTACAGACACCGTCCTCTTTTTTTCCTGCAGGGCCCCGATAAAAAATTCATCAGCTAATAACACCAGCGGCACGTCTCGCCCCCGCCCCGCCCAGCCCAGCTCAGCACCCAGGAACAACTTCCACCCTCGTGTCACTCGACACGAAACCCTCCAATAAGTCTCCTGAATTATTCACTCAGAGGGAGCGTGTAAGCCACCTTCCGTTTCCAGACGCAGGGGTCCAGTTCCTCACCAGCAGTCAGGAGATGCTTCGCCTTCGCAGTTCTGGGCTGAGAGAAGCAACTCCCCTCCCACAGCATGACGCTGCCACCGCCGTGTCCCGCTCTGGGCACGATGGCTCGTTCCTGCGCTGCCTTATTCACAGCAGTGGCCAGAAAGTTCAGCTTCGGGCTCATCGGACCAGAACACCTTTCCCCCCCCCCAACATGCTTTTAGACTTTATCGTCTTTAGTTCTTGTAATATTTTTAACATTTCTCGAAAGAACACACATCACCCCCCATCTTGCACGCCAGATTTTTACCTAAATATGTTGCATGATCTGTCAGAGTATGTGTCAAATGTCTCTCAGCTACAGCTGTTAGCAAAATATCTGCCAAACTGACTAATTTAGAGTCATTTTTGTTTGCTGAGGTTGATGAGCTGTGGCAGCCATCTTGAACTGAGCTGACTTAAAGCTGTAATCAGTTATAGATGTGGCTTTAATGATTAATTTCTAAGAGTTTCATTAAAATCCATCCAGTGATTCATGAAATATTTTGCTAACAGACAGAATCAAAATTAGCTGCCTTGTATTTTAAAAGCCATAATTCTTTCTTGTTTATATATTGTCAACTGAAACAGAAAGGAAACTAGGAAAGCGTGCTTTTATTTCCAAATGACATGACCATCCTTTTCCATCCACATTATCCAAAAATGGCGGAATCCACAAATTACCAGACGCTGCTTTTTTATAGCTTTCTTGTTGCAATATATATACACACATCTATATACAGGCAATTCAGAACCATATGATGCCAAAAATATGACAAGTGATGCTGCCGGTCCTTCGGACTGACGGCCAAATAAGAATTAAAAGTGATAACTTCTCACAAATCTGTTTTTTCTTTTTTTTTTTTTTTGCTCTTCAAAGTTTTTTTAAAATAAAAAACAAAAAAAAAATGAAAAGCCTTGCCGCTTAGGAGAAGCTGTTAAAAAAATTAAAACATGCCGTTTCATTCGAAGTACAAATGAGACCTTAAGAAAAAGAAGACGCTCGATGGCTATGACGCTTAAAATACTACTTGATAAAAAGCTAAATCTGCGACGCCAGCTTCAGAGGGTCGACTCCTGACTGGGCAAAGATGGAGCTGAGCGCGTTTGTCCTTCGTGTGAGCCGAGCCCTGCTCACCGGTTACCAGGAAGTCGGACGCAGGAGAGGAGATAAAGAGAGAAAATAAAATTCTGGAAAGGGGACAATGAGTCATAGTTTGCTCGAACCGCCTGCTTAACCGGTTTGGCGAGTTCTCCGAACGGCTTTTACGATCCAACGTTGCCGTGGACAAACGGCTCGGTGTGTCAGACGCCCGAGACCGCCTGGCTGTTATAGTCGGTGGATTCCATTTTGAGGATGTAAGGGATGATGCTGTCGATCTGCACGTTGCCGATGAGCCCGGCGAAAAACAGCTCCTCCGTGACAGCTGCGCTTATTAGCCTGAGGGCTGGAAGGCGCAGCAGCAGCTTGGATAACCTGGGAGCAACGAGGCGAGAAGGAGACACGGGGAATCAGACGGGAACATCTGGGAAACATCGCCGATCTGTCCTACGCCGTGCGGCGGCTCTGGGTTTATGTAGTGGAAAGGTAAAGCTAACAAACCGATAGGAGTCTTCTGGGTACATCCTTGTAACGTAGTCCTGGAGCTCCATGTAGGCTTTTTCCTGGAAACTCTCTATCTGGGGGATGTTCTCTACACCTGGGTGATCTAAGCACACAAAAACAAAGCAAGGGATGAGCACATCTGCACGTGATAAGGGTTGCAGAAACACACACACAACAGATTTTCTAAATTCCTTGAAAGGAATGCATATCGCTCACCGCCTTTCATGCTAGAGTTTTGGACTAAAATCATCTCAGCTACTACCACACCAAATTTTAGGTCAAGGTCTGTAAAACAGACAGCCTTTTTTGTGTTTTTAAGCTCAGCTAGCCGTGGCAGCCATTAGTCTAACACGAACACCCACTGATTACTTTCTGTGCGTTTCATTAAAATCTGTCCACTTTTTTTATTTTTTTGGTAACAGATAAGACACACGAACGGAAACAAAAACACGGATCTTTCGCTGTCGGGGCGAGAATAAGATCCCTTTCCCACGCACCGGGACTGAAAAGTATGATGGCTTTGAGGTAGGCGTATTCGTAAGAGTCCGGGGACAGCTTGGACATGCTGTTACAGAACTCCTGCATCCTCCATATGTGCTCCATCACTAGCTTTCCTCTCTCCGGAGACAATTTGTCTAAACGAGACAAAGAACAACAAAAACAACAAAAAAAAAACATTTAAAAGGACGTGGAAGAGGCAGGAGAGTAGAATAAATTGGTTGATTTGACTTCTCATTTTATCAAAAACAAAAACCTTCGGGTTTGCACAGCAACACTGCCCCCCCCCCCTCTTCTCCCCCTCTCAGCAGAGCCCTCCTACCTTCCTGTAAGCTGGTCTGCAGATGGTTGATAATCGCACTTAGGATGGTACTGACATTCATAACGTTAGAACACTGTGCCAGCCCCAGGGCAAAGAGCTCATTCCAGCAGGCTTTCATCAAGTTAATGTCGTTGTCTTGACCGCTGTTAAAAATTAAATAAATAAAGAGTTCATTTCACCTTGAAAACAAAGCAAAGGCATAGCAGAAATGCCTACCATTTTCCTATTTACCGTATTTTCCGGACTATAAGGCGCACTTAAAAGTCTTCAAATTTCTCAAAAAATGACAGTGCGCCTTATAATCCAGAGCACCTTATATATGTAAGAAGTCTTAATGTTTTAGTACGACTTCTGTAAACTACAAAGCTGCACCGCTCGCAGCATTAAGGCTCAGTTATAGTCGTGCAGGGCTCTGCGCACTGAACTGAGCGAGCGGTGGTGTTTAGACTTGACGCTTATGTCGGTGCAGTATTCTCCGAAAAGACGGGGCTGTTTGGTTTCGCTTAATGTGCCTTATATATGACAAAAGTTCGAAAATGGATCATTCATTGACAGTGCGTCTTCTAATCCAGTGAACCCAATAGTGCGGAAAATACGGTAAATGTAATAATTCTAATGCTACAATTTAAATTTTGTGTGGAAAAAAAAAAAACACCTTAGAGTTTGAAAGGCAGGTATGGAGCGGGCCCAGTGCATTGAGAGAAAAAGGAGCCGGGACGCTGACTCGCAGATGTAGTTCACATTAAGGAACTCCGGCACGGGCAAAGGCATCATGAGCTGCAGAGGGGGAAAAACAAACAAACACACAACAACTGTTTTAAGCACAGACATAAACCATGGCGTGAAACAAACTGCATTCATGGACCACGAGCTGTGGTTTAGCTCGGGATGGGAGCAGCTGCAGGCCGGCAGCTGTGCTTTTACTTTGAAAGGGATGTGGCCGTCGGAGAGCAACGGTCCGTCCAGCTCCACCACGGGACCCGACTGCTCCGACGACATCAGCTGCATCGTGGTTTCCAGCGACTCCCCTGAGCCGTCACCGGGGTGAAGGACTTTGGCCAACGTGTCAAAAGCTCTGAAATGAATAAAACACTTGAATATTACAAATGTTATAGTTTTAAAAAAAGAAACAAATAGAATCTCTGCAGTGTAAGCCTGACATGGTTAAAGACGGTTTTGATTGACTTAGTACGAATCTTGTTACTGAAGTCAGAAACCACATGGCCCAGGAGGAAATTCTATTGAAGCTTAATGACAAAAAATTAAACACAGCCTATTTCTTGTGCTTCTGGAGACCTCAAGTAAACCCACCAAATACTAAGAATACCACTCCTGGTCCACATCAGAGCCTTCTGACGACTCTCACCTCGTGATATCGCTCGCGGTCTGATCGTCGCCTTGCATGTCCGTCACGGAGCTGTCGCCGTTGCTAAGCGTTTCGGCCCCCATGACGTCATTCCCGCTGTCACTCGGTTCCCTGGTTTTGTTGAGGTGGGCGAGCGACGTGACCACGTTTGCCAGAGTACCGAGGTCCCCTTGACACGGGTCCTCCTGCGCGGGAGAAAAGCGTTACAATGAAACCCAGCCAACAAATGGAAAATAAACTCGTCATCGGACTGAGTCAGAGTTACCTTTTCAGACGAGGCTGGAATCAAGATGGTGTTTTCCAGCTTGGGGAAGGGCTGCTGGATGTTGAGCAGCATGCTGGACTCAAGCAGACTCGTAGACCTGAAGGTAAAGATTGATATCATAACCATACAGAATAATTACCACCGGACTGCATATTTATTAGAGTCTTGTAAGCAACTTCTATCTCCCGTGAACATATATTTACAGCAGGCTCACTTATTGTACAGCATGAATGATGTAAAGAGAAGTTGGTATAAAGTACGTTATGTTTTGTAGTGTTTCATGTACCGAGCGGTTTCCTTGTCGGATACGAAAGTCGGCGTGGCAGCCAGAGGGCTGCAGAGGTTCTTTCGGATGTAGATCTTCTCTGTGGAGGCGGCACAGTTCGTCGATTTTTCCCTGGGCGAAACTTCAACGGGCTTCCTTTCGCACTGCACGGCTGGTACGCAAAAAGAAACATCTGACTTTTAATCGCGCGACTCCTTGTGATGGTATTCTTTAAAAAAATTTAATAAAATAAAATAAAATAAAAAGAAAGTGCTGTCGTCTCTCACAGTCCTGCTTCATGCCCAGAGCTTTGCAGCGCTGCAGCCGACAGTACTGGCAGCGGTTCCTGTGGAGCTTGTTAATGGCACATTCTCCGGAGCCCCTGCAGGTGTACACCAGGTTCTTCCTGATGCTGCGTTTGAAGAAGCCCTTACAGCCCTCACAGCTGACGGCTCCGTAATGACGCCCTGCGAGGACGAGGGGGAGAAAATGTGTGCAAGTGAGTGAAAATGGGTTAAGTTTAAATTTCTGGACAAAGAAAATTATTTGTTTGTTTTTACTGTAAGTCCCACCTGAGGCTTTATCTCCGCAGACAACACAGTACTCTACAACAGGTTTGATCGACTGATCTGAGCCTTCAGTCACAAACTGAAAAGTAACCAAACGAAACAGAGCGGTTTATTACAGCTGGGTTAAACAGACATGTCTACGCATGATGTGTTTTTATTTTTAATTTTAAATCAAAACACTGCCGGGAAGAGGTCATCAGCATCTTCTGACAGACCTGAATCTGCTGCCCGGCCAGTTCGGGAGAAGTAAACAGCAGCTGGTTGACCCCGGAGCCGTCCGACGCGGCGAAGATGACTTTGTTTGGCGAGCCTTCCTGCTTGGCCAGGATCACCTTCCCGCCGGGCGAGTAGTCGGCGTTTGCCAAGATGAACTGCTGTTTTCCAGGAGAGGACGGCTCCAGTGCAGTGACGATCTGGATCTTCTGTCCGGTCTGCTGATCCGTCACGATCTGTCGAAACGAAAGCATTCAAAAGGCACGAGGAAATATTACAGTTTGAGACAAGAACTCGCGACGGAAGCGCTCGTCCAAACCGCGCACGCCGCGGTGAATTCGTCACCTGAATCCGATGTCCTAGAGCCATGTTGTCATCCGCCGAGACAAGCTGAATCCTTTGAGACTCTCCATCCATTCTGCGCACCTTTCTTCAGCGGTCCTTCACATCAGTGCCCCATGAAGCATCCAGCACCTGTGGAGCCAAAGGGAAGTATTCAGACTGGCTACACTCCATTTATGTGAATATTTTATCATCTTTAATAGCAGTCACTATTAACAAGGCTGCCTCTAAACGGGCAGCGGTATTTTACACATTAACCCACAACCTTACTCTGATTAAACCTTTTAAAATGGGAACTGCCTCTTCTGATTCCACTGACCCGAACGAGTTCGCACTCGGGAGGCATAAATCAAATTAAAGGCGCGTGGAGTACTCCGACTCTAGTCTCATTATGTAGATACGCATCCACCTTAATCACACAGCTAAACCCTGTTAAAGACTTTGCAGCTTTTCTTTTTTTTAAAAAACAGCACAGCAGGTGTCAAACTCCTCATGGGGCCGCTCTCCTGCATGTTTTAGATGTGTTCTTGCATTAAAACACCTGGTTTAAATGGTTGACTTGTGGACATGCTTCTAGAGATCTTGATGATTTCGTAATTAAACCATTTGAATCAGGTATGTTGGAGCAGAAAAACCTAAAACTTCCAGGACAGCGGCCCTTGAGTTTCAATGAACGCACGTGAGAGAAGTTACTGACGAAAAGATGTAAAAGAGGATATTTGAGCGATGGCCATGTGAACTAATAGTCCTTCTTTTTCATTATTGTGGAAATTATTGTAGATGACTAGGGTATTCTTGTGGAAAATAAAAAAGCCTAATAGATTTACTTACAAAGGAGATAATTATATGGTGTGTAAGGTAATGTGGGACAATCTCAGAGTGATAGTTTCATTATTTTGGCAGGAAAATTTATTTTTTTTTTTTAACTAGATTACATTTTTTCACATGGCAACAGCATTAACTTTAAGCAGCAGTCTGATTTCTATATTTTAATTGATATTTAAGAACTGACCACATTTTTTTAAAGTCTTAATGCATCCGCTGATGCCATCACGGCGAATGTCAAAAAAATGTCGGTGGCCTGCAGACACCAATAAAGCTAACGTTAGCTAGTAACGAAATGCATCTTATTTGTCCGCTACGGTGACAGCGAATAAACCGAAATAAAAACACCGACTGAGCCGAGACACGCCGCTGACAGCCGGTAATTTAAAATCGATACGGAAGATAAAGATATTTCTTTTCCTGTCGGTGAAAGGTCAACATTGAAGGGTTAAAGCGTGTTAGGTTGGAGGCCCGCGAAGCCGCAGCGTCAACACAGCGACACTTCGTCTCTGGAAATTACCCATTACGTTTTGAAAGCTGATCTTTTTTATTATTTTTTCCACTACAATCAGTAAATTAGAAAGGCGAGCTGACGATTTACGGTTATAGCCCGCTGTTATCACATGCACCTAATGACTGGCGATGTATTTAAAACAAAAAAATAGATAGTTAGCAAAAGCTAGCTCAGCAGCTAACGACGCGGTTGCTAATGTTGGCTAACTAGCCTGGCTGCTAATAATATCACCCCGCTTCAGTTTGTCTGAACAGCCATATGCACACAAACACATGAGGTCGGTATAAGGACAAGCCGTTTAGGTGCAGGCACATTTATAAAATAGCTGTACTTACCGCACGAAATGTCTCCGAACTCTGGACGACGTTGCTAACGCGCTAAGCTAGCTGTTTGCTACTCGATAGCACCGCAGCTTCCTCACTGTGGACCCTCTGCCTTCCTTCCTGTTTTGCAGCTAACTCGTTGCTCTCTTAGGAGCTGTTCATTCGTGCATAGAAGTCATTTTATTTTATTGACATTTTTTGCCTTTGAAAAAAATCTGTCATGGCACGGGCGTATTGCCTTTAGTAAAAAATAATATTTTAAGGATTTGCTGCAGTTGGTGGGAGGGTCATAGTTCATGACCTTTTTGGTTTTTTTCATCAATAAGCTGTTCGTGCGCATGCGCAGGTTGGTAGCTGCGGTTTGGTTAGAGCCGCTTATGGTGCGTGTATTTTTTCCATCTGGGCAGTCTTTGATTTTAACTCGAAATTTGATTGATTTAGCCTCGCTTGTGTCACATTTTGATTTTGTGATTTAAATATCTAGTGTGAATATGTTCTCCAGTGAGTACTAATGATGAAATAAAACTAACTGTGGAACTCCTGAGCCAGTGTTTTTGTGTAGTTACACTGAAAACAATTAAATGTTGGTTTCTTTTTCAGTTTACATGGACCAGTAACAGATGCGGTTACATTTTTTGTACCCTTTCTGAAAAGGAAGAAAACCCCACAATGGTGATTAAGATAACTTTAAGTTGACAAAAGCAATAAGAAGAATAAGCAATTATTTAAAAAACTATTGAAAGTGGCCTTGACAAAAAGGATGGTGCCCCTAGAAGAACCATTAGGTGCGTCGTGTAATTAGACTCGCAGGTATCTTTAGTCGGTCTGCCTACCTAATGGATGAAAGGTAGTCACAGGGCTGTTTGGTATCAATGTGTACCACACTGAACACGAAGCACAGAAAGCTGAGGACAGAGTTGTCTCGGGAGCTCAGAAAGATATTTATTGACATCATATTAAAGGCTATAAGACCATCTCCAAGCAGCTTGATGTTCCTGTAACTACAGCTGCACAGATCAGTCAGAAGTTAGAGGTGTTAGAGGTGTCACCACGACAAACAGCTCAGTGTCATGGCTCTTCCAACAGATAATGACCCAAAACACAGTGCTAGAAACACCCAAGGATGGCCCAGAACCAAACACTGGACTGAGGTGGCCTCTGAGACCTGACCTAAATCCTGTTGAACATCTGTGGAAGGAATGGTAGATGGACTGTACTTATAGCACGATTTTAGCCAATCAGGCCACTCAAAGCGCGTTACAACACAGTCTGTGCCCTCCTTTACTCATCCACACACATTCATACAGTCTAATCAGTGCTTTAGATCACATTCATACACCAATGGGGCACTCATTGGAGGCAGTGAGGGGTTCAATGTCTTGCTCAGGGACACTTCAACATGTGGCATTCTGGTGGAATCAAACCTCCAGCTGTCTCGTTGGAGGACGGCTGCTCTAACCACTGATCCACAGCAGCCCAGGAGCTGAAAGTCTCGAGAAGGAACCCTTTAAACCTGAGACACCTGGAGCAGTTTGTTCAGGAGGAATTGGACAGAATACCTGTGGACAGGTGCAGAAGTCCCAGAGAGAGGGACAGAAACCAGCCAGTTGCAGTGATTGCCTCAAAAGGTTGGGCAACAAAATATTAAGTTGAGGCTCCCTTTTGTCGAAAGCAGTTTTTATTTATATATATATATATATATATATATATATATAAATAAATAAATAAATAATATGTTGTTGAACCACAATTCAAAAGCACTGACCCGATTTTTAGTGATTTTTTTTATTACTTTTGTCAGTTATTTCAGTGACCATTGTGGGTTTCTCTTTCTTTAACAAAAAGGGAACAAATTGCTTCTCTAGGTGTTTTTCCCCTTTCAGTAAGCACACAACTCAGGTTTTCAGTACTTTTTAATGAACAGTTGAAAAGGACCACGGCACAAAGCGCTGTGAAACTAAAATATATTGGGCAGAATGGGTTAAACTCTGTGGAAACTTAAACATACTAATTTACAACCATTTCTACTTTCACCGCAAAATAACAAGCGTGTGCGAGTCGAGTGCACGTTAACGCGTGAGTGTAGTTCGTTTTCCAAAAGTGAGTTTTCTCCAAATCCAACACCAAAACCTAACTCACGGTACAAAAAGGTCCAAACACAGTAAGGTGAAATATCCAACCCTGAAGTGTGCCAAAAAAAAACAAAACTTTGACAATTAGATGGTTCTGACTTCAGAAACGTTTCGTAAAAAAAAAAAAAAAAAAAGAAAAAGTGTTCTGCCAACATGTCTACACAATTAGCTTTTTATCCACAAATCTGTGCCGCAGAGATCAACTCAAAAGCGTAACAGTCTAAAATATCTACAGGATTATTCAACAGTGTTTATGCTGGAGATAAAAACTACATGAATCATGGTGAGGAGGGTTTATATTCATATGGAAAAAAACGAAACAATAATGCTTTACAAAAAGTCTTCATATAAAAGCAAAAACACATTAGGTGGCGGTTTTCTTTTTCTTGTTCCTCTAAAGTGATGTTTCCCAAAGTTCGGGTTAGTCTGATAAAACAGCCGTTACAACACGGTGGCGTCTTTGAACGACTTGATCCATCTGTTAAAAGAATAACAACAACAAAAAGCAAACATTATTACTTGTTTTATTTGGGTCTCGATAACAAAGGGTATCCCAAATTCCTTTTTCCTACTGTACCTGTGATAAGTTGGGACGTCGTCGGCTTTAAAAGCGTAGTAGAGCGTGCCCTGATGGTAGAGCTTGAACTGAGTCTTCTGCAAGGAATCGGTTTTCAACGCGAAGCCCAGCAGGGGCTGGCTCTCCAAGGCCGCGACGTCCTGGAGGTGAAAGCAGCGAGATTCGGACAGACGTTAGACAACCTGAAGGAAAGTTTCTGCGAACACGGAGGAGAGTGGGGGTAGCCGCACGTACCTCGCTGGCGGCGTAAGTGTACAGGACCTTGTCCTTGATGACGAACCACAGCTTCTTCCCCTGCTTCTTGGGCGGCTTGGACCTCGTCAGATAGCCGCTCATGGAGGACGCGCCCGTGTTTGCAGTCACCTGGAACAAACGAGAGGCGGCCGATGAGTTTTCCAACCTTTGAGATCAAAGACGCGAACGCTGATCGATGGGGTGGAACTGTTGTGTGACATCTACGTCCATGAAAGATAACATTTTTGCGCGTGTGTGTTTTTGTCTCATGAACCAGTTGGAGAGAAATCATCGGATGTATGTCTACAACTAATTAACCTTCGGAGCCAACCCAGTTCAAGATGGTGGCCACAGCTAAATCAACCTTACCCAGCACAAAAAGTAGCTCAGTTATACTGAAATTGAGCTAAATCTGGTGTGGTGGTAGAAAATTAAAAAATGAGAAAAAACTCTGTCCCTTCTCATCCTTAGATGATCTTAAACTGTGGGAGATATGCATTCATTCAAGCGATGCCAGGCCGTTATTTGCTCCAGGTTTGTCCGAACAAGTAAATCCTTTTCGTATCAGAAGGTTTAACGGTTAAGTGGCTTGTAAAGTCTGTGTCCACATTGTCGTCACAATCCTTGGTTTTAATAAACGAGGTAAAGGGAGACAGAGCGTCACGTACCTCTTTGAGGGCCGCAGGGATCTTCTTCTGCTTCCTGGAGAATGCAAAGCTAGATCTGCTTCCAGGGGTTGCAGCTGCCGCCGAGTCGATTGCTCCTAAGGAGCAAAAACACAGAGGGGGTCAATACTCAGACAGAACGCCCAGACCGGCTGGTGTCTAAACAAAAGAAACACAGGGGAAGACCAAATATCTGGTTTTGCTTTCTTCTCTCTTCTCGTTTCTTCTGCGTTTCCCTTTTGGTCGTATGTCGGGGGGGGGGGACACGTCTGCCCAACAGCGCAGAGGTTTTCGAAGTGTAAACGCGTGTTGGCGTCTCGTGGCAGACGAGGCCAGGCTTCTCTTACTTTTCTGATTCTGCAGAGTGTTGAAACACTCGTCGCACACACGCGCCGGCTCATTCTTCTTATAGGCGAGGGGGCACTTGTTTGTGGAGCAAACCTGGCACACCACCTGGGAGGACGGAAAGACAAACAGATGTCAGATGTTGTCGTCTTTGAAAGGACACTGTTCAGGCTAGGACAAGGCCAGCAGACGTCAAATCCAGTCGAAATGTTTCAGACAAACGGCTCCGGAGTTGCTCAGCGCTAAAAATCTGACGTGGTAGTAGCTGAGAGTCATTCACAACACACACTCTGAGCGTGACACCTCACGATGTCGCATGAGATGACCCACAACATGCCAAGACTTTAAGACCAAATTAAAAAACTATAAATTACTCTCATTTTAAGTCGTTTGCTACGGTGAACTCAGTTCCTGATGGTGGCTCACAGTATTTTTATTTATTTATTTATTTTTGAACAGATAGGAGTTGGGTGGCAGACATTTCCTTTTGCCCCTGATGGCTGCGGTCATTTCCGCGCGCGAGTGCCCCTGTTCGCCGGCGCACCTTTCCGCACGCGCGGCAGTGATGCCTCCTCCACGTCAGGGTGAACTCGCTGGTGCAGATCATGCACATGGTGGTCCGCAGGTCGGGGATCCAGATGGGAGCCTTGGATCCCAAAGGAGCGCCGTCGTCAACGTTCTCCAACGGCTCCTTAAAATAAAAAGCAAAGTGCTCGTGTTGTTCACTCTGAAGTAACAAAGCTCGTATGCAGCAGAAACGACGTCTTTGAGGAGAATTTTTACCTCGTATTGATTGCCAGCTATGAAGCTAATTTTCTTCTTGGTGTGTTCACTGATCGCTGTGGAAATGGCCTCAAGCCACTCGTCTCGCTCTGAGGCTGAGCTGCAGAGGGAGGAGAGAAGCAGGAAGTCGTCACGTACTTTCGAAGCGACTTAACGTAATAAAAAAAAACAAGACTTTTTATTTAAATACCTCGCCGAGAGGATGAAAGAGCGCTCCACGCTCTCTATGTTCAGCTCGTTCTGATAGGCCTCCTGACTCGGTTTGCTGACCTGCAATGATTTCCACTGTGATCACCGACGCCTGATAGGCGAGAACACGCTCGTGGAAGTAAAACGGGAGAACGTCTCACCTTCATTCCAGCCAGCGACAGCATGTTTTTCAGCTTGTACTGGCCCGACTGAACGGGGATGGCGTACAGCAGCGCGTCGTTAAACTGAAAGACAAACGAGCAGGGAAGCATGGTGGGTCACAGACAAATTCATACAGTAATGATAAAGCAAAGTGACTTCATCCTAAAAGGTAGCATCTCATCGGACTGAGATTGTTGTCCACTATGTGGCGATCCAAAAAATGTCCCGAGCGTTTTTAAACCAAGCGACTGGTGAGGCCGTTCGGTCGCGTTTCACACAACAAATTTGTGAAATCACGACTCGTTTCTGTGCGCACGGCTTGCAAAACCGTATTCTTGGCTTGTTACCCACTTTAGCTGCAGTCCTTTTATGATTTAATCTGCTGGAGTGAACTTTGAAAAATGAAGACAGGCAGATTTGAACCAGGTACTTTGATAAATTCTGATTTATTGTCAGTGTGGACCTTAGAGCTGGACATTGGGGGACATTGTTTTCTGTCATAGGAGAGGCGCAGTGCAGATGTCAGAATATAGTTCATGAAGACTAAATTGAGAACATTGAGACACTTTGGAGACTCCCTCGCGACTGCCGTTCACCAACTAGTTATTTAAGGTCACTTAAGGTGGTGTATCACTGTGACTGATTGGTGATTCACGAGGGAGTCTTGTGAATGTCTCCCAGATTTCTTGCCGCTTTAGAGGTTCCTCAACTTCCTGGTGTGAGTCCCAAAGGTGTAGCCGTCCTGCTGCTTGAGTTTCAAACACGTTCAAAGAATTTGTGCAACAACGTCTCTTTAAAAAAAAAGTCACAGAGTTGTCACGAGTCTCAAAGTCTCCAATCTGTCCCAAAGCTCTAGAAGCTGTACTTGGACACCTGCAGGGGAGCTGTCCTCTGACAGAAAACGCCAGAGGCAAACGGCCAGGCAGGTCTAAAAAAAAAAAAAAAAAAGCCCACGCTAATGATAAATAATAACGATGGAAAACTGGTCTATATCTGCCTGTCTTCATTTCATTTTATTTCAGGTAGACACAAAACAAGCGCGCGACCAAGAACGCGGTTTTGCGAGCCGTGCGCGCAGAAGTAGGCCGCCATGTGCAAAAGGTGGCTGCTTCAAACGCGGCCGCGCAGCCCGCTGGTCACTTGGCGTCAAACACTTAGAGCTCAGTGAGACTGCAACGGCAAATTCTCATGTTTTCTTGCAGTTTTCCTACAACTCTGAGTCAACATCTAGTCTCCCAACAGTGGCAGCTCAGCGAGACTCCTCCTTTAGCCTCCAAGACTTTGAGCAGAGAGTTAATTTCTAAGTTTAGGAACATAAATTCAGAGACCAGATAACCTTTTAGCTTTGAACTAATCACAGTTTGAGCTCTTCGATATCTAAAATCCCAGATCGATGACAAAACGGGGCGCAGAATGTTCTACAGTATTTGGAAAAAGCCCTGAATTGCAGCAGGATAATACAAATGATGCAGTGAATATTATTATATAATCACCCAACTTTCCTGGCAGTGTGTGTGTGTGTGTTTTCATTTGTTGAAAACACACTAAAACACTGCTGATGGGCAATGTGCAACCAGAAAGGTTAGTTTCACCATTCCTCTATAAGAAGGAAGTAAAGAGGGAAAGAAGTGACTGTCGCGTCGTGTACCAAGAAAAACTTTGCGGGCTGCATGACCTTCCTGGACCTCTTCATCAGGACGCCCTCCTTCAGGAAAATCTGGAGCACAGAAATGACAAAAGCGGGGTTCAATTAAATTATTACAAGCACAAAAATTTCAAGCGCACAAGTTCGCCACTTTCAGGTAATGAGCAGATTTAGTTGCTTTGATTATATTTATCGCTTGTATAGAAGAAGAAAGACAGTATTAATTAGCATTTAGTCACCCAAATACTTCTATAAAAGGTTAATATGCCTGTGGGATATACAGTAAGCCGTTCTGAAGACTAAATTTTAATTTATATCTTTCTAGCCGTACCCGTCCGGGCTGGACTATCTCATGGTGGCCATTGAAACAACACTGGACCTGCATCAGCTTCTGAAAGTTATCCTGAAGAGGGGAAAACAAAAAAAACAAGCAGATATCAGCTCCATTTAACCAACGTTTGGTCAATATGTGAAAGCAGTTCGTCCTGAGGTTTCGGATGCTGCGCTCACCCCGTGTTTCATGATGTTGTTGGCGTGATTCGCCACCTCCTTCACCAAGGCGAGGGCAGCTGACCGGAGACAAGAGACTTTTTAGTTCATCGTGTTTTTATTCTGCTGAGGTGATCGGCAGACGGGCTCAAAAGCAGCAGCAGATTTACCTTGAGTGTCCTTGTAGTCACTGGAGTCTTCGGACAGGTTTTTTAGGTAGTCTGAAACCAAACATTTCTAGATTTAGAAGAATTATAGCGATCAAAAAAAAAAAAAAAAGGGGGAAAAATTGGACATTACACCTATGCTTTTAAGTACTTTGTTATTTGTTTATGTAGTAAATGCCAGGAGTGATTAGGAAATAAAATCCTGGGTGAATAAAAGGTCTGCAGGTCCTTACATAATGTAATTATACAACTGAGGAACATTCCTCACACTGTGGTGCTGCGGGATAAGCCCTGATCCATTCAACACGGCGCACTCGTGTTAAAGTTTCTGTTACGTCACTCCATCAGATTCAGCCAAAACAAATCTTAATATACAGGTGCTGGTCATAAAATTAGAATATCATGAAAAAGTAGATTGATTTCAGTAATTCCATTTAAAAAGTGAAACTTGTATATTATATTCATACATTACATACAAACTCATATATTTCAAATGTTTATTTCGTTTAATTTTGATGATT
>NC_051440.1:10637434-10653627 GCF_001649575.2 Kryptolebias marmoratus | reverse complement strand
ACGAAATAAACATTTGAAATATATGAGTTTGTATGTAATGTATGAATATAATATACAAGTTTCACTTTTTAAATGGAATTACTGAAATCAATCTACTTTTTCATGATATTCTAATTTTATGACCAGCACCTGTATGAGGACTGAGGAGGCAGGACGGACACTTGAAGATGCTTCCCGGACACCAGATGGCAGCACGATGCCGGCAACGAGGCCTGAAAGTCTGCCCAGACGAGCACCGGGAAGCCGTTTCGTAACAAGATGCCGCTTTTGATTTGGGTAGAAGTTGATTCCGACTGAAAATACTGTAAAATAATTTTTAAAAAAGATAATTTTTAAGTGTGGTACCTGTGAGGAGAAGTTGATACTGAGGAATTCTCTGGACCGGCTTCAGTAGGTAATGACTCAGAGCCAAGTTGGCGCAGCGTGGACTCGCCTGAAAAAAAAAATAAAAATGACCAAAACTGGAATGTTTTAGGAACAAACATACATCCTGCTGTTCTCACTTAAACAAGAACAAAACACACCTCATCGACACACCACACCAGAGAGGGAGAGGGAGAGGGGGGGGGGGGGGGNTTAAGAGCTATTTTGAGCCCCTCATCTAGCAGGATTAACATTACCCTTATGAATGTAAAAGTAATTTTGTCTTTGAACTTAGGAAAAATGTTTGTTACAGTCAGATTGTATTATTACTGGCAGTGAGAAAGACATTAAATTTAATTGTAACAATGACAAATCAAATCACTCCGCTTTATAATTTAGCAAAGCCATATATATATATATATATATATATATATATATATATATATATATATATATATATGGGGGGGGGGGGGGAGAGAGCGAGAGAGCGAGAGAGAGAGAGAAAAAACAAAGAAAACAGGTTGAGCGAGGCAGCGTTACCTCAAAGTCTTTGACGACCGCTCCAAACGCAGAGTTCTTCTTGGTCTGCTCGTCCAGCAGAGCCACATTCTTGTCAAACTCGCGGATGTAGGTGGAGTACATCTTTAGGAAGGGCCCTTTCTTCAGGAAAATGTCTGCCACCTGGGAATTCTCATCCCTGTGCAGGTGACATAACTAGGTCAACACGGTGACAGGCGGATAAATGATCTGTTTGGAAAAACCATGCCTTCAAAAATAAGAGCTTTCATGACAGGATATTTGCACGTCCAAACTTTGTTTATTGGAGCTCCTTGATGCCTAATTCCAAAAAAGCGTGGATAGTGATTTCTTTTTTTAAAAAAGGTATTTAGGCTTTAAAAGGTGCAAAGGCTGAGCTGCAGCGCCTGACATTTCGCTCCAAAATAAAAAAAACACCTAAAGGTATGGGCACTGATTTTCAATTAAAATGGGCAAATTCAGAGAATTGATGCAACCATTAGAACCATTTCTCTCCCAGTGACAAGCCAAGTTGTTTCCTAATGATGCTTTTATTGACACAATGTCGCCCAATAAAATATTTTAAAAAGAAGAAAAAAACAGCTCTGAGTGCCCCAGAATCTGTTTTTTTGCTCTTGTAGTTTATTTTGAAAGGATTTTTAAGTGGAAACTATGGTCACGGGTGAGTGTTCAAAGAAAAAAACTGAACAATTATGAAGGGTTTTGGCTCAAAAATGCAGACTCCTACCATAAGCAAAGTAAAGAAGAGATTTTATAACGAAGCTATACCATTCAGCCACCCTCTCCTTCAGCTCTTTGAGCAGGTTTTGGTTGAGCTCGTACAGCTGCGGCAGGTAGTACAGGATCTGGTTGAGGAGGCGCTCCTCGATCACCGGCTTCCCGCTCTGCTGGGACACCTTCTTCACCGACTCTCGGAAGTCCTGCGGGCCGGGACGACAGAGAACGTCAGCCGGTGGAACTGACACACACTCACATAAAAAAAACAAACTAATGAAAAAAAAGTATGCCAAACGTGGCAATTACTTCTTATGGTTTTCGTCAGGTTGAAAACAAAACAAAAAAAAAAAAAAGAAAAACAGCACAGGTTTAACAACAACTGTCTTCTATGCAAATTACGCAACATGGAACAAAGACTATAATTTGGACTAGAGACGTCCACGTAAACAAGATGAAGAAAGAGGAACTCTTCTGCCCCATGACCCACACATGCAGCTGACGAGCATTAAACTTTAAACAGTTTCCCAAATTCGGTGAATCAGGACCAAGGCGGGAGAAGAAGGGACGCTTGAGGGGCCCCAAACTTTGGAGTGTCTCTTTCTGATGATGCAGCATTTTGGGTTTTTGGGTTTTTTTACTGGTGGTTTATGAGGACACGTGGCGAATAAAGCAACTCGCAGACAATTAAACAACCTCCCGTGGTCAACGTCTGCAAACGTTTCCTGCTACAACAGCTGGCACGGCTTATGTGGAAAACAACGTGGCTGAAAATGTTTCCGTTTGGTGAGATTAAAAAACAAAAAGGACGACGGCGGTGATGCAGATGTGAATGTCAGCAGGGAGTAAAGGCTGACGCGACAGAGCTGAAGAATTCAGTTTGGTTTTCTTGTGTTCACAGCAGAGATTTCTTTCAGTTATTATCTGCAGTTCAGAGTTTTCTGAACCCTCAGGCCCAGAGTGTATGGAGCAAAGTGTCTACAAATGTCTGAGCAGAGAACCAACGCAGCACGTATGAGCACTGATCTGCTTGGAGCCCCGGCTGGTAGAGGTGGAACTAGTCTTAAATCCACTACAGCATAGCCTCGGAGCCACAAAAAGGACTGCTCTTCATCGTTTTGTGACTCTTCCCTACACGTCCTGCACGCTTCCTGTCCGTCCTCCACGAGAGATGAGTCACCGCCCATGACTCAGCCTTACGGCGCTCAGATTTCCTGACGTTTCTCCTCTCCAAACATCTGCTCATTTGAAAGCAAAAACTCAAGATTTAAAACCACCGTGCGACTGGACAGGCTCGGCTGTGGTTCCTGTTGTACGACAAAGCAGGTCTTCCACTCATGACTTGTTTTAGCGCTTGTTCCTCTTTGTGCTCGATGTACTCCCAGCTGCAGGTAACGCCGAGTCAAAAGGTACGACAGCCATGATCCTTCAAAATGAGGACCCAGGTAAATACTGAATAACTAACAGGAGAATGCAATTAGTATCATATCACTATATAAAAAAAAGACAAAAGGCAAATCACCAAATGCTGCCATTTTTAAAAAACATTGTTTTTTTTTAGAAAATATATGCCTATTTTAAAAGAAATGACACGTCCTAAAGCAACAAAACACTCGAAAGGTTGCAGAAGTCTAATAATGTACTTGTGAAACAGCTAAAACCTCCTGAGGTTCGCATGCAGTGGTTCAGTTCTACAGCGTAGAAAAGTCAAAATAGGTCCTCCTGACGAGAGATGGACGGTGATTTTTAAAATATTCAAGAGTTTAGCTGAAATAAGAGAATTCCAAGAATTACTGCAACCGTATTTCCAGCTGGGGTGCATTATTTTTATTTTTTTGTCATGACAAATACCATTCAGAGAAAAAACAAAAAACTACTCAGCCTCAGCAGTCCGTTTCTGCCCCCGTAGTTTATTTTGAAAGGGTTATAAAGTGGAAACTATGATCAGGGGTGAGCTCAGCTTTGATCCCATATTATGCGCATCCCTCTCCAAATTAAAACGCTATTTAAATAAAATTTGAATAATCCTCTACGGGTTTGAAGAGTGTTTTTGTATACGTGAATCGCTGACAGTGCATCCTCCAGGTTAAAGACGAAAGCAGCACAACATTTCAGTCTTTTCTGATGGGACGCAGGTGCGTTAGTACACCCATCCTAGGTCAGTAAAGACACTTTACTGTCTGAACAACAGACACAGAAAATGAAAACGCTTTTTATTTTAAACTGAAATAAAGGTTTCAGTTTCTAAACACTTAACTGAGCTTCGTTAAAGGAAAATGTGACGCAACACGGCGTTACAGGACCAGGTTTTGATGTTTTAAGAGTATAGATTCAAAAAGAACATCCTCTCTCTCTCTTTATATTTTATTTCCCACCGTTTTCACTCTTTAAAATACAACTAGCCAAATGAAAGTTGTGCTAGTTACATTTTAGCACTATTACCTCCAGTGAGTTTGCATGCTAACGGTAGCATTAAGTTGAAAACAGCTGTCCAGAGATAATATTGTGTTGCATTTTTTAGTTGTTTTTGAGCTTTTATTGTCCTTTGGCCAACATAAACTATCACTATGACTTTTGTAATGTCGTACAATTAAAAATGTAAACAGCCAAAACCACAGCGGGATTAAGGAAAAGAGAAGAGCAACTTAACAGCAGTGACAAAATAAAAAAAGAGCATCGTAATTACGAACTGGGCTTACTGGTCTTTCCACATACATAAACAAATTCATTCCAGACAAAGCGGTTTGTCACCGACATGTTCTGGATGTGCAGCACAAGAAGCAGCATCTTTTAATGACCCTGACTGCTTACAGGTTGCATTCCTCAAAGCGTGACAAGGAGACAAAGTTAAAGCCGGCAGTCTGGGGGAAAAAACCATGAAGAATGTGAACCGAGGGGGAGTTTTTTCCCCCCGCTCAGGGTGTGCCCCGAACTCCAGGATAATCGAACGCATGTGGAGACCGCAGACCAACACTCGGTCAGACAGAGACAGATTATTAGTCGCCTTGGCTATTGTCACAGCAAACACAAAGCTGTTTTGGGTTCTTCTGTTTGTTCTCGTTTTCTGCGTGAACCATAAAGCACCTTAAAAATAAAAAAATAAAAGGTGACGTGTGTGGTTACTCACGACATGAAGCAGCTTCAGGACGTCTACAAACCTGCGCCAAGGGGATAAGGAAGGTTTAGATGCTTTGTGTGTGGTTTCCAGATTATTCCTAGGTTCATTATTTTAAGTAGAAACAAGAACAACAACACTTTCATCGGAAATAAAAAGAAAAACGGCAAAAACGTACACCTCGAAACTTCAAACCACACTTATCGGCACAGCCTGACGCCGAAAACAACAATTTTTAAAGAGGAAAACAAAAATAACTCTTACACGCTCTCAGAGGTCATGATTTCTGTAGCGATGAAATGGATGTTGCTTTTCTTTGTTGCACTCTTCACCTAAGAAAGATGCAAAAAAACAAAAAATACTGATCACATGTTAAAGCAGATTTCTGCCATGGACTACCTGTGTACATTATCAGCTACAAGTGGCTGATTTTCCTTTAAAGCAAGTCAGACGATTCAGGGGGGCTAAATGAATAAATGAATGAATGAATAAATAAATTTCCCAGCAACTGCTCCTCACCGCGCTCCCGTCCATCTGCTCAGGGTCACCTTTGCTTGACACGGAGCTGCTGTCGTCCCCGTCCTCCTCGACCGAGCTGTTGGCCGCGGCGTCGTCCTCTGAGAAGCTGCCGTTCGGGACGGCCCCATCCTCCTCGTCGCCCGAGCTCCTGCTGAAAGAACAAATGAATGCATGAGAACAATGTTTTTAGTTTGCGAAACGATGGTTTTTTTCAACTGGAACTGAACAGGGCATCCAAATATGCGTCCTTTAGCGTTGATATTGTTTGACTCCGAGAACTAAAACGCTGAGAAAGACTTGCAAACAGGCCCCCACGCGGCGCCCGATGGCGTTTAGCTGCACGGCCTGTGGTTCGGATCGACTGAAACTACATTTAGAGAGTCTTATATTACATCTTTGCTGATAAAGACTTGGAAGAGGGAATAAGTTGACCTTATTGTAGTGATAGTCCGCTGCGGTGCCGTGGATCGGATATTGTAAATGACAGCGTGTTCCAGTTCCTGACAAAATCCAGCGACTGCGCACAGCCACTGAAGAGGAGCGGGCCAACGTTCCGCGGGGCCACAATCGACAACCTGATCAGCTCCATGCGAAGGAGACGTGTTGATGTGCACAGCATGAGGCAAAAGGTGGTCGCACCAGATACGGACTGGTTTTCTGACACCCCCTCATGCTAATTTGTGAGCAATATTTGAGAGGAAAAGGCCTGTGGTGTGCAAAGAAAAAGTCTTAGATCTCTGAGTTCAGCTCACAAAAAACGAGAGCAAAAACAAACCTGCTGCGTTTATATTTTTGTTCAGTGTATATATACACATAGCGGTGGCCATCTTGGATTTTGACGTGGCAACCTAGACTCTGAGAGCAACCTCACTAATGCCTAGATCAGGGGTGTCCAATCCTGGTCCTGGAGAGCCACTATCCTGCATGTTGTACTTGTTTCTCTGCTCCAACACACCTGATTTGAATCAATGGGTGATTAACAGGCTTCAGCAGAACATGAAGAGGTGATTTAATCATCAAATCAGGTGTGTTGGAGCAGAGAAACAAGTAAAACATGCAGGATAGTGACCCTTGTGGACCAAGGGTTGCCCACCTCTGGTCTAGACGCATCCACGGACCAAAATGGAAGTCGGTACATTGCTTATTTTTCAAGATGAACCGGGCGGATTGACGGAGGGTATTTGCACAAAAAAAATAAATAAAAACTTTAAAAAGCACTTGTTGAGAGATGTTATGGGAAAATAAAACAATACGTGAGACAAGAAGAAAATCTCAGCTGAGTGACTTTTATACATTATTATTAAAATGTGGAACATAAGTTCTGAGACAGTCTGATATCACAGTGAATCTGGCAGAAACCATTTGAGATAATAAGATAAGAGAAAGCCTATACACAGTCACAATGATCTTCAGCAAAACTCCTGACACAAGGTGCCAGGGTGTTATGTTTGGCATCAGAATGTGAGTCTTCCTCTTCCTCCACAGAAACAAAAAGAGTGACTTTTTTTTTTTTAACCATCAGTGACAATAAAGACAGCCAACACTGGGCCAGTCGGTCAGGAAGCAGCAGTCTGACACAGTCCATTAACCTGGAACTTTACTTGTCTGTAAATGAGAAAAAAAAAAAAAAAAAAATTGCGTTAAAGATGCCCTGTGTTTCTAAAAAAAAAAAAGCACCGCCCTGCAGAAAGCTCGAGGCCAAACAGCAGGAAGCCTCTCTGTCGCACACCGTCGTATTCATGAATGTTTCTGCGCCGAACTGTGACCTGCGTGCTCCTGGCGTGCAGCTGTGACTCAGACCGAGGACGACAGCACATCGGGGTATGAAAAAAAAAAAACAGTTTGCACTCTCCACTTCCAAAAGACGTCTGCCACAAGGACAGAAACCCAAACGACTGAAGACAAATACGGTCAAAACATCCACCAAACAGCAAACTGTTCCTTTAACTCTTTCGTGCAGAATGGTCACTGCGGTGGACAGATACTTAAAAGCCATTTTCTTGAACATGTATGGGGTTTTATGAGCATAAACCACTAAAGTGGACATCAGTGCATCACGTCATATGCTGCCATCTTGTAAAAAAAAATCGAAACATATGCTGTCCACCTAGGGGACATGTGGAAAAGTTCTTGAATAAATAAATTTTTTTCAAATTTTTTTTCCCCCGCCCCTTTTCTTTTAAGAAAATAAAAATACTTTGGGGGAAATTAAAAAATCCTGTCTGAAGTTATCATAGTTCATGCATGAAAGGGTTAAGCCGTCTGCCTCAGAGTAAACATGCAGAGCAGCATTGCACAGCTGGAAATCACCTTGTCAAACAAAAGGAACTACACCCAGCGCTGATATATCATCACAGACCCAAGACCCACACACGACACTGGCACGCCAGCTCTGCCCCGCTCGTCTGAAGGGTGCATGTGATGAGCGCAGCCCGCAGCAACAGGCTGTTGATTGATTTGAACCTTTCCTGTGCAGATAATTGGGCCAGTCCCCGATTAATCAACGCCTGAGCCGTCGAGCTTCCCTCTCCGGAGTCGCTCTCTGCCGCCATCAGTTTTTTCTAATGAGCTCATTTAGGTCTCGGTCTCGCGAGGCTTTTTTTTTTTTTTTTTTTTTTAAAGAAGTAAAGCGAAATCTACCTGTCGAACTCTGCCGGCGGCCGAATCAGCTGGGCGTTCTTCGCCAGGGTCAAATACGGCTCCTGCTCTTCGTAAATGCCCACGTCGTCGTACACGGGGCTCGGCCGGGCCTTCTTGCCGGCGGGCAGCGGGGAGGGCCTCGGCTTCGCCACAAATACATTCTTGTAGTCCGAGATCTCCTCGTAGACGGGCGCGTCGTCACAGGCGGGCTCTGCGTCGTCGTAGACGAGCTCGTCGCCGTCGACGCTCTGCTCGACCCCCGTCAGCGGCGAGGGCAGCGTCCGCTCCCACGGCGGCGTCTGCTCTCGGTCCCCGCAGGCGCCCCTGAGGTCAGCCGCTGGGAGGTACGGGTTCTCCTCCTCCTTTGCCGCCTTCTTCTTCTTCTTGTGCACCTTCAAATCCAGGGTTTTCAGAAAGCCGCTCCCCTTCTGTCCGTCCGAGCACAGGTCAGCCGAAGACAGGGACTTGGATTTCTTCTTTGGGCTGGAGTGAAAACGTTTCCTGCTGCCGGCAGACTGCTCAACTGGAGGCGAAGGCAGGTCCCTTGATAATAGCTGCTTCAGTACATCGCTGCTCAAGGTACTGGCCTGCCTTGGCTTGAGCTCTTGCGATTTGCCCGCGTCTCTCTTCTCAGCCGATCCACCGGACTGCATCAGAACCAGTGCGCTGTTGCGTCTGCAGTGTGTGTTTTGAACGGGTCGGCCCGTCCCGCCCCTGTCCGCTGCAGGAGCCTCGCTCGATTCTGTCTGACCGGGCAAAGTGCTCGGCGGACAGCGAGGCGCGCCCTCCTGATCCCCTCTGGCCTTCTTCGCCACCTCTTCGCTGGCTCTGCTGGCGGGTTCCTTCGTCCCTACGTCCCGCGCGTCCTCGGGCGGTTGTTGAGCGGCGGGAGCGGGAGCCTTTGTGGTGTCGGGCAGGAAGGGCTTCTTCCTGGGTGTCGGGGCCGGCACAGGACGAGCTCGTTCCACGGACAGACAGGCTGGTGGATTGTTTTCGCCGCTGGGCGCGCCGACGGACACGCCAATGGACGGGGACGAGCTGGCCTTCCCGTTGGGTGGCGGCACGGCGCTCGTTTCCCTCCCTTCCTCAACAGGGGTCTCCTCCTGCTTGTTTGCCGCTGCTTCCTGGTAAGATGGGGCGGCTGCTCTGGGTTTCCGTCGCTCGGGGACAGGTGGGGCCTTCCTAAAAGGTCCTGGGACTGGTTTATGTTGGAGAACATCGGTGTGCTCCGAGCCAAAGCCGTCACTCTCCTGTCTTCCTCCAGCCACACCCTGAAGCACTGCGTCAGTATTCCGATCGCTCCGTGTCCTGTGGGGAGGAGACAGCGCGGCAGTCCCTTCAGGACCGGTGCCGTCAGAGTTCACCTCGTCATCAAACCCCTCTCGGAGTTTATGATTGTTCGTTGAAGAAGAATCCGCCGCCTGGCGCTGGGCGGTGCCCCGTTTCACTTGACCGTCATCCTGTTTGCCAAAAGTCGCAGGAACAGGTTTCCCTTTTGCTTCCGTTCGGTCGCTACGCGGCGACGTTTTAACGTTCCTCTCCTTCTGCTCAGACTTTGCGCTGCCGGCGCACGAGCAGTTCTCCCGGCTACACAGGCAAATGGGAATTATATAACCCCACTCGGGCTTCTTGCTTTGCTGGAGTCCATTTTGGGAGTTCAGGCCAGCGGTCGGAAGCGTGTCCGAGTTGCTCCGCAGGCTCTCCGAGCTCTGCGCTTTCGACTCCCCAGCAGCGGGGGGTTTCAAGCAGGGTTTGGGAGCCACTGGCGGTTTGGCCTTCCTCGGCACGCCAGCGGACGGGGGTGGGGGGCCGTCTGCTCTCGGGGGCTGGGGTGACCCCTCTGTCCTCTGGTTGGGGTACTGCCTTGGTTTAGGGGCCACAGGTGGCTTATGTATGCCTGTGGAGATGAAGAAAAAAAAATTTAAGTGTTGTCACGATTATCTGTGAGGCATCAAAAACATGCTAGAAAACAACATCCGATCTAAAAGACACAGATATAAAAGTAGATAAATACGCTTTAAATAAACAGCGCACGATGTGAAACTGATGACTTGTTCTTCCTCTCAGCACCTCTCATTTGTGGAGTATCTCAAGGATCTATTTATGGTCCCCTGCTATTCAAATTATACACGTGTTCTTTGGGGTCCCTTTTTGGACAACATAACCTTTTTCTTTCATTGCTTTGTCGACAATATCCAGGCTTATGTTAAACAGACGGTAATCATTCAATAAAACCACTATTAAATTATCGAAGTGACAATAAAACCTGGAGGAAGTTGAATTTTTTTCTTTCAGAGCCGTTTGGACTTACGGTATTTTCCGCACTATAGGGCTCACTGGATTAAAAGGTGCACTGTTAATGAGTGGTCCATTTTCAAACCTTTGTCATATATAAGGCGCATCATCGTGCACCTCCCAATTTTTGTAACTTTGCGCCGACTGTGTGTGCCACGCTCCATTGAAAATGGACGATTTCGGTGCTCTAGCGGAGCTGGTTCTCCTGTATCAGCATTTATATGATCCCTCTATGAGAGATCACAAAGATAATCAGACGGTTCACAACTCACAGAAGGATAGAATGATACTGCATCAACGTTAGCGTCAAGTATAAACGCCTACAGCGCTCGCTCGGGTCCGTGAGCCATACACAGAGCCGTGCACGACTCTAACTGAGCCTTAATGCTGCGAGCGGTGAAGCTTTGTAGTTTAACCAAAGTCGTACTAAAACATTACGATTTCTTACATATATAGGGCGCCCCGGATTATAAGGCGCACTGTTGGTTTTTTTTGAGAAAATTGAGGGCTTTTAAGTGCGCCTTATAGTCTGGAAAATACGGTATTTAAAGTGACCATCATCTGCGTATACAAGAAGCAGAAGGGTTGGCTCCGTTTTGACTCCGCAACAACCTGAAGCAAACATCAGTTGGTAACTCTTGGCTGTTTGGTACAAAAGCTGCTTTTGGTACCAGTTTTAAAAGACCATTTTGGAGTTCTTTTGTTTTCTTTTCCCCCCCAATGGGAATGTGGGTCGAATGCTTGGTCGAAATACGACAAAATTCTTTATTATATTGACATTTAGGACAGTTCATTTTATTCTCCAACTATTTAAAAAGAAAGCAACATTTCGAGTCACGCTTCTCAGTCCGTTTCTGTCAGCTCAAACTATTCGAATCTTCTAAAGTAAAGTTTAAACCCGTTTTAATTAAAACCATGAGTGGCGCTTTTTAGGTTTAGGTAATTTACCTCATTGTACAGCTGTAGCTTTTATGGATTTATTTCAAATAGTTTAGTTTGGTCTGGAGAACTCCTTGCTTGAGACTTTTCTGCGATTTTTTATTTGACTTCTGATCCAAACAGACTTGAATAAATCTTAAGTTTAGTACTTTCTGTAGAATACGGTACCACCATGCCAACTTAAATTTCCCCTTTTTAAGCACTAATCCAAACTTAGTGCAGGAAGTTAATGTACAACCACTGTAAAGCACTCATTTACGGGGCGGGGGGGGGGCTATTTAAATACCACATGGCTTTTGTTTGCCACTCCACGCAGCAGCACAGTAATCTGGCTTTATGTCTACAAGGAGGAAGAGGAGGAGGAGAAGAGTTGGAGGCGAGCAGGGGAAGAAGGCGTGTGTGAATATCGCACAAACAGGTACATCTGGATGAACTGCTGTTCTCTTTAATGGAGGGCAAAACACTGTGAGCTGCTGACAGAAAGGGATGTTGTTTTTACACATTTCCCTGTTCGCCAGGCCCCGGTGTGAATAAATCTGTCAGGTTTAGATAATTATTACATTTTTAAAAAGACACTGTATGTTTCATTGGTTTTAGTCCATTTGGATAAGATAAAAAAACTGAAATAGGTTAATAAGTGGATGATTTTTTTATTCCCCTGGAGGTAATTTCCCTTTTTCCTACCATTTAAAACCCATACTGACAACACACACCTCTGTCTCTGTCTTCATTTCTTCTGGTTTTTTTTTTTTTTCTGTTTTTAAGTTGCAAAGGAACAAACACAAGTAATCCTAAAGAGCACTGGACTTTTCCAGTTGTTAGGTCTGCTTCTGCTTGCACAAACAAATCATTTCCGAGAGGCAAACAGTTAACGAGAAGTTGACTTTACCTGCTGAGCTCATCCTGGCCTCGGTCACTTCACCTTCAGGAGACGCACAGAGGAATAAAAGCAGCCTTCATCACGCCCGGACGCGCCGCTCAGTCCGCTCTCACCCGAGCCGAAGGTCCACATTTTCTCTGCTCTGGTCCAGTCTGTTCGCAGGGCAGGGGAGTGATTATCTGCGCAGCCGAACCAGCTGTTGCCGCCGCCGGGGATGTGTCACCAACACACCTCCCTCTGCAGTCCCGCAACCGACCACCAGGTGTCCTCGGAGAGGCGCCCAGGTGCGTCCACGGCAAACAGCAGGTAAAAGTTAAAAAACTGTCAGGTGACAGGAAACGGTTAATAATTAATGCTTAAAGGGACCTGTTGCGTCTGTGTCAGATACAGTCTGCTGCTGCTAAAATCAAAGATGAAGGACTCGTTTTACATGAAGCTTTCGTGGCTTTGCAGGAATTTTCCAGCGCCGCACACAGAGACGTGTCTTTCCGCTGACGTCATCACGTCTAATTAACAATCGGGGTGACTCAGGTGCCGAAAATACGAGAGCGACGTTTTTATGTAACACGCCGTAGGTTTTGAGGAAGTAACCCTTTACAAGAAACTTCCTTTACCAGCAGAATTTTCATCACGCTTTATCTGTCGTCAGCGCGCTGATCAGATGGTTTTTGTTACGGGAACGCTGAAAGATTACGGCATTTTCCGATAAAAAAATTTAAAAAATTACAAAAATGCAGTGTGAATGCTGACTTGAAGTAGCAAAAAGCTAGCTAGGAGCTAAAAGTTGCTAAATGCAAGCTAAGATATAAAAGCTGCAACTTTTAGCTCTGGGTAAAAGTAAAAAAAACCAGAGCTAAAAGTTGCAAAACAGTAGCAACAAAACCTAAAAGTAGAGAAACAGTGGCTACTACCTAAAAGCTAAAAGTATCAAGATGCTAACGAAATGTTACCAAAACCTAAACTTATAAACAGCTGGCTAAATATAGCAGTGTTAGCTTTCAACTAAGGATTAGCATTAGCAGTATTAGTATTATAACAGTAGTAGAATTTATAATCAGCACTAGTAAAGCTAACTTTATCAGTAGTAGTTTTAGTATTAGTACTAGCAGAAATAGAGTTACCATTAGCTGCAATAGTACTAGCGGTAGCAGAATTAGTATTAGCAGTAATAGCTGAAGTACATTGCAAAGAGAACCATTATTTTTAAGGATTTCAAGAGATTTCAGAGTATTTTAATAGGTTTGTGTGTGTGCAAATAAAGTTTAAATCGTTTGAAAAGTATAAACGCAAAGTGGTAAAAATGGTAAGAAAAAAACAAAACAAAACAGGAAAACAAGAGCGTAATGTGTACTGACAAAACTAGGGAAAAAATTACTGGAATATACGTAGGATTTTAGTTAAATCGCTCACATATAAAGAGAGAAAACACAATAAAACCAACATTTCCTGTGGGTTATAACATGGATAGGAGGCAAAGTTCATATCTACAGATGGTCTTTTTATTCTGACACTCCTCGTTATCGACATCAGTTCCTGTTCAGAAGAACAGAACAAAGTAAACAGGGTCTGATTTATGATCTGAGCGCTGATGTTGAGCTGATTCAGCCACGGGACCTGAACAGAGACGTGATCATTTCCCTGCAGCACTCTCACTGTCAGATGACAAGACGATCAAGAGATGGAGGAGGAGGTTTTGGTTTGAGAAAGAAAAAAAAAACTCATTGTATGAACTTTGATAAAACTTTGTTGTTCCTCTTTTACAAAAATCAGTGTTTTTGTCTCTCTTTCTGTCCGTTACCAGAATATTTCATGACTCACTGGATGGATTTCAATAAAAATCAGATGTAATGTAACGTAATCGACATCTGAGTGAATTTATCAAAAGTGGCTTTAACTCAGTCAGTTTTACCAATGTTCAGCTAAAACTTGACGTGGTAGTAGCTGAGAGTCATTCCCTACACATATTGTGAGCGTGACTGTCCACATAACGTTATTTATTTATAGCTTCTTTATAATGTCGTCATTTCTCAACATAAGATAGTCCTAGTTTAAAATGGCGAGCGATATGTATCCCTTCCTTCAGGCTTTTAATAAAAACTCATTTCTTTGGGCCAATATTTGCCTGTACAAGCTATTTTTTACTTTCATTTTTACCTAAAAGTGTCTTTTATCTATAAAAAAACGAAACATTTGCATAAATTTCGACTTACAGCGATGGCTTTAACTTTGACAACAGCAGTAATTTCATTGAAAACTTTCATTTTTACTTCCAACTTTTGAAACTGTACTCATTAATTTTATTACAATCATTCAGTAATACTGATACTATCAATAGACATGTAAATTATGGGGGGTAAAAAGTCTAATAAGTTCCATTAATCTGCAATAAATGAACTGACGGTAGAGATTGAACGCAGCTGACTATATTTGCTCTGTTTCCCCTTCAGAGACAGTGGGTTTCAGGCCGTCTCCTGCTGTTTGCGTTGCTTCTGCGGCTGCAGGGTTCTTCACGGTACGACTGCAGTGAGGGGAAAATAAAAATGAAATCAGAGCCCGCAGGTTAAAATGCGCTGTGCTTTGTAGTGAGATCGGACCTGAACCTGTAGTCCGAGGGCAAACTCAGGCCTAGTCTGTAGTCTCTCCTGCTCCTGGAGATTTGCCTTTGCAGGTCCCAGACGGAGCAGCTGGCGTCGCTGGATATGTAGCCCACAGACAGCAGCGTTCCGCGGATGTACATCTAGATTTGGGAAAGAAAAAGAACACGAAATTTTAAAAAAAACATTAGTTTTCCTGACATCAACAAAAAAACAACAAAAAAAGTATTTTTGTCTCGCTTGCAGAAGTGTTGCATCCTGTTAATTTTAACCTCTGATCAGTCATTGTCATTTAGATTTCTCAACAACGTGTGTGTGTGTGTGTGTGTGTGTGTGTGCAACATCCTGTTCATCATAATGATGTGTTTCTAAGAATAAAAGCTCCAAGAACTATTTGAGTGTCATTTCATTTCACTGGTCATTTTTGTCACCTGATGGTTTTGCTGATGTCTCTGTCTGTGTGTGTGCGTGTGTGTATGTGTGTGCGTGTCCCGAGTTTTAGCAAAAAATCTCTCGGCCTCGTGAACGAGTGGACGGGTTTTAATGAAACTCTCAGAAAGGAACCACCGGATGCGCACCCGATCGCCAGCTAACATTCGGAGTTAGTGCGCAGACGAGCGAACCTGACCGAGGACGAAAAACGGGCAGCAAGTCGGTCAGTTTTCACGGGTACCGAGCTAAAACCTGAGGTGGTAGTTGCTGAGAGTCGTTCGCAGCACACACTTCAACACGTCTTTTCAGATGTCGCACGAGGCCGTACGTATTGTTGCTTCCCAGGTTTGACCTAAGCAGCAACAGCTCAGTTCTCTCATCATAACATGATTTCAGTTCAAATCCCTGGCATGAAAGGCTGCCTGAAGTTAGATTTAGATTTCTCAAGTGTGTGTGTGTGCGTGCAACATCCTGTGGATCACAATGGCTGCTTCCAAGAATCAGATCTCTTAGTACTGTGTCTTGTCACAGTGAGTTGAGTCATTGTAAGAGCTCCCTTTTGCGATTAAAAGCCACTATCCGTCAGATCTTTCAGGCAGATGAGCGGGTCCCACTAAAACAACGCTCCTCTCATCGTGGCCCCCCTGCTTTCTGCTGCTGCCCCCCGGTGGGAGCCGCGGAGATGTGCGCCGAGCTCTGCGGCAGGCCGGCTCACCAGGACCATCCCCGGCGCGGCGGCGTGTCGCTGCTGCAGCAGGGCGTCCTCCGAGCAGAAGCCGAGCCGAGCCGGTAACATCTCGTACCTGACCAGGCGAAACGAGTCCATCTGACACTGGAGGAGGAAAAAGAAAAAAAATAAATAAACAGTTTTCAGTGAACGGCTGTTTGTTTATGTCAAAAACAAAAAGTGCAGCATCCATAAAACTCCAGCTGACAGAACTGAGTGTTAACTACTGCTGTGCTACTATGGTGATGCACACGCTGCAGGTCATCATAAAGGTGCTGTTTGGTGTGGGGCGCCGTTTGTAAAGGAGCTTGTGCTCAAAATTCATGCCTAAATTTTGTCACATTTAGCTTCAAACACTGTTTTAAAATGTAGTGTTGATTTTCTGATGTCACTTTTTACAACATTTAGCTAGTTACATGTAATTGTTACAGCTACATG
>NC_051440.1:10629930-10637174 GCF_001649575.2 Kryptolebias marmoratus | reverse complement strand
AATGTTAAATGTTAAATCTAAATGTTAAATGTTGAAACTAAATGTTTAGCTAATATGCTAATTTTTAATGCCTGAAACAGGAAGTACCAAAATAAAAGCTTGACACTAGGCTGAAGTTTGCTGAAATACTTTAGTAAACTAAACATTTTACAGTTAGATCAAACTGTAAAATAGTTGTTTTTGTTAGTTCAAAACAAAAACAACTGGATTTCTAGTCTGTAGTTGAAGACATTTCGCTTCTCATCTGAGGAGCTTCCTCAATTAAAAAAGCAGAGAGAGTGGAGTTAGATCTTTTTTTTTTTTTTTTTTTACCATGTCCTGGATGACTGGGAATCTACACAGGCTTCAACACAGAACAAACAGCTTTGCAGAGGAGGAATTCTTTAAGTCGGATATCTGAGCACTTTGTGATCAGGGGCTTGGCACAAAGACACTATTTGTTCCCATAAAATGTTATTTTATCACCAGCGCGGTGAATTACAAAGAGCTGTGACATTTAGAAGGTGATCAAATGAAGAATGATGAATCTTACAGCTCCCGAGTCAGGTCTTTGCTGATTATTTTCCCTTTTATTTCTTAAAAAGACTCTCAGATACTGCTGCAGACAGTTTTTAGGTCTTCTTTTGTCCTCCACTTGTCCAATTCCCTCTTTTCTTTGAACTACGCACACTTGGTGGTATGTTGTCATAGTCAGGTACAAGGACTGGACTGAAAATGAATGAACAAAACAGCTAAAAACTTGTAATTTCACCGACTGCTCAGTGTTTTATTCAGTTTGCAGACCTGAGAACACGGCATGGTTCTGTGCTTGTTCCTCCTCCTGTAGAGGTCCTCCACGGCGTCCCGCGCCTCAACGGGTTGACGAGGCGCAGTCACACACACCACCAGGATCTGTCGACTGTGCGGCGGCTGGCCCCGGACGAGAGCGTCGTACTCCAGGTCCGTCACCACGGGCATCAGCGTGGCGCTGCAGCAGCACCTCCTCCGCGGCGCCTCCCCCTGCAGGGCGGCTCGCAGCAGCGCGGGGCACACCGTGAGCGGGACAGAGGGGGCGAGCGGCGCCGGACCCGCTGGGACGAGGGACGCGTCGGAGCAGGGATCGCTTGGAAGAGTCACCGACCTGGGCGGAGGTCAGAACTCCTCCTGTGAATGTGCTGCGAGGTTGATTCACACGCACAGAACGACACAGATGGCTCTTACTCTGGGTCAACGTAGCCATGGATCTGAACGGGTCCCACTCTTATGACAGGAGGAGGCTGCGTCTTAAATCGCTTCTTAGGTGTCCTGCAAGAAACAAGGAACAGGTTTAAACTGTAAAACGCTCCTTTACTGCTCCGTGTGCAGCTTAGCTGAGGCTTTTTTAAATCAAAGTCATGAGTTGACTCATTCTCCCTGTAAAACACTCACTTAGGACTGAACCAGTTTAAGGAAAACACTGTTGAGCTCATATATGTGTGTGTGTGTGTGTAACAGTAACATTAAGGACTGAACAGCTAAAGCTGCAGTAAAAGCCGAACAAAGCATTGATCATTTTTTAGTTTTAAAAAAATCAAGATTTTATTTAAACTTGTCATCATTTGTTTACTGGGTGCATTTATAAAAATGGCTTTAACAGTTTCTTTTTCCTTCTTCTCCAGTTTGGTCGGGAATATCATCCAATTAAAGAAGGAGAGGCTGCACTTTAACCCGCATGACAAAATGTGAATATATTCATGGTTTGTGGTTTTGTTTTGTGTTGATTTTTGTGTGTGTGTTTTGGCAGTCTGGGCTGTTCAGCTGAGTCATGTTTGGATGTCATGATCGTACCAGTGGACATCCTCAACAGTCCGCCTGTGTGTCATTAGCAATCAGCACACCCGAGTCACCATTCCCAGCACAATTCCTCTGTTCTTTGGCAGACCATGTGTTGACCTGCACCTCGCTTTTTGCCCCGTTGCCTTGGTTTTGTTAATAAAAGTAATGCTAATTTCCAGGAAACTGCCACCTGGGTCCCGCTACAACGAGCCATCCACTAAAGGTGGCAAATATGGGGTCTTTGTGAAGACATTTCTTGGTCATGTTGTCGATTTTTTGTTCTTGTTTTGAACTGAAAACACTGAACTACATAAATTAAAGTGGCATAGTAAAGACAACTAACTTACTAGCCTATATTAAAGTACTGCAGGTACTTTTCCCAGAAGCATCACAACGACAAGCTATGTGTAGCTAAGACATCCCGGCCCCAGCCCGGGGTCAGTGAGCACCTTGGCGTCTGGACGAGGAGGTCCGGAGGTCCTTCTGCCGGAGCTGAGAGGCATCTGCGAGGCTTCTGACACTCGTCCCTCCTGCTCACCTCCGGCTTAGCGTCTGTGGGTGCGGGCGGGTTCAGAGAGGGCAGAGCGGCTTCCTGCGGCGCGCCTCTCCTCCACCTGGCCGTCCGCTCCGTGCCAGGACACCCGATACCTGAAGGAGAGGCAGAGGTTCGCTCAGAGAGAGGGGCCACTGACACCGAGTGACGCGGGTGACCGTGAACAGGATCCTCCCGGAGCCGCCCGATAATGTCGACTGTGCAACCCGAGGGAAGGCGGCGAACGACTGCCCGGCTCGGATTAGGTGCAACTTCCACTACGGTGGAAATAGTTTGGAGTTGTTTGCCTGTTTTTATTAGAATTTAATTCTAATTTTTTGATGTTGTTCTTGTTGATGTTGTTTTTTTTTTTGCAGACTTTGTTTTTTTTGCAGTCTAACTACTTTTACATACTTGGTGTTACTTTAGCCATTAGTATTTCAAATCGATCAGCTCCTCTTTGATTTTTCTAACTTTTAGACTTTTCAAAATCTTTAACCTTATTTCCAGATGTTTTAGAAATACATTAGAGATCTCAGTGTGAATCTACGGGGAATACATTGTGCTCTTTGAAATCTGCTTCAGCGTACCTGATCTGTTTTTTGTTTGGTTGGTTGGTTGTTAAGCTACTTTAGCTTTTAGCTACAGTTCTACTTTTAGCCTAAAACTTTAAGTTTAACTACTTTTAGTTTTTAGTCATCGTTCTGCTACTTTCAGCTTCTAACTACTGTTCTGTTACATTCAGCTACAATTTTGCTATTTCTAACTTTTAGCTTCAAGCTAGCCTTTGGCTACATTCAGAGTTTAGTTAGTCTTTTGTTACTTTTAGCTTTTATCAAGCCTTTGTGCTACTTTTAGCTAGTGTTTTGCTCCTTTTTAGCCAGCTGTATTTTTTCTGCAGACGAGTTCGTCTCGTTTCGTTTTATGACGTCTGTCCTGTTATGTGTCTGTTCGTCAGCTCAGCTCCGGGTACCAATGGCGACACGGTAGGAGTCCAGCCAGTCCTCCGTGGTGTTCCGTATCCTCTGCCGAAGCCTCCTCAGCTCGCCGCCACCGTGTCCCCTCCGCCGCACTGAGGGCTCCACCGGTGCCTCCACCTCTCTGAACACCCGCTCCACCTGAGGGCAGACTGAGCCCTGTCACAACAGAGTCCACGCCCAGTGAAGCAAGAAAAGGCATTTAAAGCTCTGAAGCTTTAAGAACTTGCTTCTGCACAAGTACTGACGTCAGTCTTTCAAGCTTTAGGTATTTTCATTTAACACTTTTATATTTCCTGTGTTGTGTTACAGTCAGTAAAAAGCATCTTACAGCTGTTTGCCTCCAGGTCACGATCCTCTCAGAGACGCCTCCCACCGGAGATCTCTTCTCCTGCAGCAGCCGGGGGTCAGAGGTCAGCGTCTTCTCCGCCTGCACGAAAAGTGGACGCTCCCGAGACGGTCTGCCCCGCGAGCTCACCGTTTCTCTGGGTCGGCTGGAGTCAGAGGCAGGAGAAAGCGGGAGGCGAACGCGCTCGTTCCCACACCTGAAGCTGAGCGAGGCAGACGCCCCGCTGAGGAGAGTCACACAGATCTGATCTGAGACCTGTCAGACGGAAGAAAGAAAAAAATGTTTCGAAATGAGGACATTAGGTTGCCAGCAGAAACAGTGAACTCATCTTTCCGTTACAAGTAATTGCTCTGTTTCCCAACACATCTTCAGCACAGGAGTTTTACTTCAGTGTGGATAGGATTATAAGGAAGGAAAAACTCTTAAATCCTTTCTTTTTTATTTTAAATTGAAGTTTATTTTATACAAATTTGTGCTTTCTTTGACTTGAGTAGGCCGAGGAGCCGGTTTCTTTGCTTTTTTTGTTGTTGTTGCAAAAACTGAATATTTCTGTGGATTTACAGTACAAAACGAAGTTCTCTGATGAGCAAATAAGAAAACAAAAAGTGCTCTTTGTCAAACTAAAGCAAGATATCAAAACGATCCATTCGATTTTGTCAAGGCGGCGTTTAATGACGAGGCCAGCAGACAACTGCTGATGTCCACTGATGCATTATGCATGTTCTGACTCATCAGAACCCAGCAGGACAGCAGTCCTGAACACCCTGCCGAGGCAATAATCGCCTCCGATGAGGCGGCGTTCTCCGCCAACCAAGTCGGTGACCCGACCTCCATCTGAGCGAGCTGAACGCCGGGCTGAAGGCCGAGACGCGGAGTGCTGATGTGTCCGAGGGGAAGACCGTTTAACTCCAGGCGCCAAGCGTTAAAGGCCTGATCGGGCCGTATCGAATTAACACGGCTCGACTGAAAGCTCAATTCGGGCTCTATAATTACACCACACAAGGTAAGAGAACGAAGGGCGGCAGTAAATTAACCTTCCACTCCGTCGCCGGGCAGAAACGTGTACCTTCACAACAATCTTGTTCCTCAGCGTGCGACACGTCCTCCAGCTCCACGCTTCAGTCGTGTTCCCACGTTCATCGTATTTAAATCCACCCTCCTGGTCCCAGACTGCAGCGATGGCAGAGCTGCAGAAATAAACCATTTACTGTAACTTGGAACATACTTAGATTATTGTAGCATTCAGCTTAAACAACCGAATTATGTCCTTTTAAGCAGTTTGAGGAAAGTGTCCGTACGTTTTCATTGTAAAATTGTTGTCAAGCTCTCTCATCGTTGCGTAAAGACATCATTATCGCCCGCCGCCTGTTAGCAAAATACCTCATGAACCAGCAGGCAGATGTCAACGAAACTCCCAGAAAGTAATATTAAGTCTCACATGGCAGCACAGATCCTTTTTCTGTTTCATATTTGGGCAAAACTGGTACCGTAGCTGGCACACACGAGCCAAATTCCCACTGCAATGATTTCCAAATCAAATCAAATTGGGATTTTGTGAATCAGAATTAAACTGTTTTTGGGAAAACAGGAGAAAAGGCTCACCGAACACACAACCTGCGTGGTCTGGAGGTATTTTGCAGAGGGGAATTAGGTTGTTTAGTACATCGGCTGACTCGCCGTGACATCATTATTTTCATTCATCTCTCCCCTGTCGACTCGGAGTAAGTCAGAGATCCAGCGTTTCACAGTAATTGCAGCTGTTGCTTTGCACTTGTCATTCAGAGCATTGTGTTGCCCAGTTAAGTTTTAAGTTATTATGCTGATTTATTTTTGGCATCGACCTGAGCAAACAGGAAAAAAAAGGGCTCTAACTCAGTCAGTTTTTCCAGATATCATTACTGAGCCGTGATTTTGATAGTAGCTGAGTCATCCCCAACACGCACTCTGAAAGCCAACAGAGCTGGTCAGATCTTTGGCATGGCGACGGGTGATATGCATTCCTTCGAGGAACAATACTTTTGGTTTTATGTTTTCTTTCCGTTGAGCCGGACGCTCAGAGCTGAGCTGTTTGTCTCTTTACAATCAAAGCTGATCAGTCAAGTCAGAATTAAACAACAGTCGTAAAGATTCTGTGAGCCATTCTTTAAGTTTCAGAAAGCTGTGGGGGGACAGCATTCGGTGTGTTTTGCTCGCTATCCAGACATCCTAAAACACTGACCCGTGACTCACCTGCGAGGGTGCGTCACTGCCCCGTGCCCGGACGCTGTGACAGTCGCGAGCACAGTGGGACACTCGCCGTCGCTGAACACGTTGGTGTAGAAGCCTCCGCCCGGCAGGCCTGAGCGACTCTGGCACACCGCCATGCAGCCGGACGGATAGCTGTCAGGTCAAGGGTCAACTGCACGGACACGTTTTTACAATTAAGTGAATGAAGCCCATCTAGGAAAAGATACTACACACACGAGGAGCCGTCGTTGATCCCATAGTGCAGCTTCTGCTGGACTCCGTCGCGCAGCTTCTCCTCCAGGATCTGGAGCGCGGCGTCGGCCGAAGTCCCCGGTTTCAGCTTTCGCCTTCTCTCCACGAGTTTAACTTTTGCCTCGCCGTAGTGACGCAGTACGGGCGGCCGGCTCAGATCCGGCTCAGATCTTTGCAGATTTTTTTACAAGAAGACAAAGTTAGAAAGTCAGGTTTTAAAAAGACCTAACGTCGTCGTGCTGCAGCCTTAAAGGGATGGTTCGAGTCTTTCTGCAGGAAGTTTATAAGCAGTTAATACCTTACCTGTTGCAGACAGCTCGTTCAGCAACTTCAGCTTGGAACAAATGACAAGCTCGTGGCTAGTCTGAGCGGAGCCGAGACCAAAGTGGACTGCTGGTGTCTTAAAACAACTTCAATCTCTAAATATTTCTTTGGGGATTCTGTTTCATACACCCAAATATCATTGTCTGTTTCACATTACTCAGTTGTTTACAAGCACAAACAGCAGCAGCAGCAGCAGCCTGTAGCACTTCCTGCAGGAAAATCATAACATTTCTGACTGAATTACGTTGTAAAGATTTATAAAACAGTGTTTGCATGAAGATAAATGAGGGCGGCAGCAGTCCACTTTGATCTTGGCTAGCTTGGATGAGCTCATCAGTCTGGTACTGGTAGTCAGCTATCTGCAACAGGTAAGACATTAACTGTTTGTAACCTTTCCATAGATCCCTGGTTCAAAAGAGC
Organism: Kryptolebias marmoratus; assembly: GCF_001649575.2. NCBI lineage: Eukaryota > Metazoa > Chordata > Actinopteri > Cyprinodontiformes > Rivulidae > Kryptolebias > Kryptolebias marmoratus. The sequence continues at coordinate 10,630,300 of NC_051440.1, read as the reverse complement.
TGAACTGTCATTTTAAGGTTTGCAGTTCTGATCGAGGCGTTAAACAGACACAAAAAAAGTAGTTTCCAGAAAACCTCTTTTAAAATGAAATGTATTTTCGAAGAAGCAGGGAGTGAGAACTCACTCAGGCTTTCGTGCTGCCTGCAGCCGCTCCACCGCCCACTGACACTCTCGGATGCTCGGGGGCTCGTCGTCATCGGGGGGACGCTCCAGCCGAAGGAGCCCACCTGGACACAGATCACATCCGGCTGAGTCAGAGGAAGCGCCGCAGGGCAGGCGGTCGATAACACGACGCCGCAGCCCCTGAGTCCTACCTGGGCGTTCGCGGCTGCCGGCTGAGATGGAGAAACGGGCCTTGGAGGAGCTGCGT
>NC_051440.1:10600888-10629844 GCF_001649575.2 Kryptolebias marmoratus | reverse complement strand
GGGCAGGAAGGAAGAACGTCGTTACTGCGTCGCACCCGTGTCAGATGTGTGTGAGCTGTAACCCGATAGGCCTGTCATCCTTTAACAGAGAGCAGCGCCTCTGAGCTCCTCCATGTCTGACCAGGTAAACTAAAACTGTCACTTCCACAAACAGGACGCCAGCAGCAGCACCTACACTCGTTTCAGCTGAAACACACTCTGCGGCCGGCTTGTGTAGCAACTAACATTTTGTTTATATAAAAGTGAACCAAGCAAGCTTATTCTTAGGAACAGGGTGGAAAAGTCAATAATTTTAGCTTTTCATTGCTTGTTTTTTTTTTTCACGTTTACTGTCTTTAATGTGCCGAAAGACTCTCTTGTGGCTAACAACACATAAAGTAGAAAATTCCTGTTTTGCTCAAACCCACGGGCAAACACGGTCCTCTGAAAAGAAGCTTTTTCGGTGTGTAAAGAGTTCATGAGAGGTAACATAAAGGGACAACAGGCTTTATGTCTGCAGAAAAAAAAACAACAAAAAAAACAGGATTTGCTGGTTTCTGATTGGCTGCCTGATCTATATTTGGTTTTTAAAACGTTATCTGAGGTCATGCCCTACTTTGAAATAGGATGAAACATGGTAAATATTATGGTATGGATTATCATTTCTGCAAGTGATTACAGATAATTGTGTTTTTGTGTTGCAATATTGTCATTTTGAATACTTTGGTCAGTTGTGTTATTTTTTCTTAATTTTGTCTCTCTCTATTGTCCTTTTCCCTTTTTTTAATTGCATCTTCTTTCCCATGCTCTACATCTCATGTTGCTCCTTGCTGGTAGACTTTGTGTGTAATATGGGTTGTTTTATATCTTATTTTAAGTGCTTCCCTAATCTGGGCTCAGCTTAAGTGAGGAGCTCCTTCATCCGGGGAGGGGAGCTTGGAGTAGAGTCGCTGCTCCTCTGCTCTGATTAGGACGCCTCCTTCTGCAAGCTTTCCGGGAATGTCCCACTTGGAGGAGACCCCTGGACGGCATCCTCTCTGACCTGGGAACACCTTGGGTCCCTGCAGTGGATGGATGGATGGATGGATGGATGGATGGATGGATGGATGGACGGACGGACGGACGGATGGATGGATGGATGGATGGACAGATGGATGGATGGATGGATGGATGGATGGATGGATGGATGGATGGATGGATGGACGGATGGACAGACAGATGGATGGATGGACAGACAGATGGATTTTGATGGTTTTGCTTTGTTTTTCTGTTCTCTTTCTTTCCACTGTCCCTCTTTAAAGCTCATCTTCAGGTCTTTGTTTCAGTTTTGTCTTTTTGCGGTCTAATTACCTCTCAACATTTATCTATCACGTGCAGTGTGTTATATTAAATCATATCTTTTGAAATAAGCAAGGGGCCCCTGACTGTGAGGGCCCTGGGGTACAACATGTGGGTACAGCCTTACTCGCTGTATTTCAGAACAGGAAAGAAGAAAGAAATGCAGTCCAAGTGCCAATAAGATTCAATCTAATTGTAGACGTTTTGCTTCTTCTTAATGTGTGCGACGCGGTGTGTTTTTAAGTTTAAAAAATATAAAATAAAAAAGGCTAAAAGGAGTTTATCTCTTCCAAAGAGTTCAGAGCGACTGTACCTCTGCTGGAGTTCTGTTTGCACTTCTTCACACGCGCTCCATCGTAGGCCTTCCACTCAGAGGGACCTTCGTCCCCCCCGGCACGTGGCTCCCTCTCTCCTGTTTCTGCTCTGTCTCCCGCCTGGAGGGGGGTCGTCCGCTCTGCGCCCAGAGCACCTTTGGACTCGGGCCGGTCGGCGGTCGGCGGCGGACTCGTCGAGCGCGGCGACGCTCCCACAGTCAGCTCGTCCCAGGACTCGTTCAGGATGTTGACAATCCCGTGAGGAACGGCCCCCACTTCGGACCACCTGTGCCGTGAGAGAAGGCGAGCCAGCTCGTCCAGTAACCGGGGCGCCGCTCGCTTGTAGGCGTCCACCGGATGGCGGCGGCTCGACGCAGCACCGGGGCATGGGGAGGCATCGAGTTCATCGCCTTCGCCCGGCTCACCTGAGAGGTCCTGTCTGTCTGAGTCCTGGCTTTCACATTCCTGGCCTTCCTTTTGGTGACTGTAAATAAAAACATAAAGACTGAAGTGAGGTTGTTGCGTCTTATCTCTTCGATTTTGTGTCTGTTAGCGAATTATCTTGTGAAACACTGGACGGATTTGAACAAATCGAGCAGAAATTATTTACTGGATGAACGTCTACAGCTGATCAACTTTCAGAGCCAACCCAATTCAAGATGGCCGCCACATCCCAGTCACCTTTGCAAACACAAACATGACTCTAACTCAGTCAGTTTTACAGTCGCAGACCTAAAATTTGGTGTAGTAGTAGCTAAGACTGATCCCAAACACATAATCTGACGGCAACGTCTTTGTTTAAAATTGTTCCATTAACTATTTGAAGTCAACCCCATGTGTCTGTTAACAAAATATCTCATGAACGACCGGACGGATTTTAATGAAACCTTCAGGAAATAATCGTTGCATGTGCTTCTACGAGTGATTAACTTTTGCAGTCAACCCAGCTCAAGACGGCCGCCACAGCCAGCTGACGTTGAAAAACACAAAAACGGCTATGATTTAGTCGATTTTACAGATATCGTGCTAAAATTGGGTGTGGTAGTAGCTGAGGTTCGACTCCGTCGTGCATGATGTCGTGGCCCGACATCATCTTCAAGGTTTGATGGAAACGGATGCAGCTCTATTCCTTTTCATTACCAGATAGTCTTAGCCCAAACGTTTAGCCTGGACGGCAGCGGGCGACATGCATTCCTTTAAGGAACGTGAGGCCTTTAATCGAAGATCTGTCGATCGTTCTAGGACTGTGTTTGAAGGCAGAAACAAACACAGACATGAACTGTTCAAGTTTTCTCATGTGAATCATTTATTAAAGATGAATCTGTTTACTCTGATGCTAAAATTATCAGGGTTTCAGTTGAGTTGTTTTGTTATTGTTGTTGTTGTTTTTACACACTGTGTTGATGCTCAGAAGGGCACTTTTCAATAGTCAAACTCTTAAAACATTTATACCTTTTTCAATATAACTGAAAAACCGTCTAGATGAGAATATATTAAAGGTACCATGGGGTTTAACGGAGCTAATTTAAATCTGTGGTTTGTTTTTGGTTTCACATTAGCTAAAACGAGCTACCTTTTAGCTGATGTTTTACCTGCACGTTGCAGCCTCCAGCTGCCTCCAGCTCGGTTCTCGGAAATCCAAAATGTAGCTTCGTGTCCCCTTCACTCGGCTGCGTCTTGTTGGCTGCGAACAAAGCGGACGCGTCACGTCGAGGCTGTCTCTTTAAAGTTAATAAAAAAAAAAAAAAACAACTATATGCAGTCAGTGCAGTGAACCTGTGGCTCACCTGGTCGAAGAAAAACACGGGGCCGATCCTGTCCGTCTGCGCCATGACGCGCCATCCATCACATCCCGGGGAGGGGGTGGAGGAGGGTGATCCGGCTCAGAAAACCGTTAAAACATAAACAAATGGGTTATAAAAGGTTAGCTATTCTAACTCGGGCATGTATATCTCGTCCCGAAGCGCTTGGCTTGTTGCTGGGAGACGCACTTCCGCTCCGTTCTCCGCGTTACGCACCGGCGGCAACCATCGATTCGGCTGGATGACTTGAAACTGTGTCCGTCAGTCGGTCAGGGAGAAAACTGCAACACTTTTGGCGCCAAACCCAGCCAGAGTTTGCCAGCATGGGGCTCGTGGAGCAGGTGACACCTACCTGACATGCGGGGGGAGGGGGAGGGGGCTGCAGCAGGCAGGCAGGCAGGTGCGCTTCTGCCCGGTAACCCGACACCCCCGACGCGCCTCTGAGGAAGAGATGTGCTTTAAACTTTTCAACCTTCGTGGGACGCGCTGGAATTGTGCTGCACGTGTCACAATTTAACTCAGGCTGTTACATCTTAATGGAACCAAAAAAAAAAAAGATGATAATCTAAGTTGTTTTTTGTTGTTGTTTGTTTTGTTTTGTTTTGCGCATTGGACAAGTGGAGTTCCGCTCGTTGTTGGCTCAGCTTCCTCCGGGCACTTATTTCCACTCTGACCGCTGGAGGCTCCCCAGCAGCTTCTATGCGTCACTTCGTCCCTCAGAGTCTCCAGCAGCAGCAGCAGCAGCAGCAGCAGCTGCAGTAGCAGCAGTAGAAGCAGCAGCAGCAGCAGCAGCAGCAGCAGCATGGAGGCAGCTCAGCCCCAACTTCTCAACGGGGACCTAACGGAGGAGCGGGAGGACGCGGACACGGTGAAGAGGAGGAGGAGGAGGAAGAAGAGGAGCAATAACAACAACAACACTGATGGCAGGACCGCGGCACCAGGTCAGGAGCAACATCCGTGAGGGAAATTCTAAATAATCAAATAAATTACCCCTCACTGTAGAGCATCATATATGTGTGTGTGTGGGGGGGGGGGCACCTACCAGTTTGTCAGAGTCATTTAGAAGTGGCAGAAAGTTGTAGCTTGAGGGATAGGCTGATAGATTTGTAGTCTGGACTAAAACAAATGCACTCTTTTCGAAGAGAAGTGGTGTCATGCAGCAGAGGGAGCAACAGTTTTGTGCAGTGAGACACTACAGATACAGGGTCATTGTTTTTAAGGGTAAACACCAAACACTGGCTGTACGTGTCACAGGTCTGCAGGCGTGTGTGTCCTTCAACATCTGCCTTCTAAGGAGAAGGAACTGGGCACAGGCCAAGTTCAGAGAACTTTCTAAAAATGAGTCTCTGAACCAAAAATAATCACCTCTTTCTGTGTGTGTGTGTGTTTGTGTGTGTTCGCCCGTACATGCACGCGCAAACCGTGTGTGACTTTGCAGCAGGGACAAATGAAGCCGATGGGGGCGGCGCAGGAGCCCGAGGCATTGGCGACGTGACGAAACAGCTGGAGGAGCAAACGCTGGAGGAGCGGGAGAGGCCCGAAGACGCAGAAGAAGGTATCTCCCCCCTCTGTCAGCCTTCGGGCCTTCGCCCTCAGAGGCGTCTTCAGCTGCAGCAGCAGCAGCAGCAGCAGCGGCTGTGCTGGGAAACCCACCCCCTTGGGGTCCCTAAAACGCTCAGCCGGTCCTATCTGCAGAGGGATGTTTGATTTCTGAAACCCTGGGAAACGTGCCCGAGTCGGCGTCAATATTTATTTTATTTCGTGTTCCATTTTCCTAACTGCACTGAAACTAATGATGCTTACGACAGATGGGGACGAGGTGGAAAACGCCGCCGGGAAGAAGAAGAGGAAGAAGAAGAAGAAGAGAGGCGGTGAGCTGTTTACCTTTTTTTTCACTGCAGCAAAAATACACCAGCGCAGCCTTCGTCTGGTTGTTATGTTTCAGGAATTTAAAGAGTTTTTAAACCCTCTCACTTAGTCTGAGCTAAAAGATGAAAGTCAGGAACAGAGCAGGGCTGACTTGTGTTGTCTTGTCTCTTTGCTGGCACTTTCCTCTGCTTCTGTGTTTTCTCTATCTGGGCCACAGCGAAGGGACAGACTGACCCTCCCTCAGTACCTATTTGTGAGCTCTATCCCAACGGAGACTTCCCGAATGGAGAGGAGTGTGAATATCCCCCATCAAAAGACGGGTGTGTGACCTCGACACTTCACCAGGAGTTTGCTCCTGTGCCAAATCTTTTATTTGGGTCTCCTAACTTTGCACGTACACTACGGCTGCAACATGAAAGCGAGGTTGTGAGATCGACACGTCAGTCTGCGAGCGTGGATGTGCGTCTTCTTTGTGCCCCCCGAAAGCAGTCACGAGCGTCGCCGCCTTTGTGGTTTGACCTCCTCAGGCGCAGCGCCGCTTGGAGGACCACCAGCGAGGAGAAGCGAGCGCTGGACAGGGCCAACGAGGAGATGTGGAGCGATTTCAGGCAGGCGGCCGAGGCCCACAGGCAGGTGCGCTCCTACGTCAGGAGCTGGATCCAACCGGGCTTGGCCATGATTGACATCTGGTGAGAGGCACGCTGAGTATAATTCTCGATAACCACGGTCGTCCTAGCTGCTTGGATTAAAAGAAACAGAAAACAAATCAACAGAGCCTTTTGTGATGAGAGGGGAAACATCTCTGAGACTCAAGACAAAAAAGATCAGCTGCCTTCTTTTCAAGCAACTAGGGCCTGTTCATACCTTGCAATAAATCCGTCCGATAGCAACTGTTCACACCTCGCAGGAAAATGCTCACCTCAAAACGTTTTTGCTCCGTGACACAGCCGAGCTACAAGCAGCAGTTCTGCTGATGTTTCTTTAAAAATGACATTACATTCATGCCATTTGAGTGGCATATCAATGGAACTGTTTCATACACAACTTTTAATAAGCTTCATTACCTAATAGACTGGATATGACGCGTACAGTTAGTGAATCCACAAAAACTGAAGCATTAAACTAAAGAAAAACTCACCATGTAGCGTTCTGGTGATCCATTTTGATTAATAAAACCTCAACGAAACTAATATTTTTTATTGGGAAGGGCTCTGATAATCAGTTCATTAAAACATTTAGATGAAAAAAAAAGTAAACAAACAAATAAATGTTGCATTTTCAGAATATTTCCAAGGATGGCTGTTTAATTACCTTTACCCAGCTTGCTGCTGAAGGGGTCTTTTTTATTGACCCCCAGATGTCCTGGTAATAACCCTGCTGCTTCTCTGGGGCCGTGTCAGATCAGTAGGACGTCCTTCATTTCAGATTGCTAATGCGGATGAAAAGTCCACCTTCTTGGCCTGAGTGAAGCCATTTTGAAAACGTATACACCCATATTCATCATCGTCCAGATCCAGTCTGATCAAAGCAGGACGGATGTTAGAGCAAGGTCCAAGCAGTTAGGAGACTTAATGAGTTTAAGCCGTTTGTTCTCATTGTTCTCCTCTCGTTTTTCTGGCAGTGAGAAGCTGGAGGACTGCTCCAGGAGGCTGATCAAAGAGAACGGGCTGAAGGCGGGCCTGGCCTTCCCCACCGGCTGCTCCATCAACCACTGCGCCGCCCACTACACCCCGAACGCAGGAGACCCCACGGTGCTGCGCTACGACGACGTCTGCAAGATCGACTTCGGCACGCACATCAACGGTGAGCGGAACCCGCCCGCAGCGTCCTGTTTGTCCCCTTTCACATTTGGTGTGACGACCCAACCTGGAACCGACCGATCTCAGAAAAGGCTTTAAAGGCCTAGAGGTCCTTGAAGGAATGCAAAGATCCTGTGCAATGAGCAGCACTGTGAGTGGCTCTCAGCTACGAGCACAACAAACTGTAGCTCAGCATCTGTAAAACTGACTAAGCTGTCCACGGCAGCCATTTTGAGTTTAGTTGGCTCCCAAAGCTGTAGGTGATTAAGTCCTGAAACGTTCATTAAAGTGTGTACGGTATTCCAGCCACACAGCGAGCGTGACTGAAACGATCTGTTCTTTCAGGCCGAATAATAGACTGCGCGTTCACCGTCACGTTCAATCCGAAGTATGACAGACTGCTGGAGGCCGTGAGCGACGCCACCAACACGGGCATCAGGGTGAGCCGGTTCCTTCCTCCCCTTTTTTTTTTTTTTTTGCTTTGTTGCTCCGTTTTTAAAAGGAACACGGGAGACCTTAACGGGGGCCACGAAAGTCCTCCCGCCAACCTGTTTGTGCCCGGGCTCCCGAGCGAACGCCTGACACGACGCCACAAAGGTCGCGGTGCTCCTCGGTGTTGTTCAAACGGCTGATTCAGAGTAAAGATCGGTGACTGAATGTGAGCGAATGTGAGATAAAAAATGCACCATAAGCAGACCGCATAATTCACACAGGGATGTGGGGGTGGGGGGAGGGGGGACAGGAGACATGTCCTTTACAGTTTTGTAGCAGACAGACCAACATTTAAAGGAGTAGTGCAGATCTTTTCATCGTAGCGGACAATTAATATCTTACCTGTTGTAGATAGCTCTTTGAACAGCCTCAGTTTGGAGAAGTAGAGTTTATTTCAGACCTGATTGGTGATTTATATACATATATAGAAATGTTTTTATTCACAAATTGCTATGAGCTGTCAAAATTTTTCTTGTCTTTATTCTGGGAGAACGACAGCAGCTCTAAGTTGTTTTTTAAATGTTTCATAAAACTATTAATTGTTCAAAAACAATGTTTTTATGTCTGTGAGGTTGTACTATGAGCTATGGGAAAGTAAAAAACTCACACCAAACAAAAGCTCAGAACTCAAGAGGATTAGACTATCTGAATGGAGGGGGGGGGGTCCAGCATATTTATAGGGGTGACCTTTGACCCCTGCACAGGACAGTGATACTCATGGCCTGCTCAAGCCGCTCCGCCTCCCTTCTGCAAACTCTTCCACTTGAAACGCATAAAAACAAACGACACGTGAGTTTATTAAAAACTTTTACGATCCGAAGAAGACATTCTGCTGTCAGCAAATAAAAAGACTACGTCCGTTTACCACCCCGGGTAAAACCTGGTAACGTCTTGTTGAAGCTCTACAGTCCAGAACTTCCAGAGAAAATAATAAGTCATTGTCGACAAAACAACAAATACGATGCCAGCGTACAGATCACCATCGCCAGTGAGTCAAATAGGCCACAATTACACTTCAATAACACTCTATTTAAAGTCATATTTTTGAAATATAGTGTAATTTTTAAGCTCATTCTATAATAATAAAAAGGACTGTTTTCTTTACTTGCACTTGAAACACTCATCAGTAACATTAATTAACAAAAAAGACTGGAATTAATCATTTTTATGACTGCGTTTTTGCTAAAATAAAATGTCGAAGCTCATGAAATCTGGGATACTTCTTCAATACTGGATTGCTGAAACGTTATTAATTCACCGTATAATATAATATAAAGGTGAAGAATGTGGTTGCGTCATAAAACATGGAACTCAGGAAGATAAAAATGTGGGGGGAAAAAATAAAACAAAACATATTTTTTTAGGCCCATACATAGAAGGATACCCCCACTTCACTGCAGGAAGGTTAATTATTTACAGAAGTATCTCCACGTGTTGTCTTCCACAGCAGTCGGATGTGAGGGTGGTGTAGTTTGTAACTAGCTAACAGCTGGTATTACAGTATGTCCCAGTATGCGTCCACTGAGACGCTGGAGATACTGTCTCTCTTTCCGTACGGGATGAAACGTTGTGTATTTTCCTGCTAACGTCGCCTCTGTCCCAGTTTGCTGGAATCGACGTGCGGCTGTGCGATGTTGGCGAGACCATTCAGGAGGTCATGGAGTCCTACGAGGTGGACATCGATGGGAAAACGTACCAAGGTAAGAGGACTTCCTTCAGCGGCCTCTGTGACATTGCCCGCGGATGGACTCTCACTGCGGCGGCGGCTCTGTTTGCAGTGAAACCGATCAGAAATCTCAACGGCCACTCGATTGGACAGTACAGGATCCACTCGGGGAAGACGGTCCCTATCGTGAAGGGCGGAGAGGCCACCAGGATGGAGGTTTGGACCCCTATTTTTGTTTTTATTTTGTGGCTAACGCAAAACATCCCTGTAGCCTCTGTTCACTAGAGAAACTTGGCCCAGTTCAGTTGACTGGCTCGCTGCCTGTTAGCAAAATATCTCATTCTTGGCTGTACTTATACAACTATATTAGTAATGTTTGGCGTCAACCCACCGTAGTCTACTCAAAAATGGCTACAGCTTAGTGAAATCTTTAGATATTAGGCTAAAATTTGTTGTGGCAGCAGCTGACAGTCATTCTCAAGTAACACATGGTAACAGATCTCAGTTTTGGATGAGGTCGTGCATAGTGCCAGTTTCGAAATTTGTCCCAAAACGGTGATAACGCCGTCTCTTTTCGACATAAGGTCCAGATCTCTGGCACCAGAGGCGGTGGGTGATGCGAGGGCCTTTTCTTCACTAGCGGAACCAGAAGACCTTTGAGCTGGTTGGGTTTATCGACGGGTTGCGGGGGAAGGGTTCCCTTTCACAGCTCCTTAATCACACCGAGCTGCACTTTAGCTACAGCTTCGGGTGAATTTACAGCCTCGGGCAGAAGCTCCTCTCGGGTGGGGTGGTGGTGGTGGGGTGGGGGGTGTCCAAAGTAACGAACTGATCAGAGCTCACACGCCCTGAAATGTTTGGCTCCTTCGCAGTCGCACATCTGCAGCAAGTGCAGCGTTTTTAATTGGCAAGTAGCTGCGTCAAGCTTTTTACCTGATGGCTGCAGGAGGGGGGCAGAGGGGGAGGGGATGCTGATGTGGCAGCTTCGAACATTGTAGTTTTAGTCGAAGCGCGTTGGTGTAACAGCTCTCTCTCTCTCCCTCCGTGTGCACTGCCGGCCGGAGCTGCAGCTGGGCGTGCCGCGGGGGGGCCGGAGGGGGTGGGGGGATGGCTGCTGGCACTTTGACTGATTATCGGCGCAGCGGCGGAGGGCGTCGCAGTGTTATCAGCTAACGCCACGCCGCTCTTACAGAGACCCAAACTGACATCGGGACACGTCCAATCAGACTGCATTATTCAGGAACGCACTCGAGCGTCCTCCGCAGACCTCTCATGAATATGGTCGTGACTGACAACTTGAAGTTTTTATCAAATTTACACCCTGTCCCCCCCCGCCTACCTTCAGAGTCTTTGTCCTTCCTGTAATAACATACATTCTGTTCTGCCCTAAAGGACTTTCAGCACCATTTTTCATCCCATGTCAGCTGCATAATAAATGTTCCCCCCCCCAACGGACAGGAAGGTGAGGTTTACGCCATTGAGACATTCGGCAGCACGGGAAGAGGCGCAGTCCACGACGACATGGAGTGCTCTCACTACATGAAAAACTTCAACGTTGGACATGTGCCAATAAGGTTCCTCTTTACGTCTCATAAGTTACAGAAAGAACTCCTCTGAATGTTTTGGTTTCAATCACCTGCCTTTTGCCGGGTGGTGCTGGTTTTGCCCGTGTCTGTGTGTTTGTGTGTGTGTGTGTGCACGTGTGTATGTGTGTCTGTTGGCAACTTATCTCATGAACAAACAAACGGATTTTAATGAAACTTTCTTAAAGTCAGAATTGGAGGTCCATCTACAGCCGATTCACTTTAGGATTCAACCTGATTCAAAATGGCCTCCACAGCCAACTGATCTTAGAAAACACAAAACCAGCTATAGTTCAGTGAGTTTTGCAGATATTGACCTAGGGTTTGGTGTGGTTGTAGTTGAGATTCGTCACCTACACATACACTGATCAATACACATTGTGCAAGGCATTTGCCTAAAACTATGCTATTAACTACTGGAGCCATTCCTGTTTGTCTGTTAGCAAAATATCTCATGAAGCCCTGGACCAATTTTAATTAACCTTTCAGAGTGTTATCACTGGATGTACATATACAACTGATTAACTTTTGGAGCCAGTCCAAATAAAGATGGCCACCACAGCTAGTCCAAAGTAGCCAACACAAAAATGTCTTTAACTCAGCCAGTTTTACAGAAATTGAGCTAGAAATCAGTGTGGTAGTAGCCGGCAGTCATTCACAACAAATCATCTGAGCATTAGTTATTGTGTTAGATTGTGGTATTTTTAAAGCTTGACCAAAACAACTGTAACTTTTTCATTTTTTCAAAAAAAGATAATCTTAGTTTAAAACTCTAGGATGAAAGCTGTCAGGTGATATGCATTCCTTCAATGAATGCTAGGCCTTTTGATTTTAGTTTGTATTCATTTAGTTTTCAAACTGTGTTGCAGACTTCCAAGGGCTAAACACCTGCTGAACGTGATCAACGAGAACTTCGGTACGCTGGCGTTCTGCCGCCGCTGGCTGGACCGCCTGGGCGAGAGCAAGTACCTGATGGCGCTGAAGAACCTGTGCGACCTGGGTATCATCGACCCGTACCCGCCTCTCTGCGACATCAAGGGCAGCTACACGGCCCAGTATGAGCACACTATCCTGCTGAGGCCCACCTGCAAGGAGGTCGTGAGCCGAGGGGACGACTATTAAAGCATGCACCACGAGGAGCATGGCCGCTCGGAGACATTGGGCCTCCTCGGGCTGACTGCAGTTATGCAATACTTCTCTGACCTGCGGCTGTGGTAAGAGGTTTACGTTCGCTCGTCATGGAAAGTAACTCTGGGCTTTTATCGGTCCATCTGAACCTTCCTTTTCCCAGGGTGGACAGCTTGTGACTTTAACGGTATTTGAAAATGAGAACACGGAGCGCAAGCTTGGCTTCATTGTAGAGTTTCTCTAATCCACGCAAGGTCAGAAATACACCAACAAATCAGCAAGTCGTTTAAAACGTGGCCCTGAAGGGTCTAGAGCAGTGGTGTCCAGTCCTGGTCCTGCATGTTTTGGACGTTTCCCTGCTCTTCAGCAGGTCTTCAAGATCTGCAGAAGCCTGTTAATCCCTCAGTCGTTCATATCAGGGGCGTGAAAACAGAGAAACAACTAAAAACATGCAGGATAGTGACCCTTCCAGGACCAGGACTGGACACCACTGGACTAGAAGAACTTGACGTCCCATAGTGACAGCAGTGCCAGAACTCAGATGAAAAGAAAATTGGTTAGGATGTTAAGGAACACCTCAGGAGACTTAAGCCGGCTATGAACTGGAGAATGGTGGGACACCAGAGTCTGTGTCCACAGAGAGGAGAGTTTTACATCCCGATGGACCGAGAGGGCGACGGCCAAGAAAGTGACATGTTCAAGCTGGGTGGAGAAAATCTTCACGAGACAAAGATGGAGCTGCAATGACAAGAAGTCGGTTTGGAGGAGTCAAGGTGAGCCTTTTAGACCTAAGAACACTGTTGTTGGGAGCATCGACTCAAACAGCAAAACGATTCAAGACTCAACGACAACGATTCCAAAGGCATCGGAGCTGGTTTGGACGGATGAAGCAGGAGAACGTTGAGCTTCTGGAACGACCTTCTTGAATCCGTGACCTCGGCCTCATTCAAAAGCTGTGCACAAACGCTTAAAAGTCGAGTCCGCTCCGGGAAACCAGATAGTTTAAATGAACTCTACCAGTTCTTCAAAGACGAGCGGTCAAAGATCAAGACAGAATTATTCCAGAAGCTTGTTGAAAGCTGTGTGGTTGAGATGTAACGTAACCAAATATTAGGTTAGATTTGAGCCTGTCTGGATATTTTTTTACCCTGTGTGGATTAGAGAAAAGCCACAATAAATTCAAGCCTGTGCACTCAATTATTGTTAAAAATCAAGTTGTATGTTGTACAATCACTAAACCCTATGCTCCTGACAAGTGGACGTAAACGTCTGAACACAACGGTACGTTTCCACTGCTTGAATACCTTTAAGTAACTGTTTCAACGATACAGAAACCTTTGCGTTTGAACAATGGCTTCGTAGTGTTTTGTTTCCTGTAAAGGATAAAGCCAGCAGACAAGGAGCATATCTCTAAGTAATGTAGCGTTGCCGACTCAGTTATACTTTTGACCTTCTGCTTTTAAGGAAACACGGGGGGAAAAAAAAGAATCTACGCCAAAAAAAGGGTTTAGGTGATCGCCTCTCCTGAACATGTTGTGCTTTAATGCCTCGGTGAGCCATTATTATTATTATGAAAAACAAACCGCTATGAAATATTTCTATTTCTATATTTTGTTGCTTTATTTTAAGTTTGAGGCAATTTTGTAAGAAATAAATTGTTATAAATGGACCGACTGACTGGTTGACTGAGTATTGAATTACGCATGTGTGGATACACTGTGAGACGGCGTTAATGGACGTTTAAAGAAGTTCTGATTGAGTCCACAACGCAGGAGCACACATGGACAACATTCAGGAGCACTGGTTGCCTTTCCAGTTGTAAAAGGTGAATTGTTACCTCTGGGTAATTTGTAAGCGACCTAAAACCTGTTTCATGTTGGTTACTCTTTATCTCACCAAGGCTTTGGGTGTAAACAGGAAGTTGGGCATTCTTCCAGTTTTTAGGACCAACTACTACACGTAGGTACTCTGATCCAGAAGTGAAGAAGAGAAGAAAAAACACAACTGGCTAGACAGAAACGAATGCTACCAGAAAAGTTTTACAGTGTAACGTTGAATCTGAAATAGTCTCCTCAGCGGGGAAAAATGGCGCCAATCTTTCAGCTGTAACCGTCCGGTGTTAATGGGTAAAGGTGGCGTTGGCGCACACTGAAGAAGGGCTCTTCCACTCAGCACAAAGCTGGCACACAGTCCACTCAGGAGTGAGTTTATTACACACACCGCATTATTGGTTTTCATTAAAAGGGAACCTGGCTGACCTGGGTCGAGGACGGGACAAGGACACCTTTGGACGTGCCAGGACTTTGGGGGGGAATGTGTCACAAATCACTAATAAAAAACAAACTATTCTGATAGTGCAGTTTTGGATGAGACTGTGATTTCCCATGGAAAACAGGTTGAATGCTCCCTTCGGGCATGTACGTGGCGTTTGTCTAAAATGTGCTCTGGTACTAAAATGTGCCAAGACAAAATAAAATGATCACATTCCTGGATCCGGTCCCTGGATCAAACAGCTGCAGTCGTGTGCTGGTGAGTGTGCGGCGTGTTCAGCATGATGTGACCTGAGCCTCACCAGAGTGCTGCAGTGCAGAGGAAACCTCCTCTGCCCCACAGAGCGCCGTCTGCCTCGCTGTTAGCGCTGCTGTGTCCCCATGTGGCCTGTGAGGCTGCGGGCAGGACCTCCGCATCTGAACTGTGCCGCAGAGGTAAAAACCAATCAGAAGAAGAGTTAATAACCCTGAAAGAACAACTTCTATATTTTAATAATGCATATGTTGAAGTCCTGGCTCTGACCCAGGGAGTCACAGTTCCCCTTTGCAGTCGTATACAGTCGTATTCATGAAGGCCCCTAGATCCCGTCCTGCACTTGTTAATATAACCTGAGAGCAGAGACCCTACAGGAGGTAACAGCAGGCTGCAGAGCAGACAGGTCATCTGTAATGTCTGGCACAGACCACATGTATTTTAATAATTTATATGTAAAACACAACCACAGATAGATAAAGCAAAATGCAACACATATTCAAAAATAAAACACAAACATCAGGTAATTTAACCACGTATTACAGTTACCAGATGACACCATGTTCAATATTTTCAATATTTAAACTCTTTGTGAGGCTGTGCGTGTGTGTGTGTGTGTGGGGGGGGGGCTCAATAACAAGTCAAAGTCACGCGAAAAAAGTCACGTGTTTTTGGCCCTTATGGCCTTCCACACAAAACAATTTGTTGTTTTTATGCCTATTTTTACCGAATTGTACTGTACAAATCTTATAAATAAAGTTTGTTAAAAAAAAATCACGCATTAGGAGCACGCTCGGCGAAGGTGTTTTACGACCAGGTGAAACCAGGAAGTGAGTGCTCGACAGGACCCGTAGCCCTCAGGACAGGTAGATTCACCTGATGCTGCCATTTTATTAATGTACAATAACTATAAAATAGCCTTTATATTTAAATTTCCGGACTGAGTGTTTAAGTATTGTACTTCCGCCTCCTCTGCCAGCGTCCCTTCGATAGCTCAGTTGGTAGAGCGGAGGACTGTAGTGGCACTGGCAGAGATCCTTAGGTCGCTGGTTCGAATCCGGCTCGAAGGAGATCCATGTTTTTTTACAGTTTACCTATGAAATCCTATTTACAAACATAATAATCGTTGGTTATTTAGTATCATCGTTTTAGCTATTTAATAAAATCAATATTACTGATATTGTCATGAGTATCGGTGAGGGTGAGGGTTTCTGACTGATTTAAAATAATTGTACACATGTACATTAACGTGTTTGTATGTGTATTTCTTTATATATCTGTATGTGTGTGTGTGCCCATAAATGTATATCTATGTGTAGATATAAAACAATGAAACCTTTGCAAAGATAAAGGGAAAAAAACAAGTTAATTAAAGGATTTATTTACTTAACAGTGACAAGGAGGGAGAGTAAAAAGCTTATCATGCTTCTTTTTAACTTGATAAGATCATATCATAGTTTTTATTTGTTCTCTCATATTTATGTGTTCAAGTAAAACATTCGGCCATACTTTTAATTTAATTAAACCAATAAATTATTTATTCGACAACTCCCATGCTGATTGGTTAGGCTTCTTTTGCATCCAGCAATAATCTGGTCATTTACAATTTGTTGTATGTTTTCTGAGTGACTTTTGAATGTATTACCTGAGGATATTTCCACATTAATGTGTTATACTGATCTTTTTTATTTTATTTTTTTTACATGTTATTCTCTTCAGCACCTCAGGGTGGCAGAGTGGGCTCTCTGCTCAGGTCCTGTTTTATGGAGGCTTTATTTCTGCTGCTGACAGGTTATATTTGGTTGTGTGTTTTGGACCTGAGTACACATCATCTTGGGTCAGACTGAACGTACACAAAGTTTACAGCCTGCTGCACGCTCCGGATTTCTAAATTGGATGGTGGAAACTTTCGGTTTGCTCCCTTACCCTTGTATAAACAGAAGATCTCTATGAACCAACTCTTATTGCTTCTCCTATTACTGATAATTAAAGCAAAGTAATGTTTTGGTGCTATTTAAATAAAAACATCAACCATTTGCTGGTTTAAATCTTATAATCTAAGCTGTAGTTGCTTTCTGGGCCACATTTATTATCATTTCTTTGCATTTCAGACTGCTGGCTTGAACCAGAGATTTGATTTTATGACCTAAACAATGATATTGGAATCAAAATATTCACTTTATCAGCCGTGTAAACTTATAATTTAACATTTATTGTGTTAGATTTAAACAATCAGGAAAACCCAAGGCATAAACCATCGCGTAAACCAGAGAAATAAGAGTTTAAATTTTTATTTTGTCAAAATAAAAGCATAGAAACAATTATTTCAGATTTGAATTAATTACACCAGAGTTTAAAACCAAAATAATGAGCCATCTATGCACTTCTCAGAGACTGCTGAATGTGTTTAAACCTCCTCTCAGAGATGAATTACACCAGACGGATGGTTTTTAATTGTAGACGTGGCTATAATATAATTTAAAGACTTTTCTGTAGTAGATTAGAGTTTTATAAGTCTGTGTACAAACATGCAATAATTACTACTAAAAATATGCTGTTTAAGCTGTAAGACTCATTGTTAAAGATATAGTCAAAAATTTGAATTGCCAAAAATTAGCAAGAGGCAAAATAATATTTCATCTGCACATCGATTTTAATCATCAAAGGGTTGTTTTTTTTTCCCTTGGTGAAAATTGTTGTGTTTGTTGCGACAGCGACCACAGGAAGCAGGTTGCATCTTCACTCGTGCCGGAGCCGTTTCCTCGGAGACGATGGAGGCTCCAGGGAGAAGGCGGTGGGCGAAACGGGCCGCGACTCGGGGATGTATTCTGTCTGGTACTTGTCGATGTAAGGCTTGGCCACGGTCCACACCTGGGAGGTGATAACGCAGGTTAGCCCAGCTAGGAACATCTCACTTAGCTCTTATGTTCGGATTTGAAAAGGTGGCAGGACTCGCCTTCTGGTCGAGGATGAGACGGTGCACGGCCTCGATGTCCGGAGACATGAATCTGTCTTTGATCCACGGCCTGTTCGCAGTGGCACGAGGGAGGGGAAAGGAGGATAAAAATTAACCATCCTGCGCATCGTTCCAGTGGGCTGAAAGCGGCGTACCTTGGCCTCGTCTGTTTGACTTACTTGACCACGCTGCGCACAAGTTCATAGACCTTCTCCAGCGGGGTGGTGGTACGAAGTGGGCGGAGGAACTCGATACCCTGACAGGCCACCAGCAGCTCTATGGCAAGAACTGAACACAGAAACCATCTCCTCAGTTTAAGAAACTAGATCCCCTCCATATTAGGCCACTTAAATCTTCTTTTTAGCAATAAATATGTGCACCATCGAATAAAACCAACATCTGGTGTCACTTTATTTAAGAAATTAAATAACAAATCTATATTTACTGCCAGGTCACAGCTGTATAATTCTTACTTAACACCTTAGAATAGATTGTGTCTGAGCCAGCAGGGCTAAAAACGGATTATTAAATAAAGAAACTTTGTTTTAACCAGTTTAAGTCTGTGTCCTTTAAGAAAAATATAAAATAACGTATATATTTAAACCTACAGCTTTCTGGATTTACTTACTGACTCCAGATTAACAAACATGAGAATATTTGCTGGCGCAGTTCTTAACCGTTGCATGATGTCCAGGTAAAACTTTAACCATTGTTACTTTTTCACATTTGGTTGCAAAAACATCAGAAGCCAGCTGGTTTGAACCTGAGAAACTAACGTTTCATGCTTTAAAAATTGACTTCCCATCATCCATTTACTGATGGCTAACTAAGTTTAGGTTAGGTGTTTCAGTCAGGGTTTGGGCAAGGCCCCTCATCTCCGGTGATGGACAGTCTTAATGCTGTCCAAAGACACTTTGGACAACATAATGCGTCCAACTTTGCGGCGACACTTCGGTGAAGGTCCCTTTTCTATTCCGACACGACTGTGCCCCCAAATCAGCACGAAGCAAGGACTATATAGACGTGGTTTTAAGAGTTCAGGTTTGGAAGAACTTGACTGACCCACACGAAGCCCTGACCTCAACCCCCCCAATTGAGCCGCTTCGGGATGAAAAGGAATGGAAGCTGTGAGACAGACCTTACGGTCCAAATCCAGTACCTGATCTCATGAATGTTTAAGAGAACGAATGGGTGTAAATTCACAAAAAAAATGCTGTGGGCCGCCTTCCAAAAAGAGCTGCAAAACATCCGTCGGTGGGATAGTCAGATGTGGCCAAATAGTTTTGTCTGTGTGGAGCAGAGGAGTCCACGCATTGGTCCCGGAGGGCCACTGTCCTGCATGTTTTTGTTGTTTCTCTGCTTCAGAACACCTGATTTGAATGAATGGGTGACTAAGAGGCTTCCGCAGAACTTGGAGACCTGCTGAAGGTGTAAGTCAACCACTGAATCAGGTCCATCAGTCTGCCCCCTCCATGCTACCACCAACTGTGAACAAGACCCCAACATACTTGAACTCCTCCATTTAGGGAGGTGGCTGCCCCCCAACCCAAAGGTGACAAACCACCTGGTTGAGGATCATGGCTTCAGACCTAAAGTTGCTCATCTCCATCCTGGTTGCTTTCAGCGCCCGTTAGAGGTTTTCTGCTTGATTAGGTCTACAGCAGGGGTGGGCAACCCTGGTCCTCATGTGCCACCACCCTGCATGTTTTCCTTGTTTCTCTGCTCCAACACACCTGATTTGAACCAATGGGTGATTAACAGGCTTCTGCAGAACATGAAGAGGTGATTTAACCTCTGAATCAGGTGTGTTGGAGCAGAGAAACAAGTAAAACATGCAGGATAGTGGCCCTCCAGGACCAGGGTTGCCCAATCCTGGTCTACAGGATCAGATCATCCGAAAGACTAACAATGCAGTCTAAAACATCCTAAAATGGAGGCTCTCTGCCTCTTGAAGCTTTCTTACTGTATGGTTAGAGCTTACTTTCACTTATTAGATGTTTTCAAACCAACTAATGCTAAAAAAGGGTTACACTCTGTTCAAATTAACCGTGGAAAGGATTATAATGTCATTATTTTGTTACTAATTCTGCCAATTTGCACTAGATTTTCAAAGCATCCAATCACTGATATTAACATCTTTACCCCCTTTGCTAGAAAAAAAAGTAAAAACTTGTGCTTTGAATGCCTCACCTTGCTCCACGTGCTCTATAACCCTCAAGGCTTTCCGGGCCGCCCAGCCTCCCATAGACACGTGGTCCTCCGTGGCAGCACTGGTGGACAGGGAGTCCACGGAGGAAGGGTGACACAAAACTTTATTTTCTGAAACTGAAGAGATGAAAGCCCATTTTTACCTTGACAGCATCAAAACACAGGTACTAATCTGCAAAGCAGACCGCTTTCATCCAGCATGAATCTGTAGCTTTTATCACACGCCCTCAGCCCCCGCGCCTACCTAAAGAAGCGGCCGTGCAGTGGGCGATCATGAAGCCCGAGTTGAGGCCGCCCTCGTTGACGAGGAAGGCAGGCAGCTCGCTCAGGGAGGGGTTGCACAGCCTCTCGATCCTCCTCTCACTGATGGAGGCCAGCTCGTGGACGGCGATGGCTAAAAAGTCCAGAGCCTTAGAGAGACAGCTCGGCATTAATACGACAATGAAGTCCGCAACAAATAGTGAAAAAAAAAAAAAAAAAAAAGTTTATCGCTCACAAACCTTTGATGGGTATTCACCGTGGAAATTCCCACCTGAGATGGTCTCGCCTCGTTCTGCGAACACCATCTTTCACCGCGGTTAAAGCGAAGCAACCTTGAATTCTGACGTCAGCTCAAAGAAACCCAGACTTGTGCTACAGATTTCGTTTCCACGACAGTGAAGGATACGGGGTTGTCGGTGGCACTGTTGATCTCTGTGTTGATGATGTTCTGGACGAATTTTATGGTGTCGTTTGCAATTCCATGAACCTGCGTACAAGAGAGTATAACACTCAGAGACAGCTCTGTTATTTAATGTTTATTCACAGCATTTTTTTTCTGCTGGGGAAACTGTGACGCTTTATAGTTTACAAACTGGTTGGTGGTTTCAGCATCTGCAGACCGATTTAGACCGTACTGATGCTTACATGATTGTGTTTCTACACCTCTTTGAAAACGTTTATCATGACGCATATATAGTAGTTGTAATTAGTCCACAAAGTCGCAAAAGTCTGGCGTACATGTGTTTTTTTCTGCAGGAGGGCCTGGTGGTTTCTTGTGGACTTGCACAGCTGATAAAATTATCATTACACATGCTTTATGGCTGAGTGAAAACAGAAATAATGCTGCTAGCTTTACTGTGTTTACTTAGGTCATTTTCCACCTGGTCTAGTTCATCCTGCTACTAAGTCTTTAACCCTCCTGAAGCCCTCAGAAGAGAGAGGAGTAGAGGGAGGTAGAGAAGCCCTCCCGAAGGCCACGGGAGGGTTAATTTTATTTTTTTCATCCCGTGGTTTATGAGATATTTTGCTGACAGACGGACAGAGTTGAGTCAAAATACTTAAAGGCATAAGTTAGGGTTGGCTTGGAGCTATCCCTGCTATAGGGTCAGTCTGCTAGAGGACAAATTGTCCACATTTTCTCACTCTGCTGCAGTCTTTACTTGCTCTACTCTCCATCTTTGTATTTGTAATTATCTATATCAATAACATGTGTTTCACTTTGTTTTCAAAAAGAAAGTCCACCTGGACCCGTCATTCTGTGTTTGTCTGTGTCTCTTTCCTGTCCTCTCTAACCCCAGCCGGTCGAAGCAGACGGCCGCCCATCCTGAGCCTGGTTCTGGTTCTGCTGGAGGTTTCTTTCTGTTAAAAGGGAGTTTTTATTTTCTGCCGTCGCCAACATGCTGCTCAGGATGGGAGACTGCGATGAAGTGAAGATTCAACGCAATCTGCTGGCTTCCTTAGATAGAAAACCTTTACTAATAGGCTTTTATAAAATATGTGAATGTTTTTATACAGAGCCCTGAGACGACTTTCGGTGTGACTCGGTTCTCACGCTCAAAATATGTGTTTGGAATTACTCTCAGCTACTCTGACACCAAATTTCAGGTCAATGTCTGTAAAACTGACTGACTTATAGACATTTTTGTGCTTTTAAGGTCAGTTTGACTCCAGAGGCTAATAAGCTGTAGACGTACATCTGATGATTAGTTACTGAGAGTTTCAGTAAAATCCGTTCAGTTGTTCGTGACGTATCTTGGCAACAGACACATTAACAAAAACACACACAGGCACGGGCGAAAACAGCGTCGCTCCGCCTTTGCCTTGGTTGGTGGGCGATAAGTGAATCGTGCTGGGGTTACCTGAGGGCAGCACCGCATGGTGTAAGCATCCTGGACTCTGTCACAGAACCTGTGGCTCTCTAGAAAACACAACAACATCAAACACAATAATACATGTTCCAGGGTTCCCTAGGTGTGAGCATAATGTGACAAGAAACTTTTTTTAAATTATTATTTTATTAATCCACAAAGGCAAATACACCATCTGCATTTTTTTACATAATGTAGTTATAAATGCAGAAGAAGAAATTTAACAGGAAAATGTATTTGGATTGGGGCAAAAATATCTTTAAAAAGTCATGTCAAACTTCTACATAAGTCTGTCTGGCACATATAATATATATATATATATATATATATATATATATATTCTTTTATTTGTCCTCTTCATTATCTGTGTTCGTTCACTGACCTGCGATCTGCGACGGGTGGTGATCAGAGTCCAGCAGCGAGCGGAAGCGTTGGGCAACTTCTATCTGTCCGGGGTGAGGGCGCAGCGAGTGGATGTCTGCAGAAACGAGCAGAAACGGCTGGGCGTGACGAAACCGAGGGCGGAGCGGTTCTGTTTGCGCTCGCGCTGCTGCTGCCGCTCACCGCTGTCGAAGGCCTTGGTGGTTCCCTTCAGCACCTCCAGGGTGAGAGCAGCAATGATGTCTGCCTGGTTGGCGATGGCCTGGGCTCTCTCCACCGCCTCTGCGCCGAGAGAGGTGATCATCTGTGTCCCGTTGATCAGAGCCAGACCCTAAGGGGGCAAGTTTGAAAGCCATTTATTAGAGAGTTGGTACAGTGATGAAACATGAGCGCTACATCTTTCTTTACGGCACACCTGAAGCATTTCAGTTTATATATTTAGACTTCATTCACCTTTATATTCCTACATCTCTGCTTTTACAGTGATTAAAACTTCTCAAAACTAAAAAAACTACCTACCTACTAACTACTATTAAGTGTTTCTGGTTAGGGGAAACCAAACAAAGCAGCGTGGATTTCAACATTACCTCTTTAGGTTTTAGTGATATCGGCTTCAGTCCATGGGCCTCCAGGACCTGAGCAGTAGCGAAAAGGAAAAAAAAAAAGAGCATGCGCAAAGTTAAGGGTCATCAAAAAGCAAACAAGGTCTCCTGCTGGACCCTGGAACCTTTCGTTCTTGCCAGGACACTACGAGGTGTGCTTACAAGGTGGTAAAATGAAAGCTGTTGTTTTTAAAGCTACGGTCTTACGTATTTGGCATCTGCCCAGCCGCTCTTCGGGGACCACATTTTGCCCTCTCCCATCAGCCCCAGAGCCAGGTGCGAGAGGGGTGCCAGGTCTCCGCTGGCACCCACCGTTCCTTTCTCGGGAACGAACGAGAGGCAGGAAGCTGCGGGGGGGTAAAGTGAGGTGAAAACAGGGGTTAGTCACATGACTCTCAGCTCAGCTTCCCGGCTCTGGCAGAGTTTTATCAGGAGCTGATTTAAACTGTATGCATTTATCCCCCCCTCCCCTTCCAGGCTGCAATTGCGGATGAAGGCCTAATAAGCCGACTGAAAGGTTCAAATTCTGGGATAAATCACACTAAAAATATGGCAGAAAGTAACAAAAACCTATAAGATCAAAAACATGTTAAATATTCAGATGGTGTGCTGGTAAGCTGGACACTGAATTCCAGCCTAGCAGGCAGGATAAACGATTCAAAGCATGGATAAAAAATGGATGAACAACGTTTCTTGTTCACAGACAAGAATACACTGCAGAGTTTCCAGACCCTACAGTCTAGACATGTGTTTGGATCGGATGGGGTTCTTCAAGTTCCTCCAGATGTGCACCTATTTCAATAAGAACTTCAAGGCCTTAAACTCAACACCACATGAAACCGACTACTACACTTCCACTGTAAACGAACGTCTCCAGGATGTGTAACATGCTGCTTCCGGCCAAAAAAAGAGAATGCGTTGTGCATGAAAGAAAGATGGGAGCGCGAATTGGGGAACAGAAATATTCGAAGCAGACCGGGGAGAACATACAGAATGTCGTTTTCATTGGTTCTCCTCTAACGCTTCGGTATGGCGGGAGCACTGTCGGAAAAATATCACGAGACACTTCAAGACTCCCTATCAGAGCTTGTTCAAGGATGCAAACCGGGAGTGCTGGAGGCCATGCAGCTGAACAGATGCAAACCATCGCTCCGTCTCCTGGGATGAAACAGCTACTGTGCTGGTATCGACAACGTGTTAAATGAAGTGTTTGAAATTCAAACAACATGCAATTTTCTAAACGTACACTTGGGTCAGGTAACAAAGTTGGCAAAAAAAAGAAGTGATATATATAATATTAAACTGCGTCAGGCCTTCTTAGCAGCTAGTATGAAAGTTATTATGAGGCAGCGGAGGAGCCCAACCCCTTCCAAGTTATCCTGGAAATATTTAAAATGGAAAAAACTGGCATACCCTTTAAGAATGCAAAAGGACAGATTCTATGAAATCTGGAGCAAATGGGTTACATTTATATCCCTTATTCAAGTAGACTCCATATGATTCCTCCAGGTTGGATCCTTTTCTTTCAGATCCATATCCTTCTTTTGTATGATGACATAAATGCTTTGGTTCCTGCGTCAAGTTGTACTATTATCTTCTTTGTTGTTGCGAAAAACTGAGAAAGGACTAAAAGAGTAGATGCTGTGTGAGATATGATTGTAATGTCAAGTTGCTATTATCCAACAAAAAGATGATTAAAAGAAAAGAAACTGTTGTCTCATATCAGCCAACTGAAGCTGAGGAGGGTAGTCGAAAGCTCACCGTTGAAGGCCTGTATCATGGCATGAAGGGTTTCCAGAGAAACGCCGCTGTGTCCTTTGGCCAAAACGTTGATCCTCAGAGCGAGCAGCATGCGCGTCCTCTCGGGGCTCAGCGGGTTTCCCAAACCTGCGTTTAAAAAAACAACAACACACAAACAACAACACCTAACGGCATTGAAAGCTCCGAGAGCGCAACACGAGCCTGGCAGGGGCAGTTTTCTTACCCGCGGAGTGCGAGCGCACCAAGTTTTCCTGGAGCTCCCTGTGAAACAAACCAACAAGCAAACAAAAAAAAAGCGGGTCGAGCGTCAGTTAGCAGACCTCTCATTCGCCGAGGGCGCACATAAGTCGCACAAAACGAGGGCCTTACTTGAGCTTGCTGACGGGAATGACGGTTCGGGCGAATTTGCCGAAGCCCGTGGTGATTCCATAGACCACTGCGGGAACAACAGACAGAACAGAATGAGAACATGGTGTCTACGCGCAGATCACGGCCACTGAACAGGGCTCCTAAATGCTCGTCTGACCTTTGTTTTCTTTGACAATGGTGTCCAAAAGTTCTCGAGATTGCACAACCTTCCTCTCTGCCTCAGAAGTCAGCTGAAGCGTGTGGGCAAACGGAAGGCTCGCTTTAAGTCAAATATTACCACAGACAATCCACGGCGCACAAAACAGGAAAGAAAACAAGTTAATGGTGATGTGTTGATCATTACCTTTATCTTGTAGAGTCCTCTTCCTAAGTCAACCAGATCCGTGGAGGTCAGGCTGTTGCCATCCAGGCTAATGTACTGCAGAAGGAATCACAAGCCACAGTAAAACCTAAGGGTTTTGTTTAAACATTCAAGAGAAACATGCACTTACTTTTTCAGGTTCTTTGTATGCAGCTGTGCTATTTTATGGAGTTTAGTTAAGGACGCATTTCACCCAAGTTTAGTTTTGCTTCCCTATATTAGAAGATACCCTCTTGTTGTTTGATTGATTTACTATAACAGATAGTGCAGGTGTGAGGATACAGGTTAGACACTCCGGGCTCACAGGGGATGAAGTCAGGAGACATGGTGTCCCCTTCGATGGCTGAAAGGAAAATTGCACAGGTTTATTTCACCGCATCTTTGCGCACGACGCGCAATTACGCGCGACGTCTCCGGGTTGCCTCCACGCGCACGGACCTTACCGAGCTCGACAAAGTCGTTGTCCTCCAGCACGTCCTCGATGGTGTCGTCGGCGTCCAGCAAGCCCAGCCCCTGGCACCTGCGCACGATGAAGCGCGTCTCCTTCACGGAGCCGATGCCGCCGTTGTCCGGTTTGTTCTTGACGTAGCGCTTCAGCGCTTCCTGGCCGAGCCAGCTGACGGTGCTGGACGTGTCCCGGCAGGGCACCGCCAGCCACTCGTCTCGGATGTGGACGGTGAAGCGGGGCATGTTCTGCGCGCGGAGCGGAGCGGCGGGGCGCACTGAGCGCACGGAGCTCCGCGCGCACGGGTACAACCTCCCCTGGCGCGCCGTCCGGCGTCCAATCAGGCGAGGCTGGGTGGGTCGGGGTGGGGGCGTGGGTGGGCTCCACACCTCTAAAGAGAGATCAGTGACCCTCCACTACCACCACCCCCTCCCTCCACACACACACAGGTCGTTCACACAGATTTTTGGACTCATCGACCAGCTGTGCGCACGTGATACTCAGAACAAAAACACAATAAAAACCTTGAATCCTAAAAGGGGAAAAAAAAAAAAAACTGGGAACCCCGGCTGTATGGTGACACCAAGAGCGGGCGATCGTGTATTTACGTGGCTCTGTTTGACAATCTGTTAGCAAAACATCTGAAACTTCCTCCAGGAAGTAATGATCCACATCTGCAACTAATTACCGTTTGGAGTCATTCTGATTCAAGATGGCCGCCACAGCCAATCGAGATTGGAAAACACTGAAAGGGCTGTAACTCAAACACGGAGCTCAGATTTGGTGTGGTAGTAGCTTAAAGTCATCTCTAAAACATACACATAATATTTACCTTTTCCTGTTGGTTGAGAAAATATGTTCAGTAACTAAAACAGCAGCCATCTTGATTTGTACTGATCAGCCAGTGATTCTGTCCTGCCCACTGGTTCATGAGATATTTTGCTAACAGACAGACAGAGTTGATTCCTGTTAAAGGCACAGCTTTGTACCTGAATCTTGTAGCTTTTAGAGTGTGTGTTGGGGATGACTCTGAGCTACTACCACACCAAATTCGAGCTCGAAACAAACACGTTTTCACCTGTTTGTTGCCTTTCGGCTGCAGACATAATAACTAATATGTGACAGTTGTAGAAATGACCAAGTCTCCCATGATTGCGGCTCACAGAAATATTCCCGGGACAAACATCA
The DNA here is from genome assembly GCF_001649575.2 of Kryptolebias marmoratus. Lineage (NCBI taxonomy): Eukaryota > Metazoa > Chordata > Actinopteri > Cyprinodontiformes > Rivulidae > Kryptolebias > Kryptolebias marmoratus. Next base: position 10,602,951 of record NC_051440.1, on the reverse strand, counting down.
CCGCAGAACAACAAATCCTTCCCTCAGCATGGCTGGAAGGGGTTTTGTCGGGTTTTGGGTTTTTGCAGTCTGTCTTTGTGTTCTTTTCAAGTTTGAGTTATTCATGTTTTGTTTTTGGTTGTCTGTGTTGGCCTGATTTTGGTTCTGTCTTTGTCCCTGTGTCTGTGTTTATGTATCATCTACTTCTTCCCAGTTTGTCATCTGTTTACCTGCCACGCCCATCTCCACCTGCCAGTAATTATGATCACTCACCTGTGCCCATTTACCTCATTATCCTCTGTGCTTAAAACCCGGTCACTTTCTCCACTACTCTGCTGGATCATTGTTCTTTGTTCTGTGCTAGTAATCCTTCGTTCATGTTTCATTGCTCCATGTGCTGCCTGTTTTTACATTCTGTATTTAGTTCTAGTTTTTGCTGCCACATCAGCCTCTTTGTTTTTGTTCATCTTTATTTAATAAATTAGTTTTTAAGATAAGTCTGCTCTCTGGGTTCGCCTCTATTGCCACCACCGATCCTGACAGGTTGTAGTTTTCTGTCTTTTGCCTCGAGCAGCTACACATCCATTCAGCACGTCCCTGTCAGAGCGGTCTTTGTCTGATTTCTGGAAAACAAAATCCGCTCCAGCTTCATAGAGCCACACGCTGGTGGTCGTCCACAGAGTGAACCTGCAGCGTGTCGTTTATAGGGTTATCGCTCCATATGTGGCAGAGCAGCTTACATTTAACGTGAGCCTAAAGAAATGCTTTTTAACTCAATTTATGTTACAACAGTCAAGAATTGTAGGCCCTTTAGCACCAAAATGTGATGTTACAGGTTTCAAAAGTCAGAACTGTGGTGTGTATATTGCTGCATCTTTGTTATTTGTCTGTTTAAAGCGGCTACACTTGTGTGACGCCAAGAATAACAACAGGTTTGTTCCAAACAACTTAAGGTCTAATCTTTAAAAGTTTATGACCAAAAATACATTTAAATCCTAAAAAACTACTGACTGCTCTTTAAAACGTATAACTAAGTTTTATGCCTTAAAAGTAATATTTTTCTGACATTTATCCAGCCACACAAAGTAAACAACAACAAAACAAAGTTCACCTCACAAACATCTCCACTCAGATATTATAAACAGCTAAAAGCTAATGGTAGCTAAAAGTAGTAAAACTGTAGCTAAAAATAGCAGAACTGTAGCTAAAACCTAAAACTAGCAGAATGATTGCTAAAAGAAACAAAAATGTAGCTAACAATAGCAGAATGGTAGCTAAAAGCTGCTAAAAGTGATAAAACTGTAGCTTACATCTATAAAAAGCAGAATAGTGGCTAAAAGCTAAAAAAATAGCACAGCTGAGACTAAAAGCTATAAAACCATAACTTACAGCTAAAAGTAGCAGAACGGTAGCTAAAAGCAAAAAGAAACAAAACTGTAGCTAAAAAAGGACAATTGTAGCTAAAAGTGATAAAACTGTAGATTGCAGCTAAAAACAGAATGGTAGCTAAAAGCTGTAAAACTGTAGCTTAAAGTCTTTGCTTAAAGCAGAATGGTAGCTAAAAGCTAAATGTAGCAGAAGAAGACAAAATCGAGGTTTCCAAAAGTAGATTTTTAAAGGAACAATGTTTTGGTTGAAATGAAGACGTCTCAAAGTATTTCTGTTGGAGTTTTTATTTTAAATAAAGTGAAATAGTTTGAAAAGTATAAAAGTTATTAAAGATAAAATAAACAACACCTTCATCCCAATGGAGCTGGACATTTTGACATGAATGGTTATATAGCCTGTTTCACACAAAAATTCTAGTTTTGTAACAAAAGTGTTATAATGTGATAGAGGATGATTTTAGTTTTATACACTTTTTTCACCGGTTTTAAAACCCCTGTACTCCTGCTTCTCTTCGGGACTTTGCTGTCCATCACTTTCGTTTATTTTTTTCTTGCCTTTAGTCGTGCACATGAAGGCATTTTCCCACGAAAAAAGGTCCGAAAGGCTGAAAAATATGGAGAGAAAATGGTTCCAAATTACCTGTGCGTGTGTAAAAATATTTGTGTGTGTGTAAAAATATTTGTGTGTGTGTAAAA
>NC_051440.1:10594238-10599623 GCF_001649575.2 Kryptolebias marmoratus | reverse complement strand
AGAAGCTGCAGTAAGAAGGGAGGGTTTTGTTGCTACAGTTGTCTCAGCTCTGTAGTGAACATTTCAAACCAGAGGATTTTAACAGGACCAGCTTAGAGATGCTGTGACCCCACCTGTCTTCAGCTTCCCATCTCATCTCCAAAGAGGTGATTTTTTACTGTACATGTTAACAGAAATGTCTATGACACACAAACAAATCCTTTTACACACGCACAAATATTTTTACACACGCACAAATCCTTTTACACACGCACAAATCCTTTTACACACACACAAATCCTTTTACACACGCACAAATATTTTTACACACGCACAAATCCTTTTACACACGCACAGGTAATTTGGAACCATTTTCCCTCCATAGAAAAACGTAACGCTTTGACTTGCCACGAAATAAGTCCGGGGTTAACGAGGCGTACCTGAACGCAGCACGGGCGGTCTCGCGGTACGGATGATGTCAGTTCACGGGCCGTCGGGAGTTTCTGTGTCAACATGCGAGCAGACCCACTGCTGGCCGTCAGCGGGCGGGCGGGAGGAGGAGGAGAGGAGGGGAGGAAAAGTGTGTTTACACAGACGGCTAGCTGCCTGGGGAATCGCAGGGGAGAGGAAGTCGGCCGGCTCTGCGTCTGCCCGCTCCAACTTCCTGCTCAGAAAGAGAAAAAGCCCAGGATCCGATTTCAGTCCGGCACAACGGCGCGGACTCGAAGTAAGCATGGAAAAACAAGGAGTCACGCAGGCTGCGCCGTAAACTTTCACGGACGGAAGAGAACCGACTCGGAATTTGCAGGTAAACTAAAAAAATAAGTAGTTTTCTCCCCCTACACACACGCACACAAAAGGCGCTTTGTTTGTCGGATGCTAGTTTCGTAGCTAAATGTTAACAAACTGCGTTAGCGAGACTTTTCATCGACCGTCTTCGCGTTCAGCTCCTCGAAACGGAGTCTGTTTCTGGGTTGTTGTTTCTCTTTTTTTATGAAGATTGGTTCAGATTTGAGTCCGCTTCCGGTTCGAGCAACATCTTGAAAATGAGTCAGTAGGGCAGGCTGTCTGCGCAAACATTTACTCGTACTTTGCTAGCGAAGAAAGTGGCTCAAATCAAAAACAATTACATCTGTGCTTGTTGTCTGGAGATGCTTGTAGTTCTTTATTTTTATTTTGTGTGTGTGTGAGAGTGAACAGGAAGAGACGAGATTTGCTCATGGCTGTGTAATTTACACACACACACACACACACACACACACACACACACACCATCTAATCTCATTAGCAGTTTCCGTCCAGCCGACACACACTGGATGTCTTTGTGCTCACTGCGACACTTCTCATCCGAGCAGAGGGGACGCGAACGCACCACCGTGTCCCTGGAAGGAGCAGGAGCAGCAGGAGGAGGAGCAGGAGCATCAAGTTTGTCAGGTTCTTGTTTGTGTTTGACCGACATCAGCTGCAGGGAGGACGCTTACTGCGTCTCCCATCTCTCAGCTGGTGTGGCCTCCTGAAGCCCGGGTTCGGAGCAGGTCAGGGTGGAGCTGAGGGGGCCAGGCTGGACAATGATGTGGTCTTTTGACCTTTGTCCACCCTTTGGGAGTTTTTTTTTTTTTTTGGAGGGGGGTGCGACCGGATCTGGGAAACGCTCCCCTGCTGCGGGATCTCCTTCCTCTTCATTTGTCCTTGGAAGTAGAATAGGAGGAAGTCCTGACTCTGACAGGTTTGTAGTTTCACACAGCAGAGGGACGACTCGTGGGGGCCGGGGGTGGCGGCGGATGACTCGCGCCGGAAATCAGCTCAGCCCTCTCTCTCCGGACGGAGATACGAGGCGTTGGGGGGGGGGTTCTTCCTCAGATAACACAGAAAAGAGCACAGGATGACAACAACGTGAGCGTCTAACTTTATCTCTCAGCTCAAAACAATACCACAACTTAAGCTGTTACCATGGAAACGTTCAGGCACTGTGTGTGAAAACATACGGTGTTCACCCATACATGGTCAACGTACAGCAGCGGGCTGAAAGGCTCGACACGCCATAATAAAAGTGTCGTCACGTGAGCCTTCGCGGGAAACGGGACGGTTTCAGTGTAGCAAAAAGGTAAAAAAGTCCACAGAAATCTGGAAAAAAAATACGGCCGCCTGGTGCCATATTTTTCTGTGGCGGGAGTGGCTCAGGAGGTAGGGGGTTCGAACCCCCACACCGTCCATTGTGTGGGCAAGACACTTCACCTGCCTTTGCCTACTGGTGGTGGTCAGAGAGCTCAGTGGCGCCGATGTCATGGCCGCCTCACTTCTATCAGCCCACAGCTGTGGCTCCAATGTAGCTCACCACTATCAGTGGATGAATGGGTGAATGACTGAATGTAGAGTGAAGTGCTGCAGGCCGTTTACCATTTAGAATTACACATGTGTGCAAACCTGTAGCTGTTTACTGTTAACTAGAAGCGATGCGCTTAAAGCTACTAATTGCAAAGTCGTGAACAAAAAATAAAAATCATAAAGGAGGAAACAAAGTCTGCACGATACTTCTCTCACATCGATGGTTACCTTAAATTTAAACTTAAATTTAAAAACCCTGTGTTCAAAATTTGTGACCGGATGCCAACTACCACGTGTGTTTGTTTACCGACAGAAAACAGGCGAAAACTTGCCGGCCATATTTGTTTACCTACGCAGACGGATTCGGCCGAGTGCTTTGTTTACATCGAGTGCGGACCTGCACTTCAGAAGCGCATCCATCATACCTGGGGGAAACTGCTGAAGCGAACGTTCAGACTTTCACCGTTCGATTTCATACTTTGCGATGAGCCGCTTTAATTTTTTTTTTGTTTTTTGGGGGGGGGGGTCCAGATCCTGACCGCGTTTACCTTCCTTTTGGAAAAAAAACACATTTACCGAGCAGTAATCTGACCGTCACTCGATCCGGTGATTGCCCCGGTCGTTTGGTGTCCGTGAAGCTAAAGAACAGATGGTAATTTTCAGGGAGTAAAAATAAAAATCCAACAAGTCTGCGAAGTTTGGCAGCGTCTGTTTGAGGAAGACTGAGGAAGGACAATGACGGGAGACTTCTTATTGGATCCATGTGGCGTTCCTTTCTGCTGTCGGAGGACAGAAACCTCAGATCTCCTGGTAGGCTGCACATTCCTCCATTAAAGGACCGACCGACCCTGAGCCCGTCGCACTTCCTGTGGAGAGAGGGCCAGGTTGAACCGCAGCATATTTCTGGCTTGAGCTGTTGTTCCTCCTTGGATTTTTTTTTTCTTTTTTTCCTCTCCTGCTGCTGCTGTCGCTTCATTTCACTGTACTCTTCTTACACACGCTGTTCTCTTCCTCACGGCGCCTGCTGCTGTCCAAACGGGCCGTCGCCCTCGGGGGCCCGGGGGACATCATACGGTCTGCGTGCAGTAAAACAAGTCGGCTCGAATAAAGTTACAGAGAATATTTCACATTACGGTCAGCTGACATCTCGAAGGGGGGCTCGTTCTCCAGAACAACTCCTCAAAACGACCACTTTGACGTCAAAATTTAATTGTTGTTTTTGCCCCTCCCCCGTGCTGATTCAGTGGCTCGTTTGTGCCGCTGCAGGTATGGACAGCGCCATCACCCTGTGGCAGTTCCTGCTGCAGCTGCTGCTCGACCAGAGCCACAAGCACCTGATCTGCTGGACGTCCACGGACGGCGAGTTCAAGCTCCTGAAGTCGGAGGAGGTGGCCAAGCTGTGGGGGCTGCGCAAGAACAAGACCAACATGAACTACGACAAGCTGAGCAGGGCCCTGCGCTACTACTACGACAAGGTGAGTTTGTTTATGCGTGCAAAACCGAGGGTGACCAACGAGAAGGTGCGTAGTACTATGACGAAATCTAGACTCGGCCGTTTTAACCCACCATCTATCGTGGTGCACACTTTCACTTCCTGTTCCTCGTCTCGCGCGCAGCGGAGTTCCGGCTTTGAAACGTTATTCTAAGAAATTAATTTCACTGTGGCCGTTTTCCTGTTGGGGCACTTAAGTGCTGACCAGCATCCCCCGTCACTGAAGGGCTGTGACTTCTGGTACCAGTACAATGCAGACAAAATCGTTTTTTTATTTATTTTTTTTGCAAAAAAAAAAAAACCCGACATGAAAAATAACTGCGGCAGTCAGTCAGGATTTTGATGTGACGGATGAGAAGACCCAGCCCTCTTTGGAGCTCTGAAGTTCAGCCGCAGGTCGCAGCAGGAACATCGTTCGGAGTTCAAACGGGTCAGAGAGAGCCGGACTCTACATGTCTGGACCGGCATTTTGGTATCGTTTAGGGTTTTTACACAATCGCAGTTTAAGTTTCATGGTTATTTCCATGCAGACAGTTGATGTCACACTCTGACTTGTCTAAAAACTTCAAAACCGTTGCAAACAAACTCTTTTATTCCCACAGTTTTTGTGTTACATATACAACTTGTACATCACATCGTTGGGACGTCTGTCTTCTTTAACTTGATGAGTTACCGCCATAACACACTGTAGAGACATAAAGATTCACCCGAGTGAACATCAGGGACTTCTACCGCTCGTGGTTCGAGAATTCGAAAAATCCATTTTGTAGTCTTTTGCACACCAACTGTTTGAGGCTTACTTTTCAGTCCGTTTTTGTCTGCCTCTCGTTAACTTGGCGATCGGGGAGTGAGAGACACAGGTGCGTGGTTACCATGGTGACCCCGATGAGCTACTGGCAGCAGATTTAACATGTCTTTTGATCTTGGTTCTCTTTACCCCCCTCGTACAATTCTTACATGAAAAAGTAAGCCCTTTTTCTGAGTTTACAATGATATGTTGGGGTTTTAGGCAGTAGCTGCATCGTCAATGTTTCCTCTGAAAAGTTTCCGTTTTTGTTGTTCCTGCGTCAGTTTGCTCATCGTTTCTTGTCTCTTTGTTTTGCAGAACATTATCAAAAAGGTGATCGGCCAGAAGTTTGTCTATAAGTTTGTTTCCTTCCCCGAGATCCTAAAAATGGACCCGCAGGCGGTGGAGATGGGCCTGTCCTCCGGACGGTTCCCACCCCAGGAAGGAGAGGCTCATGAGCTGGATGTGGAAGAGGAGGAGGAGGAGGAGAGTGAGGAGGAGGCCCAGAGGAGGAGCCTCGCGGCCCTGGGGGTGCAGCGGTGTCGAAGGGATTACCTCCACTCGGGCCTCTACTCGTCCCTGAGCCTCAGCTCCTTGCAGAGCCAGCCGGAGCTCCTGCGCGCCCTGCGGGAGCGCCAGGAGGAGCCGCGCTCCGTCATCCGCTTTGGCACCAACACCAGCGAGAGGAGCCCGCCTCCCTCTGCCAAATCAGAATCCTTCGTCTCCCCCAGGCCGGCAAAGCTCCCTTCTCTTTCCCACTCCTCGAAGAGCCGGCCCGGCCGGAGCTGGAGCCCCGCCGCTG
>NC_051440.1:10591888-10594070 GCF_001649575.2 Kryptolebias marmoratus | reverse complement strand
GGAGGAGGAGGAGGAGGAGGAGGAGGAGGACGACGACGACGTGGTGGACTCTGACCAGAGCGCTCAGCCCCTCAACCTGTCCTCGGGCCACAGGGAGCGAGCCCTGCAGCCCCCCGAGAAGAGGAGCACTAACAGTAGTGGTAACCAAGGAGACGGACTCCCGCCCAAAAGCAAAAAGCCCAAAGCTCTGGAGATCTCCTCCCCGTCCCTGCTCCTGTCGGGGAGCGACATCGGCTCCATCGCCCTCAACAGCCCGGCGCTGCCGTCCGGCTCGCTGACCCCCGCCTTCTACACCGCGCAGGTGAGGCGTTTACCTGAATCCTAACGAGCTCTGTCAGCGTTCCCTTCAGGAAGTCTGGTGAATTTAAAAAAAGGGGGAGGAATCCAAAAAACATGACACAATTTCCTTATTTCTAGACATGAGTCACATGGTGAAGAGCTTCGGGAACTGTTGACTCACTCGTGTAGTTCCTGAAGGTGCTTTCCATACTGAGAAAGGAGTTTCACAATCAGCCACAACATTATAACCACTCACAGGTGAACGCATCACTAAAAGGCAACCAGTGGACTCGCAACCTTCTGCACACCACAGACATGCCCAAATGTCCCTTTTTCACCCACTGCCAAAAGGCACGTCTCTGTCTGTTAGCAAAATATCTCATGGACCAGTGGACAGATTGAAATAAAACTCAGAAATTATTTACTAGATGTAAATCTAAACTAATTAACTTTTGGAGTCTGTTCAACTCGGGACAGCTGCCACAGCTTATCAACATTAGTCAACACAAAAATTGCTCTAACCCGGTCAATTCAACAGATATTGATCTAAAATTTGACGTGGTAGTAGCTGAGAGTCATTCCCAACACATACTCTGAGCGTGTTATCTCACAGCGGGCGATATGCATATCCTAGGCGTTTTCATTTTTTTTGTATCTACAAATCTGAAGAATTTTGGAGCGATAAGTGGTGATGTAATGTAGAAGATGATCACTGTTGTATGCAGTCTGTGTGTGTGTGTGTGAACCAGGCTCTGAAACTAACTTTAGCTCAGACTTGTCGCAACACGTTTCCGCGCCCTCACCGACGTCAGCAGCCGAAGGCCAACTGAATTCCGACGCTCGCCGTCAGCCACAACAAAGCTTACCGGTCCTGAACAGAGTCGTGTCTCAGACAGACGGCAGCTCGGCCCCATCTGAGCGGCGGAGCGCCTTTAGACGTCCCGGACGCCCTCAGAGAGAACCCGCAGGCCTCTGAATCCGGAAATATTAGAGCAGAGCAGGTTTAAGAAGCTAAAAGTTAAATCCTTCCCGCTGGTGTCATACAGAAGCTTATTAAGCATCTGAATAAATATTTGCTCCCCGTGTGTCGCCGAGGAATGTAATTGAATTTGGTCATAAATTCAGTAAACTTGAATAGTTCTGCTGAGCTGTGACTGTCTGTAAGAAAAAAAAAACAATAATAAACTATCGGATTTTTATAAAACTCTCAGAAAGTGGCTGTTCGTCTACAGCTGACCCAACCTCTCCCTCGCCAGCACAGAAGCGGCTCTTAACTGTAACCGATGTTGAGCTAAAATCGGTGTGGTAGTAGCTGAGAGTCATTCCCAACACATCCTCTGAGCGCGACAGCTTCAGGTGATTTTTTTTTAGGGTTTGACCTGAATGGCTCGTAGTCTCCATCTGGGACACGTGGCGGGCGATCTGCATTTCTTCGAGGAACACTCGGCCGCTTTATTGATCCTATATGTGATTTGGAGTTGAAAGAGGCGACCGTCACATCTGACTGTGGTTCACACACACACGCTTGTTGTGGAAGGTGTGAACAGTTCTCATTCACTCTGTTTTCTGAGCGCAGAGACTCCCGATCAGAGGAAAACAAGCAGCTTATAGAAATCTTCTGTAGGTCCGGCCTGTGAGAGGAGGGCTGTGTGTGTGTGTGAGGGGGAGGGGGGGTCCCCTAAGTGATGCCATATGCTCCAATAATTCCATTAATAATGGGAGCAGGGCTGGGTCCCTCCTCAGCAGCTCTGCCTCGCTTCACCGAGGTGACACACGGGGGGGAAAGTGAAGTGAAGGGGGGAGGGGTAGAGCGAGAAATTGATTTCATATGTTTTCTCTCCCGCTGGCGTTCCAGACGCGTGAGGATCAATGCCTACTTATGCCCCCCCCCCCCCCCCCCCCC